>NC_133617.1:524820534-525180534 GCF_048593235.1 Sminthopsis crassicaudata
GATAGATGAGCACAGCCAGCCATCTCCCCAGGCAGAAGCCAGCCAGTTGAACACTTAGGTGGTTCCTTAGGGCACACACTGTACCTAGGAATAGAGGAGAGGGAATCTGTCCTATTGCCAGGAAGACACCACCATGGGGCAAGGGCAAGTGTCCAAAAGGATGCTGATGGTCTTTAGTTAAATGCTATAGTAGGAGAAGTCTCATTGACTCCAGATAATTAGCCTGGAAAAATGGTGTCCAGGGATGGCCAGGCTGGGGATGGAGAAGAGAGAAAAGAGTAGGGGATAGAGGAGAAAATGGTCTGATAAGCTTTGGGATTTCATTGGGCCAAGCAAGAATGAATTGATTTCCCAGCAGAAGACAGGAAGGATGGGCTCCCCCTACCCAACTTCCAATGTCAGACTAAGACAAGAAACCTATTCACTTTCCAGTCTCTGCACTGACACCAGGGTGAGCTAACTCCTGTCTCAGTGACATCCAGAACCAATGGGGAGCCAGTTAAGTCATAGAAACAAAAACGTTTCTTTTTTATGTGTATGATTAAGGCAACATTTCTACGGTTGAAATGTTTATTCTGTTAAATGTCAAATTTCTATTTGCTGTTTTTATAGTGATTTATAGATGAGAGAAGTTTGTTCTAAAGCTGTTTTTTACCTCACCAAGCAAAATGAAGCTTGTAACCTCAATTGCCCTCCTGTTCTGCTGTGGGTAAATGGCTTATTGTTTTTAAAAATTGGGGAAAAAAGAAGATATAGGGAAACCTATTTCTCTCAACTTATCCAGACAACAAGAAAAGATTCTTGATAGAATGGAAATAAATTCCTCCTACCAGTATTGCAAAACAGAAAGACAATAAGAAGCCAACAGTAATTGAGGTGGAATAACATTAGAGAATTCAGCACAAATCTTTGTAAATGGTCGTGAAACCGGAGGGAAAGGGACTATTTTAAAAATAAGTTCAACTATACAGGAATCAAAAACATACAAAATGAGAAAGATGTTAAAGATTAAAGGAAGCCATAGAGGTAAACCCAGACAAAAAGAGTGACTCGACAATGAATTTAGTAGAGCCACAGAGAAGAAAAAGCAATTTGGCTTTAATGACTACAAGAAGGGTTGGAAGATGAATGAAGAATTGAAATGAAGAAAGAAATAAAAATTCAATTTAGAATAAAAATAATAGCTATAAGGAAAATTAGAAAGAGAATAGTTTAGAGCAGAAGGCAGAAAATAGTAATAGATACAGAGAATGGAGCAGTTAAAACTTATTTGTTCATGAGAGAAGAAAATATTCAAAGCTAAAGGATTTTTTTAAAATAAAAAAAAACATTGCTCTGGAAAACATGACATGTTGAATTAAAATGAAATGCCCCTAAACTTGGTGAAATGTTACTGAAACCATTAATAGAGAGTCTAGACACCTGAGCTCTCTTAAACGTACCAAAGATTCCTGAGAGAGGGGTAAACTGTTTATCCCTGTAACATATCTAAACTATAAGTTGTGGAGACCATGTTAGTGTTACATAAATATCAAATGAAACATTACACCATGAGAAATGGCTTAAGGGATGGTTTCAAAGTAATCTGAGAAGACTTATAGAAACTGATAAAGAGTACATTGTAAAGACAAATATTTTGTTTTATTGTACATGTTGATAAATTTATTGCCTCAACCACAAGAACAGAGTTCTTATAACTATTCTTATTCAAGAATAAGTGTCCAAAAAACTCAAATCTTTTGACCGAATCAAATCTCAAATTCAATAAAATGTTTTGTTGAAGAACTTCTGCCCAATACCTTGCCAAAGTTTTTCTAACAAATTAAATATTCATGTTTATTCTCTGGTACATTAAAAAATGTATTTTGATATGCTTCTATGCAAAAAAAAAATTTAAACTAAAAGAATTAGAAAAACTTGGTTCAGAAAGAGAATAGACAACCCCTTAGAAAGTGTTTTTTTAGTTTTGAGATCTGTAAAATAATGTTAAGCTTGTCTAGGAAGAATAGAAGACAAATAATTTTAAAAGACCTAAGACCTCTGCTCAATGCAATGAATAATCACAGTTCTAAGAAGCTGATAATGAAGAATGCTATTCAGTTATCCACCTACACCTCCACAAAAATAATATACCATCTTCTCTGTGTGTATAGGAGCTATTATATATTTTGTCATCTTAAGAGATTTAAGATGCAGAATGAGAAATAACATTTTTACATGGCCAGTATAGGAATTTATTTTTTTGTTATAGCTTTTTATTGACAGAACATGTGCATGGGTAATTTTTCAACATTGTCCTTTGCAATCACTTCAGTTCCAACTTTTCCCTTCCCTCTCTCCACCTTCTCCCCTAGATGGCAAGGAGTCTCATACATGTTAAACATTTTAAAGTATATCTTAAATACAATATATGTATATGCATCCATACAGTTTTCTTGTCGCACAAGCAAAATCAGATTCAGAAAAATAAAAATAATCAGGGAAGAAAAACAAAAATGCAAGTAGTCCACATTCATTTCCCAATGTTCTTTCTCTGGATATGGCTGGTTTTGTCCATCATTAATCATTAATCAATTGGAACTGAACTGGATCTTCTCATTGTTAAAGATATATACTTCCATCAGAATATATCCTCATATAGTATCATTTGTTGAAGTATATAATGATCTCCTAGCTCATTTCACTTAGCATTAGTTCATGTAAGTCTGTCCAAACCTCTTTGTATTCATCCATCCTGCTGGTCATTTCTTACATTTCTTTCATATACCACAATTTACCCAACCATTCTCCAATTGATGGGCATCTATTCAATTTCCAGTTTCTAGCCACTACAAAAAGGGCTGCCACAAACATTTTGGCACACACAGGTCCTTTTCCTTTCTTTAATATCTCTTTAGGATCTGAGCCCAATAATTATACTGCTGGAACAAAGGGTATGCAGAGTTTGATAACTTTTTGAGCACAGTTCCAAATTGTTCTCCAGAATGATTGGATCCATCCACAACTCCACCAACAATGCATCAGTATCCCAGTTTTCCCACATGCCCTCCAACATTTGTCATTATCTTTTCTTGTCATCTTAGCCAATCTGACAGGTGTGTAGTTGTCTTAATTTGCATTTCTCTGATCAATAGTGATTTGGAACACCCTTTCATATGAGTAGAAATAGTTTTAATTTCATCATATGAAAATTGTCTGTTCATATCCTTTGACTATTTATCAATTGGAGAATGGCTTGATAGGAATTTATTTTAAGTACACTCACACACACACACACACACATACACACATTTCTAACAAAAGTTTATTTTTCCCTTTTCTTTTTCCCCAAAGGTAAGGGTAATTGTAAAGATAAAATAAGTATTTATTAATTAAAAGTAAATATGAATATTTTTATCATATTTATAATAATTATTATTATTTCTGGGAGGGGGATTGCTAAAAAAAACCATCAGAACACAAAGGAATTTATAAGACTGTTGATTTAGGAATGTTACATTTCACTTTCGTTCTGTATTATCTAAATAATGCCTATTTTATTTCTTGTAAAAAAAGGTCCAGCCTGGTCCTAGTGACTGGAATAAGGAATAAGGCAAATCACTCATGTCCTCACCCTATCTTTTCTCTATTTTTATCTTGTCCCCAAATAGTTGTGATATACTTCACTGAAAGAAGGAAAAAGAGTTCTGAGGTCCGAGACACTCTCTTTTAGATATATGAGTCATTAGTATTTCCTGAATAATAGCCAGTAAAAAAGGGTTCTTCATCATCCTAAAGTGCAAGACTTTTAGGCACTAAGTCACATATGGCCAGAAGAGTTCTCCAAAGTAGGGTCAACTGGAAATAGTAAGTACAACTCTGAGAATGTTTCATGGTCTTTATTACATTGGCAAATAGGATATACCAAAATAGTCCCAATCATCGCACTGATCTGGATACCTCAGCTCCTAGCAGCTTGCAATCTCTACTCCCTGACATCTACACTCTATAGCTCTTTTCTTGTGTCTTCCTTGCAATAGCTTCCTGTTCTCTCTCTCATTTCAAACATCACATTCAGAGTTGGGAATTCTTGAGAATTCTTTCCATTTGGTAGATCATTCTCTTCCTCAAAATCTCTCTACAATCTAATAAGGAAAATGGACCCAAGTGACATTGATTTCAGCAAAATAGTATTTAAAGTCATTGTGAAGTCTAAATATGTAGTTGTGTTCACTTCCTCAGATAACATACAAATATTTTGGAACAACTGTTCCTGGAGTATTGTAGCGAGCTGTCTTCTCAGAAGCTGCCGGATCACTCTCTGGGAAGAGATAAGCTGTATCAACTCAAATCTTTCGGACAGATTCTTCTTCCCGTAGAGAACCGTTGTCTCCAGACAGTTGCCGTTAACTCTTGTCCAGAGAAGTGACTTCCCTTCCTGCAGAGAGCCCCATCAAGCCTGATGTAGTGCAGAGACTTCTCTCATCTCTGGAGTGCTGTCCTCTTTTATCCTCCCAGAGAATGGGCGTGGGATAATGCAAGGGCTTCTGGGAAGAAGTACTCCAACCAATGAGCTTGCTCCTCTTAGAATTCCTAAGGTGTAAACTCCCTTTAAAGGCCCAAACCAAAGGTCTGAGCCAGAGAACTGTCAAGTCAACCTGAGTTCTCACCTTGTAATTGTCCAGACTACCTGAATTCTCACCTTGTCACTGTCCAGACAACCTGAGTTCTCACCTAGTAATCCTAACAGAGTATGAACAAGAGTTGACCCTGAGATGAAAAAAAAAATATTTTGACTCGAAAGAAAGGCAAAGGACTCAATCAGAAAAGTTTCACACTGCTCCTCTTCTAAAATTACAATGCCTAATTCAGATATTATCACTAACAGTCATCACATTACTGAGTATTTCTTTAGGTCAGGAAATTGAGGAGTCTCTCATTAGCCTTATGATATATAAAGTGAGCAAGTCCACTCAGATATGAGACTTTTGGAGTCCCCTTCCAACAAGACATGGTTCTCTCTCTTCATTATCTCAAATCCCTATTCTGACACTATTCCTCCCACAGGAATACAAAGTCACTTTCTAATACTTACTCTTCATTGGGGAGCTATGTTTCAGAGGACATTATTAAAAGTTAGTTTCTTTTGCTCCCTGCTGTGGAAGTACAAATAGGTTACAGTGGGATTCAGTCCCATAAGGAAGTAAAGTTTTTAATTTTAAAAAATGATCTTATTAAAACTAAAGTTGTAACTTATTTCTTCTCATTAAGTTTGCATTTTCTCCGAAATGACATGGTCTCTAAAGTAATAATTGTTGTTGTTTGTCCTTCTTTCCCAAAAAGGACCACCATGGCATCAGGAAGCTGCTGCCATGACATGCAAATGAATTGGATTGAAGTTAGGAAAGGCTGTGAAGAGTCATCTGTCTCACTTTGTCCCTGGAGACATCTGGTTCCTGTGGTAAGAAATAGATCAAGATGCCTGGAAATGGCTCTGGAGGCAGTGGAAGATCTTGGACTTTTTCAATTAATGTCTTTAATAGGTCTCAGTTTGACTGAGGCAACTCCCATTCAGTGATTAAGGCTAAATAAGAATGGAGGCAAAGAATGAATATCTTTTCATCTAGTAAAAAAAAAAAAAAAAAAAAAAAAAAAAAAAAAAAAAAAAGTAGGATTTACACTAGATTTTTTTCTTAAGAGCCTAAAATGGAGCTGAAAAGAACTAAGACAGATTATGCAGAAAAAGATCTCTGGCCGAGGATCATATTGTGAAGGAGAGAAAATTCAGTTTCTGATTATTTCTGCTAATATCACATAGTTCCAAGGAATGGGTCATTAATAATAAAAGTTGCATTTATGTTTGGTTGAATATGTGATTTAAGTGATATGAGCACTCCCTACATATCTTTACCCTATTCATCGTAGTTAATTCTCATAATCTCTGATTATTATCCTTTTTTTTCCTCTTAAATCCTCTGAAGAGAATCTAACCAAAATGGTGGTGTTCTTCATCATTTTTGCTTTCTTTGAAAATATTTTGTGCAGCAATTGGATTTCTATCTACTATCTCTCACTCTTTTTTTTATCAAGTTTAAAAAGGTATATATATATATATAATTTTAAAAATCTAAATATATTATATCAATGTACATTGTTTTTCACTCTAATGCATTATATTCATTTATATGCTTTATCAATCATATATTCTCTGATGATATGTTTCAACTTCTTTTAACACTTCATTATTGGTCATGTGCTTTAATCTACTTATGTATCTTTGCAATTTTGCATATTCTGAGAAGTTGATGTTCCATCATTTGAGACTACATAAAGAATTTATTGGAATATATGGGATCAATATTCTCAATTGTATATAGTGCTTTCTTCACAACAATCCTTTGAGCAAGATATTATTATAGTCCCCGTTTTATGGGTAGGGAAATAGCATAAGAATCTGGGAACATTAAACTTGAAAAGTAGATAGTTCTACAAATAAGGAGAATAAAATCTCAAAGATACTCACATTTTTGTTGTTGCTTTACTTCCTTAGCCATAAAAGACTTTCAAAACATTCTCTTGATACGGACAGTAATTGTTTACTAGTATGTGTTTATTCATTTATTCATTCTTTGTTCTTATGGGAAATAAGACTCTTTAAATAACATTATGTATTTATATACATGTATATGTCATATTTTTAAAATAATTTTTATTTTTTTAATCCAGTTTTACTTTCAGATTTGTATTCTCTCCCTCCTACTTTCTTTTCTTTCTTCATTGAGAAAGCAGGAAAAACAAAACCAAATACAAATATGTTTAGTCAAGCAAAACAAATTCCCACTTCAGCCATGTCATATATGTGTGTAATGTTATGTAAAATATATTATAAATATGTGAATATATCTATGACTCAATCTTTAAAAACCCATCACCTCCTTATGAGTTCTCTAAAACTGTGTTTGGTTATCATGCTGAGAAACCATGATTCCAGGATACTGATAACAAAGCATGCTATATACTTCATGATGGACCCAAACTGCAGAACAAAACATGTTTTCATATACATACAATATGGGACTTTTTTTGCTTAATTAAATATATTTGTTAATAAGGACTTTGATTTCTATAGAAATAGGTATGGGAAGGGGCAGCCCATATCAGAAAGATCACAAAACTATTTGTCTTTAAAATATAAATATGTTTATATATTTCATCAAAATTCTTTTATAATTATGTATTAATATATACAGATTATGTATAATTCACACACTAAATGTACATAAATATGGTATTTTAAAACAACATAGATGTTCATAAGAAGGGAAAATATCTTAATAAGTTGTAAAGTTTAAGAAAAATTTTATTCTAAACTTAACATCAAATACCTTTTTCACACACACATACACACACACACACACATATATATATCACATACCATATATATTATACATATATACATATTTGGAATAATAGAAAAAGGAGTATTATAGATGAAACTCTGAATCTTTTAAAAATATTTTAAAAATTAAATCTAAAATTAAGCACATAACTTTAAGAGCTATTCTGCTTATCTGTGACTTTTCCAATTCTTCTAGGTTTTTGCTGTGGGGTTTTTTTGTTTTTTGGGGTTTTTTTTGGTGCATTTAAAACTATTTCAATGACCTTTTTTTTTCTTGTTGGCTACTGTGGAAAGTGAAAGATGAATGACAAAGGAAACAAAAGTTTAATTTTTCTGAGCATATGTATTTGCTAAGCAATGCATAGCAGCTGACAGACAAACCAGGAATAGACCTTCCTCAGCTTAGACATGAATCCCAAATATAAGGACAGACAGACTTTCCCATATTAAAAACAATTAATCTAGTAAAGACACTAGTTAAAAGGAAACTATCAGGATCCCACATTAAGTAATCTGATTCCTGGATTGATAAAAGATTAAGGACTTTTCTAAGTTTGGAGGGGGAGAGCAAGCAAGTACAAGTTTCAGAACTCAGAAAAAGAGGTGTACACTTTCACCAAGTGTCTATAAACAATTAAAGCAACATGGAGTCAATAACTGAATGATCAGTACAGAGCCAGGAGATAAGACATATGGGTTGCTTAAGGAGTATAATTGTGAGATAATTCCTTGGATTCCTTTGGGTCTAATTGAATTTTTGGTCAGAATAACCTAAGTTCTTAATTTAAAAGCCACAGGAAAGGGTGGTCTACTTTCCCAATCTCAATTCCCTTCTGTCTCCCACTTTCTCAGTTACCAATCCCCTTCTTTCTCCTACTCCTTCAACTGAAAATAAGTAAAACAAAACCTTTTAACTAATATAAATAGTCAAGCAAAATAAGTTTCTACCTCATTCATGTCTGAAAATGTGTGTCTTATTTTATACTGAGTCCACACTTTTCTCTCAGAAAGTATGTAACTTGCTTCATAACTGATTCTGTGGAATCGTGGTTGATATTTTTTACACAATGTTATTGGAAAATCGTTTTGCTGGTTCTGCTTCTTTCACAACATATTAGTTCATAAACAATTCATCTCAAGGTTCTCTGAAAGCTTCCCTTTCATCATTGCATTTATAACATTAGCTCAGCCAATTCCAATTTTTGTTTTTAGTGCTTTGTTACACTAAAATTGCTGCTATAAATATTTTTGTATACCTGATTTCTTTTCTCTTCTTTGGGGTAAAAGTAACAGCACTTTGATCTTTTTGACCCAATAGTAATTTAGTGACTTTGTGGATACTGATCTACCATTAGAATGTCTGTTTTCTTGAAAGAACTCCAACAATTGTCATTTTCCTTCTTTGCTCATCTTTGCCATTCTTATGGGTATGAGGTAGAATCTTATAGATGTTTGAATATATATTTCTCTAATTTAGAGATTTTTAAAAATGATTATGGATAACATGGGTTTCTTCTTTTGAAAATTTCCTGCTCATGTGCTTTGACCATTTATGATTCAGATAATGGTTTTTGTTCATCTTTCCCTGAAATTTAAACAGTTCCTTATATATCTTGAATAAGAAAACTTAATCAGAGAAATTAACTTAAAGTTTTTTCTCAGTTCACTATTTCCCTTCTATTTTTGATTTATGGGTTTCATGTATTCAAAAACATTTTTATGTTTATCTTTCATGATTGTTTCTATTAACTTCATCCCTTCAATTTCAGTTCTTTGCCTTTAGATATTTTCCTAATATGTTTTTCAAGAAGATCAAAGAAAAAAGAAAAGAACCTATGTGTTCTAAAATATTTATAGCAGCTTCTTTCTGGTGGCAAGGAACTAGAAATTGAAGGGATGCCCATCAGTTGGGGAATAGCTGAATAAGATGTATTATATGATTGTGATGGAATATTACTATACTATAAGAAATGATGAGCTGGTTGATTTTAGGAAAACATGAAAGGCTTGCATGAGATAATGACAAGTAAAATGAGTAGAACCAAAAGAAGGTTGTATATAGTAATAGTAATATTGTTCAAAGAATAATTGTGAAAAACTAAGCTATCCTGAGTATTATAAGTATTTGAAACAATTACAAAGCCCATATGAAAGAAGATGCTATCTGTCTCTGAACAGGAATTGATAAATAGAATTTTGCATAGGGTGTTGTACACACACACATACATACACACCCATACACACACACACACACACACACACACACACACACATCTCTGTCAAATGTGGCCTTCTCTAGTATGGGATAGGGAGGGAATGTGACAGTTCGGAATTTTAAAATATAACCAAAAATACATGAAATTTAATTTTTAAAAAGTCCAATTAATTACTGCCAGAGTGCTTTCCAGTTTTCCAAGTAGTCTTTGTCCAATAGCCTTTACTACAGTAGTTGGAGTCTTTGCACTAAATATGGTTTTTTGTGGTTATTTTTTTCCTTATTCAAGGACTTACATAGGATTTACTCCCTTTTTCTATTACAACTGCTTTTATTTGTTCCAGATTATTTAATTGGAGGAATATACTTCATCCAGCCCAACTAAATAAATGAAGAAATTGACTCAAATTATCCAAAATAGCAGAGCTATGATTCAGATTTATTTCCCCAGAGGGTAGGATGTTAAGATCCTTAATAAATGCTGCTTGTTGTTGACTAGAGAGGTCCTAAAAAAAGGTGATTTGGAGGATCCAAGAACAAAACTGTTTCTAACTACTGGGACACAAGAAAAGTAGAGTGGGAAGTAGAATCAGGGAAGATTCTGTAGAGAATGTAGGAATCCAACAGACAAAGTTGGGGAAGGAGGAAATTCTAGGCATAAAGAATGATATAAGTGAGGCAGCTAGGTGGCACAGTGCATAAAGCACCAGCCCTGAAGTCAGGAAGACCTGAGTTCAAATCTGATCTTAGACACTTATTACTTCCTAGCTGTGTGACCCTGGGCAAGTCACTTAACCCCAATTGCCTCAGCCAAAAAAAAAAAAAAGAATGATATAAGCAAAGACATGGAAAGTTATTTTTGCAAAGCAAAATGCACAATTTGGCCAGAATAAAGAGTACATGAAAGAGAGTAATAACCAATCAAAAAGCATTTATTAAACATCTATCTCATGCCAGATATTGTGCTGATTACAAGAGAAGTAAAGACAAAAGAAACATTCCCTGCCTCTGAGGAACTTATATTCTAGTGGGAAACATCTATTCAAAACAACCACAAACCAAATAAAAAGAAACCTTGGTGTAGCAGGCACTAACTGCTTAAGTGACTAATTTAAAAAGACTTATAAAGAAAGTAGCCTTTGGGGTGAATCCATGGAACCAGGAACTACTATATGAAGAGGTGAGGAAGGAGAGAATTTCAGAAATGCAGGACACTTCAAAAGCAAGTGTATAAGCATATGGAGATGAGATATGGAATATTCCTTATGAGAGATGGCTGGACTATAGGGTGTTTAGAAGGGGTGGGGGAAAAGTACTGTTTAAGGGTAATGAAAAAGTAGGATGAGTCTGGCCGAGAAATATCTTTAAATCACAAATAGAAGAATTTATCCTCAATGTAATAGAGAGCTACAAGAGTTTTTTGAGCCCAGTAGTGACATGATTAGATTTATGCTTTAGAAAAATCACTTTGGCAATTATTCGAAGAAATAGACTGGAGTGGAAAGAAATATCTTTTATGAAGGTATTATAGTAGTCCAGAAAAAGAGATGACAGTCTGCACTAAGATGGTAGCCACTGGAATAAAGAGATGTGTCCAAATGTGAGAGGTGTTGTAGAGACAGAAACAAGAGTAGGCATTGCATGAATGAATATTTAAGTGAATGAGGAGTCAGGCATGACACCAAATTTGCTAAGTGAAAGAATAATGTCACCCTTGACAGAAACAGTGAAGTTCCGAAAAGAAGTGGGTTTGTAAGGGGAAAAATACTGCATTTTGTTTTGGACATATTTAGTATGAAAGATCTGCAACATGCATTTTGAAATGTCTAATAGGCATCTGATAATATAGGATTAAAGCTCAGGAGAGAGACTAGGGCTAGGTATTTAAATCTTGGAGTTGGCTACAGATCATAATTGAATTCCTGGGAGCTGATGAAGTCACCAAATGAGAATGATATAAAGGAGCTTAGTGACAAACTGTAGGAAGCCTTGAATGTCTGGCAAAAAGAATATTATTTTACTTGAATTCATTGGAAAAGACATCCTAGATGTAATGAATTTTGAGGAACAAGTATTTTCTAAATTGAGGGAATACAAGGATTGACAGAAACAAAGACATAATAGAAAACGTTATACTCACATCTATGAAACACAAAAGAAAAAGTAAATAGAAGACATTAATACATATGCGGTAGAATTTACTTTTTTGTGTTTAAGCAAATGTTCCATCTACTTATTAAGTAATTCACATTTTTATAGCACTTAGGATCTTACAAAGTTCTTTTCTCACAACCCTATGAGATAGGTAGCATGAATATCATTACCTTTACAGATAAGAAAATTGAAACCCAAAGAAATTAAGGGACTTGCCCATAATTCACATCCAAAAAGCACATGATTCAAATCAGAGATCCTGATCCAAGCTCCAGCATTTTATTCTATGACAACATAGTGCCTCTGAGTATAATATCTCTTATATTGTAATAACTGACTTCATTTGCTATCAGCTCATAGAATAAAGAGTCAAAGACAGAGCTTTAGGCGCTAAATTATTTTCTTTGCTATTCTTCAAAGTAGCTATATTACAGTAATTTACTCCTTCAGGTATGAAGTGATCTTAACCCAATCAGAATCTTTTATGTTTGTGACAAAGAAGAATTTCTCTTAAATAGTTTTTTTGCAGCCTCTTTGACTTCTTTGTTCCTCAGACTGTAGATGATGGGATTTAGCATGGGCGTCAGCACCCCATAAAGTAAGGATATGACTTTGTCTGTTTCTTGAGAACTTGCTGTTGAGGGTTTGAGGTACATGGACAGGGCAGCCCCGTAGTACAAAATCACCACAGTCAAGTGGGCTCCACAAGTAGAAAAAGCTTTGTTTCTTCCTTCAGCTGAGTTAATTCTCCAGATGGTAGAAAGGATGAAAAAATAGGAAATACAAATTAAGAGCATGGGAATGGGAAGAAGAAGCACACTGACCACTAGCATAATCATGTCCATGAACAAGGAGCTGCTACAGGCCAATTTCAGCATGGCAAGAATTTCACAAGTGAAATGATCAATCACATTCCCACAAAGAGGCACTCGTAGAGCAGAACTTGTTTCCAGGAGGGCTGTGAGGCAACCAGTTATCCACGATCCAGCTGCCATTTGCACACAGATCCTTTGATTCATGACAATAGAGTATCGCAAAGGGTTACAGATGGCTACGTACCGGTCATATGCCATCACAGCCAAGAGGACACACTCTGTGGATCCCATGGCAAGAGAGAGATACATTTGCAGAACACACCCCGAGAAGATGATCGTTTTTTCTGTGGCCAACAAGTTCACTAGTAAAGTTGGAATAGAGGAGGATGTGTAGCAGATGTCCATGAAGGAAAGGTTGCCTAGGAAGAAATACATGGGGGTGTGAAGGTGAAAATCCAGGATGCTGATTATAATAAGAGTACTGTTACCAAGCAGTGTAGTCAGGTACATTATGAGACTGAATGCAAAAAGAACCATCTCTAACTTTGGATACTTGGAAAATCCCTCCAAAACAAAATAGGTCCAAATGGTGTGATTTTCTCCTTTTATCATGTTTTTCCTCTTTTATCTGTGGATATGGAAACAGGTGAACATTTCATAATATTTAATTGAGTGACAGTCAATTTTATCCTTAGCAAGGATTATTTCTCTAGCTTACACAGAATTTGGCCCCAAAAATATTATGTTAAATGACAAAGTTTTATTTGATTCACAGTCTGACTCTCATCTCTCTCTCTATCTTTTCTAGCTTATATTCAAATTTCATACATTTTACTGTTCAACCAAAGTGCCTTCTTATTTTTCATTACACAAAATTTCCTCTTCAGTCTCCCTATCTTTGCAGTCTACCATGCCTCATATACATCCCCTCTGCTTCTTATTATGCCTAATTGCCTTCAACTTTCAGTTCATATGCTACCTTTTATATGAGTTCTTTACTGATACCTCCTCCCACAATAATTAATGCTTCCTCTCTGAAACTGCCTTACATCTATATAGAATATGTTTTGTATATGTTTTTGTGATTACAAGTTATCTTCCCCAAAAAGAATATAAGTTACTTGAGAACAGAGAAATTTCATTGGGTTTTGTTTTGGTTTTTCTACACCCAGTGCCTAGCACAATATTTTAAGTTTTGCCTGACTCTAACTTCATTTGCATTTCTTGGCAAAGATCCTGGAATGGTTTGCTTATTTTACAGATGAGGAAACTGAGGCAAATAGAATTAAACGAATTGCCCAAGATGACACAACTAAGAAATATCTAAGACTAGATTTAACTCAGAAAGATGAGTCTTCTTGGTTTCATCTCCAGCACTCTATCTACCATGTCATCTATCTGACCCATGGCTCAGAATACCAAGCTTAATAAATACTCATTGATTAGTTATTGGCTGTTTAATTAAAATGACCTCAGGTTCAGCTTACTCTAGAAAATTCTATAGTATACTAGAACTTAAAACACTTGTTTCTTTCATAGTAATACTTATAGCTTATATTTTTATTGTGTCTACTGTGTGGAAGATGTTTTAGAAATGCTATCTCATTTGATCCTCACAATAACTCTGTGAGGAAGTGCTATTATTATTCCCATTGTACAGTTGAAAAAGTTGAGGCAAAGGTAATATCTTGCCCAAAGTCATACACTTAATAAATGTCTGGGGGAGAATTTGAATTCAGGCATTCCTCACTCTAGGTCTCTCATTCTATCCACTGTCATTATCTAGTTGACTCATAGCAACTCACTAAGAACATAAAATACATATGGGAAAGAAATGTGAAAAAGAAATTCATATTTTTGATAGAAATATACAATTTTATACTCTTTTCCTTCAACCCCAGTATACAATATCCCATGAAACGTCATATCTCAAGAAAATGCACCTCCCTGTCCTACTTCTTTATGAATGTGGGAGGCAATCAGTGCCTATTCAGCCCAAATTACTTGACATATTGATTGGTTTTGATGGTCTGTTTTTTGTCTTTCTCTTTTTTAGTTTTTGTTGAATGTGGCTCATTCAAGGAATGGTAGTTTTGATGGAATATGAGAGAGGAATATATTTATATATTTAATATATTTGAAAATGAAGATAGCATAAAACCAGAAGATATCCATAAAATATTATTTGAAAATTTTCTCTAAACTATGACTATTATTAGTCAGATTTATTTTGAAAAATTAAGTACTAGAGTCTTTGTATTAAAAAAAAGAAATCAAACAGCAGAGGTAATCATGCTTTTTATAGTCTTTATATTATTAATAAAAATTGATTTTGGTCCCTTAACTTGCTCTAGGAATTAGAATAGTGGAAGCCAAAAAATTTGATTTCAAAGGTATCTCTGAGGCCAGCCAGTTCAACATTTCTCATCCTTTCTACAGCATCCCAAGAGGTTGTCATCCTGTCTCTATTTAGTGACAAGGAACTCATCTCTTAAGACAATCTTCTAATTTTTAGGACATGTTTCTTTAGATTGATAATAAAATTACTTTCCTGTAACTTCTACTAATTGACTGTACCCTTCAGTCAATTAATTCAATTCTTCTTCCACCTGGTAGGCTTTCAAATATTTGAAGTAATTGATCATATTCCCCTAAATTTGATTTCTTCCAAACTAAATAAGTTTTTAAATGCCTTTGCTCTCTAGCAAAGAAAGCTCTCTAGCTTTCTTTCCCCACACTCTGTCTCTTTCTCTGCTATATTAAGACTTACACAAGTCCATCAAAAAACCCTAAAACTTGGGGCACTCTCTAACCACTGTTCCATTTCCTTCCTGCCTTTATGTCAAATGAATGGTTAACATTCATCGTTTCTATTTGCCCAGCTCCAACACTCTATCCTAACTGCTTTATTTCCGTCAAAGGCATCCCCTTCTCCCAACTCATGACACTCAAAAATTTAGAAGAAATATGCTAATTATTAAAACAACTTTAAAATATATAAATTTTGATATTAAGGATTCTTCACTTCACCTTTTTAATATCATAAATATCTTTGGGAATCCAGTGAAAATGTAAGGACTCCTTCTTAGAATAATTTTTTAATAATTGCTTATACTTGTTACTTGAATAAATTTAAATTTAAATTTTTTTAAAATCCATAGTTGAAGGAAATGATGAGTTTCATTTAGATAGTGAACATAAAGAGGTAATTTTTTTTACCACTATATTCACAGTTACCCTGAAATCTATCCCTGCCCCTCTCACATGACTTTGATTCTTCTTGCTTGTTAGAAATAAGGATAAGGACTGATCTGTAGTCTCACTAATATAGAAAACTAAAAAATAAGAACACTCTGTCTGCCATGCAGATGAGCACCTTCTCTGCACCTTAAAGCCTTAATAAATGTTAGAATGCTGAGAGGATAAGTGAAGACACACATCCAGTCTGCATCACAGGCAGGATTTGAATTGATTACAACTTTTTCTTTCCTTTTAGTTGTAGTTTTTCAATTCAAAAAACTAACAGAATATACTAAATTTCAGTGCTATATTAATTGTGCTAATGATGTAACTAGATTGAGCCTGACTTTCTGGGATAGGAAGTTGTGTGGAATTCGATGGCAATAAGTAAATTAGAAGTGAAGATGACTTGTTAGAGTTTCCCTATCACTGCTACTCTATTTAGCTTCACAGATGACAAAATTTGATAACCTTAGGAAAAAATATGCATTAATATTAAAGGTTAAGAATAAGAAAGAATTTAATGCAAAGTCCAAACTCACATATCCATTTCTTTCAAAATTGTTCCAAGACAGAGAGAAAACTCCAAAGAATTAACTATTGAAGCTATGAGCAAATTTAAATCTACTGTTGCTTTCGGGGGATTTCTTTTAGTCCCTAAACAATTTAAAGTTTAGAAACTAAAATGTTCAAAGAGAAAAATTTCAGATACCTTGGGGATAATGTCCCAAAGAGCTAATTACAAAGAATTTCTGTTAATTGACACTGAATTCAAACAGTGAGGTTCCTGTATTACTTTCAGAGAGTTCATGCTGAATTTCTTACCCATTAATCAGTCAATTAACTAGCATTTATTAAGTACTTACTATTTGCCTGACACAATCCCAGTAATGAGACACAAAGAAAAGGGAAAAACAGTTTCTGTCCTTAGAAGCTTACAATTTGAGCAGAATCAAGAGTAATGCACAGTAATAAGATTATGTGATAATCAACTGTGATGGATTTGCCTCTTCTCAACAATTTGGTGTTTCAAGGCAGTACCAATAGAGTTGGGATGGAAAATGCCATTCATTAGAGAGAGGACTCTGATAGAATGCTGATCAAAATATAGTATTTTCACCATTTTTGTTGTTTTTTTTTTTCTTTCTTATGGTTTTTTCCCTTTTAGTGTGTTTTTCCTACAACATGACAAATATAGAAATATATTTAAAAGAATTGTACACATTTAACATATCAGATTGCTTGCTATCTTGGGTTTGGGGGAAGTAAGGGAAGTGGGGAGAAAAATTTGGAAAACAAAGTCTTACAAAAACGAATGTTGAAAATTATCTTTACATGTATACAAAAAAATAAAATACCATTGAAAATTTTTTAAAATTGTAAATGAGTGTTAAAATTATTTTATATGTATTGTCAAAATATAAAAAGGTTTTAAAAGCTTACATCTTACATGGTGGCTTGTTGAAATATATAAATTAATAATATGAAAAAATGAAACATGGAAAAATATATTGCCCATTCAAAGTGTCTTGCTGAACATTTATCAGCTAGTTCTTCAAAAAAAAATGTACACATAACCCCCTCTTAAATTAATCTACAATATTTATATTTTATCGTTTTAAAAGTCTAAAAATCAACAAAAGGAATAATCAAGTTCTGATTTCTAACAGTTACCAATTTTTGAAGGGCAGATACTCACAGTGAAAATTTCACAGTAGTCTCTGAAGCATTTTCAAGTCTATTCCAGACCATCCCTGCAACCATCCCCTTGTTATTTTTAAGTGCTTTCTTAAATGTTTATCTGGACATACCCCTCTCAGATCTTTGGCCATGGAATAGAAAACATCACTTAACAAATCCAACATTGAATGAATAGCTTCTAAACATTACTATAAGTATAACTTAGTCATAGGCAAATTATCCTAAATATATAGATACTTGAAATACACTGCACATACCATCCAAATTAAAGTTGCATATAGGGAAATTTATTGCCTCTACCAATGAGCACAATCTAGAGAGATGTATAAGCCTCCTTAACCATAACCTCTGGAATGTCTTTTGTCAGCCTGCTCCCTAGCTAGGTAGTCTAGCATTTCTGTCATGTCCCATTCAGTGATACTCCTGCAACCCTCAGTCTTAGCCATCAATCCTAAATATGGCCCCCAAATAGCCTAGTCTAAATGGTATTGTCTTTATTTTCTAATAAGTCAGGTTTTGTAATTCCTTCTGTTATTTGCAAACTACACAGATGAAGTCAATAGTGCTTGGCAACAGCTTGGATATGAAAGATGAGAGACAGTGAGGAATGTAGGATAACTACTTGGTTGTAAATCTGAGGTATTGGGAGGATGCTTTTGTCTTCTATAATAATAGGAAAGTTGGGAGGGAGGAAGGTTTAAGAGGAAAGATAAATATTTCAGTTTTAAATATAGTGAGTTTTAAATGTCTACTAGATATCCGATTTGAGAGGTCTAAAAGACAACTAGAAATGTGAGACTGGTGGTCAGATGAATTTTGAGAGAATAGGTAGATTTGACAATCATTAATATGGAGATAGCAATTAAATCCATGGGAGTTGATGAGATCACTCAGTAAAATATTATACAGGGAGAGAGAAGCTTGAGGCAATAACATAGAAACTATTTTGAAGAGGGAACTCAAAAAAAGGTGACTTATTTTCTAACTGTATGGACATATATACATATATTATATTTAACAAATACTTTAACATATTTAACATTTATTTGTCTACCTGCCATCTGGGGAAGGAGGTGGGGGGAAGGAGGGGAAAAATTGGAATAAAATGTTTTGCAATTGTCAATGCTGAAAAATTATCCATGCATATATCTTGTAAATACAAAGCTATAAAAATAATGAATAAAAATAAAAAAAGAAGCTCTGTTTTCACAAGGACCACAAAGACTAAAGAAGAAATAGATTAAATGGAAAGGCCATGAATCTAAGAATAAAAGTCAGAGCAGACAGAAAAGGAAGAGAATGAGGGAAATCCTTTTTAGAAAAGGTACAGACAATGAAATTTATTTATATAGAGCTTTTTATTTCCAGTTTATTGGTCTCTTCTTTAATTTTTAATACTTTTATGCTTATATTAGATATTTATTTTTTCAGTTTTTTAAATTTAAAAATGAATACTTTGTTCATTAATCCTCTTCTTTTTTATATTGTTGGTTTATGTTTTTAAGACATAATTTTCGTCTTGAGGACCTTAACTGAAGCTTTAATTACATCCTTGAAATAGTAGCATGCTATTTCATCATTATTTTCTTTCATATAATTATTTATTGTTTCTATGATTTGTTCCCTATTTCATTATTATTTAGATTTCATTATTAAATCTCTATTTGGGTCTATATTTTTATTTATTCTTCCTGAACTGATTATAATTTTTATTATATTATGTTCTATAAATTATAGGCTTATTATTTTTCCTTTGCAATATGTCTGTGCCCTGATACATGGTTAGTTTTTTTGTAATTACTGAGAGTATATATATTCTTTAGCTGTCCCATTTAGAAGGTGCCATTAGCTTTTATGCTATAATGCTATTAACTCTAATTTCTCCAGAAATTTGTTCAATTCTATATTTTCCTTTTTATTTTCTCATTATGTTAGATTTATCCCAAACTGGAAAATCTCCTGCCACTATTGTATTAGTATCTTATAAATCAGTTAATTTTTCTTTATGGACTTGGATCTTAAGACATTTGTAACATGTAAGTTAAATACTGAAAAATATTTATGATTCCTTTCAGTATAATATAGTTTCTTTGTTTATATGTTTTAAGTGTTTGCTTTTTGCTTTGTCTGATAGCATAATTGCAATTCCTGGTTTCAAATTCACCTGATACATAGTAACTTTTGTTCCATTTCTTCATTTTTATTCTAAAATGTCTTTGATTTTTAAACATGTTTCTTATAAACAACAGATCATGGGATTCTATTTTTCTAACCAATCTATCACTTTTTTGTTTTATTGTATTGTTTGATACATTCATCTTTAAAGTTATGGGTTACGTTTATTATATTCTTTCATTCAGTTATAATATCCTTTTTCAAATTAGGATTTCCCCCTCTTTTTCAGTAAATATAATAATCTGTCTTCTATTATTATATGAAACTGAAAAGCTTCAGCACAAACAAAAGTAAGAGGGTAAGAAGGGAAATAGTGGAATGGAGGAAATTTTTTTGTATCAAATTTGTATCAAATGCCAACAGTTTGGTGTCTAAGATGCCTAAAAATAACTAAAAGAAATATATAAAATCAAAAAATAATTCTTGAATAGATAAATGGTCAAAGGATATTAACAAATAATCTCAAAAAATAATTAGACTTTTAAAAATTATATTGAAGATACATTCTCCTGTCTTTGATAAAGGAATTAAAAATTATATTAACTAGTAATAAAAGAAATTCAAAACAAAAGAGCCCCAAATACCCTGCAAATTGACCAAAATGACAAGAAATGTCAATGTTACAGGGGGTTGCGGGAAGAAAGATACATTAGTACATTGCTGATAGAATTGTGATTGATATGCTCAATTTGGAAAGCATTTGGAATTATGCAAATAAAGTGATTAAAATGTCCATATTCTTTGATCTAGAGACTCCATTACTAGGGATATGCTTTTAGGATTGAGTTACTGTATCAGCTTCCTTTTCATTAAAAGACTGCTCTGCTCAGGACTTTCTGTAATTAAAGTTTGGTGCTAGAGGATCCTGGTCTCTGATGAGACACATTACACTACTAACTCTGGGCACCTCAGAGATGATTTATTTAATCCTCAGGATAGACTCATGTCTAATATCTCTCCAATGAGGAAAAAAAGGAAATCTATTCAATGTATAGTATGAATCAAATATGGGTCAGCTAGTTAAATTTAACATACAAAAGATATGCTAAACACAAATTACTTAAAAATATACTTTACAGAAAGTCTTTAAATAGTATCAGTAACTTATAATTTCAGTTCTACCACATATACCACATATCTACCCTATCCAAACATATAGCATTTTAGGGTACTGCTGAGTTAACATTTTATACTTCACTTTGGCTCTGTATTATAACCCTGCTGGTAGATTTCTTCTGGAAAAATCAAGCCTGGATTTGGGTTTATCCTCTTTTTGTTGATCATCTGTGCCAAGAATACTGAAATAATTGATAGCAACTCCTCTTCCTGTTAATTTGCTCAAAACAAAAGGTCCAAAACCATAGAAGCTCTCAAACTCATGACGTAGCCTCTAAACCTCGATCCCATTGATCTGGAAATATTCATTCACCTAATTTTTTTTTTAAAAAGCAAACAGAAATGAGTCAATTCAAAACTCAAGACCAAGTTTATCCAGATAGGATATAGAATGTATTCATGGTCATGTGGCATCTGGGATTGGGGATAGGGTACGCTTTCCTTACCCAGCTCTCCTAGGAAGCAATTCAAAATAGTTCCAACAAAACCCACAGTAGGGAAGGATAAAAGATAAAAGGGAAGGGGAGCATTGAGGGAAGGACAGAAAACATTTTCCTTCTAAAGGTCAACCAAAGCATTGTCTCTTGTGGATTATCAATCAATAACGGATTCCCTCATTATCTCTAAAGTTCCAACCTTATCTTGGTGTTGAGTCACATATATGTTGGGAAACATCAATCTTCTTCATCCTCAAAAGATACAAGTACATACCCAATATATAACAGAATCAGCAGCTGAGCAGCTGTACACCTTACCTTACTTTTCTTGGATGCCTTAGTTAAGCCATGAAATCTTTCCTATAGCTTGCCAAATAAAAATACCCATTGATTTTTAGGCTCAACTGGCTTATTGGATTCTTCTGGGAAGTTCTTTCGATTCTAGTCATATACCTTGACTTTGCCTTGGTAATCCTCTCCCCTCTTGGTTTGCTTCCTCCATTTTTTCCCTCTCTACTTCTCTGAAACATCTTTTTGAAACATTTACCTATCTAGTTAATGGAGTTCTCTTTGGGCTTCCATTTTGTTAAAGTAGTATGGGTGATCAAGAGTATTCCTAATAAATTTGGTGAGTGCTCCAATCTATATCATGTTATTCTATGATATTTACTTTTGCTTGAAGAGAGCATCTCTAGAAGAGCTAAACAAGCCCACCAACCTCTGGGTAAGAGATAGCCAGGAAGATGAATGGAGGCCACAGAAAACTTCTCTGATTACCAATTAAGGTGGGGACTTCTTCAGAGAAAATTAACATGTGAAAACCAGGAGAGGTAAATTCTTGTTGAAGGAGCCTCCCTATTCTTTTAACACAGAGAAGTATGTCAAAGGGGAAATAGCCTTTCTTTTTGTGTAACCTTCTCCTTTGTACCAGAACCTTTCTATCCTAGACTTCCAGCAAAACAAAAAAGGAGTGAAAGAATTTATCTTCCCCTGTTCCTCCAGCACCACTGGAAACTTAATATTAGAACCAATATTAGTAAAGGGAGACATATACTTGCCTAGGTAACACTGAGAATAGAGCTTCTTGAACATCTAGTTTCTGGCTGCTGCTCGTGTTTGTTTTCTTTTCTGAGCATAGGTTAACAACTAGCAATTCTGAGATTAAATTTCCATTTTGGGGTTAACTCAAATATAATCTTGACTATGAGAGTTCCAGAGTTTCTGATTTGAGCAAAAGTCATCCAGAGGGAGAATATTTCCTTAACAGTATACTTCTAAGAGAAGATGATCAACATCCTCCTACAGCTGAAAGTATGATACAGCCATGCAATGAGGGATACAAGAAATATGGACCCTTCTGCTGAGTTGTTTAGATACTAATATAGTACATGTTGTGTATAATGGGTATCATATTGTTGGTGTTCCCAATGGATGGTAGAGAGGAGGGAGAGAATCTGACTCAAAAATTTTAAATGAATACACACACACACACACACACACACACACACACACACACACACACACATATATATATAGATATAGATATATGAGATCGTGTATGTTGAAGGGGAATTCAAAATATCTGTTCATCAGGACTGCAAAAGTGTCTTCAAAGAGGGATACACAATATGTGTTATTAAGTATTGGCCTTAGTCACATATGTTCCTATATGTATCTCTCTTGTAACTGCTTTGTATGTCCACTTGTTAATGATCCTGAATGTATTTGTGAGAGAGTTCACTCAAGGTTTTTTGAGGGAGATACTTTATTATCATTGCTACTTTTTTCTTGCTATACCATTTCATTGGATTCCTTTGTTTTGGGCAAATTGTAGCTTCTGACTTAGGCTGATGAGCAATTATTCTTAGGAGTTTGGACCCACACAGTACCTTCAAACTGAGCTAGACATCCTCTGGAGTTCTTAACCCCTTGAGTATTAATTAAGGAGAGTGCCCCTAGGTGATGCCCTTATAAGGCTGAAATTAAAATATAAATATTTAATATTGAGTTCTTCCACAATCAAGCCTCCTGGATCATATCTATCTGTAGCCTTATGGCATTAATCTCAAGTGTCTCCAGTTCTCTTTATTTCTGGATTGAGGCTAGTTTATTCACCCCACTTGTACCCATGCTGGCAGGTCAGGATAGTGTCTCCAGATACAAATCTACAATTTATTCAAGGTTCTAGAGTTTGAGGATATTTTCCTGCTACTAGCCATTTTAGCTCTTAGCCCTCCTTCAATGTTTTCCATTTATAAAATGCAGTCACAATGACACCATTAAATCTTAAACATAAAACATTTACTAGCCAAGAATGCAGAAGCAAGAATAATGAAAACATTTCCTGAAAAGAATACAAAAGTAGAAAAAATGGAAATATAACAATTCCATCCATAAACCACTTTCCTATTAATGCATAAGTCTGACTTAGACAATGGGAATACATTTACAGAAACCCAGAAGTGGGGTATACAAGTAGGGCATTCCATGCATTATAGGCAAAAATAGGACTCTGAACTCCAGAGTTCATGCTAGAGTTCTCTGTTAGGCCACACTCTGCACTAATTCTTATCCTAAGCCCTTTTACTCTCCTCTGGTTAAAAACCACTGTCTTTCCTACTCTCAGGCTACTACAGTGTTAACTGAGTAATTAGTTAATTTGTAAAGGTTCAATATTAAACTCTTTCAGTGAAATAGTGATCCTAAGCCTAGGGTATTTAGCTTTCTAGGTCTATTCCCTTGCTTGAGGGCTGAAATAGAGAGTTAAGCTCTTTCTATGACAAGCAATTAATTCCCTTATTAAGCCATAAATCTTCAAAGTTTTTGGATCTGCTCTTTGGGAGCTCTGAGGAATTGGGTTTTTTTTTTAATATTTTTCTCTCTTTCCTTCCCTCTCTTTCTATTTCTCTCTGTCTATCTCTCTCTCTCTGCCTCTGTCTGTCTCTCTCACTCACTCTCTTGCTCTCTTTCTTCTCCTTTCTATTCCCCCCATTAATGCTGTGGACTGGGCTAAAGGGCAATATAATGTAACCTGCTCTCCTCTAGTGAGCTTCCAATAGCTACAGAACCTGCTGGGCTTCAGTCAGCTTTCTCAGCTGACTCAGACCAACACAGTTGTTTTTTATCTTCTATTCTGTCTCTTTCAAGTAGCAGGGGGTAATGTCTGCCATCAATTGCTCTCATTGGGGGACTGCTGTGTCTTTTTATCTTTCAGATGTCTGGATTTCTGACTGCTCGTATTTTCTATGGCTTCTAAAGCCTCTTCATGATTAGTAATCTATCTCTGACATCTTAAAAAATTTCAAATCTACAGTTCACTCATAAAACAGAAAGGAGTAATATACAATTTCTCATAGCTCCCAAATAATTCTGTCATTTATAATTATTTAGCTATAGCCTTCAAAACCTTGAATATAAGGGAACTCATGGACCACAATGCCTTATAGCCATCTTCATCTTTAGTTAATGCTCCTGACTTTTTTTTATAAGAGCTTTTTATTTTTCAAAATATACGCAAAAGTAGTTTTCAACATTTATTGTTGTAAAACTTTTGTGTTCTATATTTTTCTCCCTCCCTTCCCCAACCTTTCCCTTACACAGTAAGTAATCCAATATAGGTTGAATATATGTCACTCTTCTAAACATATTTCCACATTTATCATGTTTCACAAGAAAAATCAGATCAAAAATGAAAAAATGAGAAAGAAAAGCAAGCAAGCAAATAACAACAATAAAAAAAGTGAAAATACCATGTTGTGATCCACATTCAGTCCGCATAGTTCTCTCTCTGGATGCAGATGGCTCTCTCCATCACAAGTCTATTGGAACTGCCCCATATTACCTTATTATTGAAAAAGAGCCAAGTCCATCAGAATCAATCATCACATAATCTTCTTGTTCTTGAGTACAATGTTCTCTTGGTTCTACACTTGGCACCAGTTCATGTAAGTCTTTTCAGGGCTTTCTGAAATCATTCTGCTGAACAATAATCTTCCATCACATTCATAAACCATAATTTATTCAGCTATTCCTCAACTTATGGGCATCCACTCAGTTTCCAGTTTCTTAATGTTCCTGCTTTCATACTGATCTTTATATTTTTATCAGTAGGGCAGTTTTCTCTCAGGTCATCAGAACCATCTCAAATTGTTTTTTCACTAAATGTCCTTTTTCTTCCCATTTCAGAAATGTTGCTCATGTACAAACGGGATAATACCTTACAGGTATTTTGTCTGGTTGGAGGGGGGGAGTTTTATTTTTGCTAATGCTGGGAAATTTTCCTTGACAATTTCTTGCATTCAGATTCTTGCCCTCCTGCCGTAGTCATCATTACTTCCTTCTCCAATGAGGAAGGTAGAAGAAAGGAATTCTTCATAAGCTTTGGTGTGGTATTTTATATCTTCCTGTGAACGGTTTGGACATGTCCCTGTTAGTTGAGAACAAATTTGGAACTGAAATAATTTAGACAGAAGTTTACTAAGTCATCTAACAGAGAAGAGTTGAAAAAAAAACCAGACCCACTCCTCCTTAAGTGTCTATAAATTACATAATATATAGAATTCAAAGAAAAGAACAACAAAAGCTGATTGACCAACAGAGAAGAAGTTAACATATAAGACACGTTAGTGCCTGAGATGTATAATAGGAGAAAACTTTTTACATTACTTAGAATAATCTGAATCTGACCTAGTTTCTAGTCTAGGTTATACTCTAGGTCCTGAATCAAACATTAAACACATCTAGAGTCTAAGCAGCAGGTCTAGTTTTCCAGCACAGGGCTAGGTTCAAACAATGCCATAAAATTTTTCCCACAATGCTTAGATATTCCCAAGATGTCTGAGACATAGCAGGCATTGAAGAAATGCTTGCTCATTGTTATGGAATAAGCTTTTTTAGAAGGAGCCATTTCTTTGCATTGGCCAGAAAAAGGGATCTTTCCTTACCCTTTTATTCATTTGCCTTTCTTTTGGAGAGAGATTGTGGATGAAGGAAGTCTTTGAGGTGTGGTAAAGTAGAAAAAGGGGAGACTACATTTGAGTTTCTCCTTTCCCTCTTCCTTAATCATTAATGATTGCCTTAGGGCACATAAAGACAAATTACATGTGCTCAAAGCTATATGGCTGAGAGAGAACCTTGACCCCAGAGAACAATCAACCATCACCTTCTACTAGTAGCACAATGATAGAGTCCTTATCTTGAAGTCAGAAAGGCCTAAGTTCAAACTGGGTCTCAGACACTTACTGACTCTGAGACCCTGGGCAGGTCACTTAATGGCTACCTGTATCAGTTTCCCCAACTGTAAAATGGAAATAATAAGGGCACCTATCTCCCTGGGTTATTATGAGGATCAAATACCAATGTCTGGCAAAGAGTAAACACTCAAAAGATGGTAATATATAGGGCATGGTGAAATATTAAGAGTGCCTAAGGAAGCACATGGTGAAAGCAGATATATTCATCTGTATAACCTAAAAGTATATTTTGGATTCTCTCAGCCTGAATCCCAACCCTCAGATTAGAAGAAGTTTTTGAGTAGTTTAGTTGCTTTATGATTAACCCCTTAATTCTAGAGTTTGCCTTCTATTAAAACAAGCATGATCCTTGGAATAGAATACTTGAGTGATCCCTGATATGGATCACTGTCAAAGGACTCCCATATTATGGAAGAGCAAAGGATGTGGACTTGGCACTCTGCTAATAATAAGAGTATGGATTATTTAGATGGGGTGGGCCTGATGGGAAGGTGCTATCTATTTAACAATCACAAGGGTGTTTTCCTTCTGGGGAATCCTAGATTTGAGAACAGCACATATGTCTTTATGAAGTAAAAAGTTTTGATTGGAATGTCAGCATACTGTTTTTTCTAAGTTTATTTCCTTTCTGAGGGGTCATCAAATTATTTAATGTGCCAAGAGTCTAAAAGAACTAATGTTTCCTTGTGGAAAAAGATGAATTAGTGATATTTTAGTTTCACAATGGATAACTTAGAAAGGAGAAGTGATTAATTTCCTGCCATTATTTCTTATATTCAGCAGCAAAAGCCTGTCTAAATAAATGATTTCCTGCTTGGAAGGAAAAAGGTAAATCCATGTACAAAACTTATACATTCAAATGGAATATAGTAAAGTATATCCTACAACAGAGATTTCAAACATATAGCTCCTGGGCTGCATGGGGCCCACAAAACTCCTGAGTGCAGACTGAGTTAGATTAAAATATAATTGGGAAATATTTGAGAAAATAAAAACACAATAAAACAAAGATGTTACATTTTGAAAATAAGATAATATGTGGTCTGCAGATATTGTCATGTATGGTTTGGTTTCAAGATCAGTTTGATACCACTGTTTTATAACAACATGAAGCCCGAAGAAATCTGCAAATGAGGTATACTAAAAATCTTCAAAAATCTATGTCCTATTAACATGTAGGAAACAACAGCACCAAAGATGGTTTCTCAGCTAGCATCAATGATAACTATTAGAAGATATGTGGGAAAACCGGGACACTAATGCATTGTTGGTGGAATTGTGAAATAATACAACCATTCTAGGGAACAACTTAGAACTATCAAACTGTACATATCCTTTGATCCAGCAGTCTCACACTGAATCTGTAACTCAAAGAGATCATAAAAAAGAAGCAAGGGCCCATGTGCAAAAATGTTTGTAGCAGACCTTTCTGTAGTGGCAAAGAACTGAAAATTGAATGGAAGACGATCAGTTGGGGAATGACTGAATAAGTTATGGTATATTAATGTAATGCAATATTACTGTTCTATAAGAAATGCCAAGCAAGGTGATTTAAAAAAAAACCTGGAAAGACAAGAACTGATGAAATGAGCAGAACCAAAAGAACTTTGTACACAGTAACAACAAAATTATGTGATGATCAATTATGATGGACTTAAATTGTTTCAGCAATAAGGTGATTAAAAGCAATTCCAATAAGTCTAGAGATGGAAAGTGTCATTGACATTCAGAGAGAGATATGGATACTGAATGTGGATCAAAGCATAATATTTTCATCTTTTTGATGTTTGTATGGTTTTTTCCTCTTTTTTTACCTTTTGATCTAATTTTTCTTGCATAGATGATGAATATTGAAATGATGAAATATGTTTAGAAGAACTGCACATATTTAACATATATTGTATTACTTGCTGTATTGAGGGGAGAGGAAGAAAAATTTGGACCATAAGGTTTTGCAAAGGAAAATATTGAAAGCTATCTTTGCATGTATTTGGAAAAGTGAAATACTTAAATGATAAAAAATGGGATTCTTAAAAAAAACACCCCAAAACCAAAACCAAAACTATCTTGGAGCCCAGGAGCTCATCCCTTGCATAAATAGCCATGAATTCTTTTTTTATTTTTAAAAATTTATTTATTTTTAATACATATTGCTTTAAGAATCATGTTGGGAGAAAAATTCAGAACAAAAGGGAAAAACCATGGGAAAGAAAAAAAAAAAAAAGAAACAAGAAGGGAACATAGCATGTGTTGATTTACATTCAATCTCCATCGTTCTTTTTTAGGATGCAGATGACATTTTCTATCCAAAGTCTATTGGGATTGTTTTGGATCACTGGAGAAGTTTTCCACAACAGATCATTACACATTCTTGCTGTTTTGGTGTATTCCTGGTTCTGCTTGTTTCGCTCAGCATCAGTTTGGGTAAATCTTTTCAGGCTTTTCTAAAATCAGCTTGTTCACCATTTTTTATAGAGCAATCAATAATATTTCATTATCTTCATATACCATAATTATTTGTCCATTCCCTAATTTTCCAATTCTTTGCTACTACAAAAAAAGAGCTGCTATAAACATTTTTTGTACATATGAGTCCTTTTCCTTTCTTTATGATTTTTTTGGGATATAGACCCAAGTATCACTGCTGGGTCAAAGTTTTATAGCCTTTTAGCAGAGCAGGCTTTGGCCTCAACTTCCTGCTTTTCTTCCTCGAAGAAGAAAAAGACTTTCTTGGAGAAGGTGAGAGAGAGGAGAAACTAGAGATTCTTGTTTATTTTGAGTCCTGAGTGAGTGTAATAAAAGACTCACTAGATGAGAGGAGAGGCAGGGCAGCACACTTCCTTTTCCACTAACTGGCTCTGGTTCTGGGCTCATTTTGGTATATTGATTTCAATCCTAAGGAGTCTGGCCCCCAGAGAAAGGTCATGTTCTTTCTCTCATTGTCTATGCCCTTGTAGTCTCTACTGGAGAGACCTGGAGGAAAATCCCTTAAAGTTTAAGTATAATTCCAAAAGACACAGTAAAGAACTTAAGATATAATGTAGATTAGGTATAGAATAGTTATATATTTCCCTACACAAAAGAAATATTCAAGAAAACAAAAGATTCATTATAGAATTTGGTCAAAGATTGAAAGCATAATATAGTAATTCCCAGGTTGTAGGTACTTTTTTTTTCTTTTAAACAGTGTTTTGTTTGTTTTTTTTTTCAATTACACATAAGGACAATTTCTAGCATTCATTTTTTAAAAATAAAATTTTGAGTGCCAAATTTTCTTGGCCCTTCCTCTTAAAATGGTAAGCAATTTGGTATAGGTTATATATGTGCAATTATGTAAAACATTTCTATATTAATCATGTTGTAAAAGAAGAAACTGGACAAAAGAGAAAAACAAAATGAAAAAAAAGATAAAGTGAAAACAGTATGTTTCCATTTGCATTCAGATTCCAGCATCTCTTTCTCTGGATATGGATAGCATTTTCCATTGTGAGTCTTTTGGAATTGTCTTGGATCATTATATTGCCAAGAAGAGCCAAATTATTTATAGTAGAGCATAGCACAATGTTGCTATTACTGTGGACAATGTTCTCTTATTCTGCTCACTTTACTTTCCATAAATTCATGTAAATTTTTCTAGATTTTTCTAAAATCCATTTGTCCATCACAATAGTAACACAACAGTATTTCATTACATTCATGTATTATAACTTATTAATCCATTCTTCAATTAATGGACATTCCCTCAATTTCCAATTCTTTGCCAGCACAAAAAGAGTTGCTATAAATACTTCTGTATATGTAAGTTCTTTTCCCTTTGTTATGATCCCTTTGGGTACTGATCTAGTTTATTAGTGGTAGTGTAAGATCAAAAGGGACACACAGTTTGATTACAAAGAGCTGAAAAAAATTTCAAATTGCCAGGAGGTTGATACTTAAAACATTCAGACATGGAGCACTTCCTGGGGATATTGGTGGGAGAAGAGATGGAGAAAAATTTGGAACACAGTGTTTTTGCAAGGATGAATATAGAAAGCTATCTTTGCATGTATTTTGAAAACAAAAGGCTATTATTTAATTTTTTAAAAGATCTATGCCTTCTAGCCAATTAGGCCAGGCCAGGGCTTATATTTAATAGTTCTTTAAAGTTGTCTCATCTTAAATGAATATAGTTGCAGAAATTTCCTACTGATGTCAATCTTCTCCATCTGAGGGAATCAGGAGCTCCTGAACTCTTAATTTCATAAGGATATCTTCAAAAGCTAGAAATGTCTATTTCAGGATCACTAGTTAGACTCATGGACTTACATTATTTTTTATTTTATTTTTGAAATCCTAGCTTTTAATTTTCAAAATACTTAAAAATTAGTTTTCAGCATTCACCCTTGCAGAACCCTGTGTTCCAAGTTTTTCTTCTTCCTTTCTCCCTCCCGTTCCCCTAGATAGCAAGCAATTCAATACGTGTTAAATATGTGCAATTCTTACATATTTCCACATTCATCATGCTGCACAAGAAAAATCAGATCAAAAAGGGAAAAAAATGAGAAAGAAAACATCAAGCAAACAACAACAAAAGGTGCAAATTCTAATGGGGTGATCCATGTTCAGTTCCCATAGTTCTCTCTCTGAATGAAGCTGTTTTCTTCATCGCAAGTACATTGGAATTGGCCTGAATCACCTCATTGTTGAAGAGAGCCACGTCCATCAGAATTGATTGTTGTATAATATTGATGTTGCCGTGTGAAATGATCTCTTGGTCCTGTTCACTCAGCATCAATTCATGTAAGTCTCTTCAGGTCTTTCCGAAATCATCCTGCTGGTTATTTCTTACAGAACAATTTTATTCCACATGCATATACCACAGCTTATTCAGCCATTCCCCAATTGATGGGCATCCATTGTTTCCAGTTTCTTACCACTACAACGAGGGCTGCCACAAACATTTTTGCACCTGTGGGTCCTTTTCCATTTTTCATGATCTCTTTGGGATATAAGCCCAGTAGAGACATTGCTGGATCAAAGGGTATGCACAGTTTGGTAACTTTTTGAGCATAGTCTCCAGAATGGTTGGATCCCTTCACAACTCCATCAAACTATGTATTGGTTGGACTTCTAAGAGAAAAAATAATAATATCACAAACAGCAGAGGCAGACAGGGTCCTGAGGCCCAAGTTTGGACTTGTCTGGGCAGTACATTTCATCCCTTAGCAGCTCTTCTGACCTATCTTCTTTTGGCCATTCCACATCCCTGTTGCTGCCAGGGAAACCAAGGAATTGCTGTATTCTTCCGAAGCACTAAGTTCTCATCACTGAACCCTAGTACTCGTAGCCCATCAAACTAGCACAGCTCAGCTCCGTACAGGTAACAAGATGTTCCCAAAATCCAATTCACGGCCACTCCCATCTCCTTTGTGTTTGCAAAACAAGCCAGATTGCAGCATCATTTGAGCTTTTTGCATTTTTTTGTGAGATGGCATAAAGTCTTCACTAAACTTAATATAATTGTTACCTGAGTTCTTGTACAGATTTCGATGAGAAAGCACAGACTTCAAGGAAAGGTCAGGAGCATAAATCAGGAATCATCTACTTCACACTTTTCCTAGAGCCTATCCTGATTCCTGTTTTCTTTTTTAAGGTTACTGTATTGAAACACTCAACTTGGAAGAGTTTAGTCATTCAACAATGAACAAGCATCTTTAGGAGTTTACTATGTGCCGAGCACAAGTGCCGGGGCTACAAAGACAGGCAAAATACGGTTCCAGTCGGCAAGGAGCACGCATGCAAAAATAAAGAATTAAATAAAGAATTAAAAATGGAAATGCAGAAATTAGCTGGAGAACTCGGTTCTCCTTCCATGTTTTTTGATAGTCCCCTCCCTTGCCCTGGCCCCCGCAAGCTTTGAATGAGACGGACCCCTGGGTGGTGCAGAAATCCAGGGTGTGCGGAAGCAGTCGTGAGAGAGGAGGGAGGCGCGCGTGCCGGGACGGGTACCAGCAACAAAGAACAGACGAGCCTCTCCCGGGCCTCCCACCCACCCCGGACTTCGGGGCGCATTCCAGCAGCCCGGACTGTTAGGAATCTCCGCGAGGCCGCGGGGCGGGGCTTGGGCGCCCCCAGCCAATCAGAGGGGGGAAGGGGTGGACATCTTCCTGAAGGTTGCGGCTCCGGCGGCCAGTCTGGGGCGAGGGGAGAAGCAGCTCCGTCGGATACCCGGCCCAGCCTGGCCCGGCCCGGCCCAGATCGCATTATGGAGGAAGAGGCGGCGGTCTCGGCCCCGCGCTACTCCATAGTCTTCCTCCTGGCGGCGGCAGCTGTGGCGGAGGCCGCCGCGGGACTGGTCCCCGGCACTTCTGGTGAGTTGAAGGGGCTTTCGGGCCAGACCCCTTCCGTAAGACTTTACCAACATGGCGGAGGGGCCCGGCCAGGACCCTCCGGGCAATGGCGAATGGTCCCCCGGGTCCGCGGTCGCACGTGGACAGCCCCGAGCCAGGCCCACGCACGCCGAGCCTGAGGGAAGCAGCGAGGGAGCGAGGGTGGGGCCGCCCTGACCCTTGGGATGCTGCGCTGGGCCTCCCGTGGTGGGGGAAGCGGGCCACGGCGGGCCGAGGGTTTGCTCTCATCTCTTCTCTCTTAGTTCTTGGTACGCGAGCCTCCATCTCCCACCTCCGAGCTTTTTTCCTGGCCAGCCCCTACCCCCGGTTCCAAGAATCCTCTGCCTTCCCTCAGCTAGATCTCCGTCTCTCCTGTCTTTCTCTCAGTCCGCGTTAAAACTTTATTTTTGCCCAAATAATCTTTAGTGCTTTCTGAGGTGATCTCAAGTTTATCCTATATACAGTGTCCCAAAAGTCTTCGTGCAGCCTTCAGCTTTCTTAAAACTTTTGAGAAATTCTATATATATCCTGTTTTTACGTGGCTATTTTCTTGTTGTCTTCCTCATGAGAGCCCCTTGAGAGCGGGGACTTTATTTTGCCTTTCTTTGCATCCCTAGTGCTTAACACAGTATCTATCTGGGTTATGGTACTTAATATTAGTAAGCTGGACTGACTTCAGGAGATTCTTAACCTTGGGGCAACGGCCTGGGATGGAGGGAAAAGTAAATAGAGTCTTTATTTTCCCTAAAATCCTGCTGAAATTAATTTAAATTTCAGTGATTTAAAAACAGGATTCTGAGAAGGGAGCAGTCCACAGGATTCTCTAGACCAAAAAAAAAAAAAAAAAAAAGAAAGAAAGAAAGAACCCCTAGGTTTGAGCATCTGTTTATCCTTATTCTGGCCAAGGAGTAGAATGGGTTTTTCCCCCTTGATTTGAAACAACCTTTTCCCATCCCCTAACCCAAAAAAAAAAAAAAAGAAAGAAAGAAATTTTACTGTTTATTGATCTGTTCTTAAAGACTTTGAACTGAGGGATAATCCCAGCATGATGTTGTTGTTGTTGTTGTTGTTGTTGTTGTTGTTGTTGTTGTTGTTGTTGTTGTTGTTGTTGTTGTTGTTGTTGATGTTGTTGTTGTTGTTGTTGTTGTTGTTTGGGGGTAAACTTTCTGACAAGAATGAGTTTTGGTTTCCATTAGGGTGTTTGCTATAAATTTAGAGTTAGTTTGGAATAGAACTTGAGGTACTACATATTAAAATTCAGAGGAATTCTGTAATAGAAGAGTACAGAGAATAGAAATGTGGGAAAGGGTTTAGTATTACATAATTTTGAGAGGAAAATCCAAATGTCTAGAGAAGTGAGTTGTGATTATGATCCTCTTGCAAGATTCTCTGGCATTAGAGGGAATTAAAGTAGTAGAAAATTGTAGTTCTTTGAACAATAAAATCTTTCATATTATAAACCATAGCCGGTAAAGTCTAGGAAATTGTTTAGATTACACAATTAAAGTGTCTTTTAGAAGTTGCCAGAAGCTTGGCAAAAGTTCTGAGTATTGTAGTTATAGCCAGGTTATATAACCTCTAAGGCAGATTATAATTCTTGAGAGCATTGTCTAATAAAGCTCATAGCTCTGGAGAGCATTGTCTAATAAACTCATAGTTCTTGAGAGTATCTTCTAATAATTTTCAACTTGAAAATTTACTTCAGGCAAAACCCTGACTAATTATCAGAAGAAAGAAGATGTCTCATGTGACCTTTTTTTCTATTTACCCCTTTTTAAAAGTTTTTATTGGTACAGTTTTGTTTTTGACACAGCAGACATTTCCCAACAGAAATCCCAGATAAATCCCCTTTTCAAAAGTACATTTCTTGAAAACAGTTTATAGAATATTAAAATAAAAGAGGGCTATTTTTTGAACTTTGAAGTATGATTCTAACATTGATCAGTTTTGTTGTACATAAATCTTTATTTAATACACAATTGTAGTTGTATTTTATTTTTTTTGGCTCTGCTTTCTTTACAGTTTGTAATATCATATAAGTATTTCCAGTTGGTTTGAATTCTTCAAATTATTATTCCTTACAATGTAGCTCTATTTCTTTATAGTCATGTCTTACAGTTCAGCCAATCTGTAGTCCTTGAGCACATATTTTGTTTCTGAATTTTTAACATCACAAATAATGCTTTTTTGCATAGTTTTGAAAATATGTTTTCTGACAATAATCTCCTTCATATAACAATAGTCTATTGAACTCCTTGGACCAAAGGGTATGAACAAATTAAAAGTTTTCCTAACATAACTCCAAATTGTTAGGTGCTCCAAATATACAGAAAATAGGTCTTTAAGAAAAGTGGAGTGTTAAGTGTGTAACTATGGTGTAGGATAGATAGCAGTACTTCAGTAGGTGAATAGAAGAGGTTGGAAGACTTACCTGAAATAATTTTATCACGATCAATTCTGATGGACGTGGACATCTTCAACAATGAGATGAACCAAATCAGTTCCAATAGAGCAGTAATGAATTGAACCAGATACACTCAGTAAAAGAACTCTGAGAGATGACTATGAACCACTACATAGAATTCCCAATCCCTCTATTTTTTCTGCTGGCATTTTTTATTTCCTTTACAGGCTAATTGTACACTATTTCTTTTTTTCCACTTTATTTTTGTATTAATTTTATAAATATAACTTTTTTTTTGACAGTACATATGCATAGGTAATTTTTTTTACAACATTATCCCTTGTACTCCCTTCTGTTCTGAGTTTTCCCCTCCTTCCCTCCACCCCCTCCCCTAGATGGCAGGCATTCCCATACATATTAAATATCTTATAGTATATCCTAGGTACAATATATATGTGCAGAACCGAATTTTTGTTGTGTTGTTGTTGCAAAGGAAAAAGGTAAAAATAATCTGGAAAGAAAAACAAAAAAAAATGCTCAAAGTTTACACTCATTTCCCAGTGTTCCTTTTCTGGATGTAGCTGATTCTGTCCATCATTGATTAATTGGAATTGGATTAGCTCTTCTCTATGTTGAAGATATCCACTTCCATCAGAATACATCCTCATACAGTATTGTTGTTGAAGTGTATAATGATCTCCTAGTTTTGCTCATTTCACTCAGCATCAGTTGATGTAAGTCTCTCCAAGTCTCTCTGTATTCCTCCTGTTGGTCATTTCTTACAGAACAATAATATTCCATAACATTCATATACCATAATTTATCCAACTATTCTCCAGTTTATGGACATCCATTCATTTTCCAGTTTCCAGCCATTACAAAAAGGGCTGCCACAAACATTTTGGCACATACAGGTCCCTTTCCCTTCTTTAGTATTTCCTTGGGATATAAGCCCAGTAGTAGCACTGCTGGGTCAAAGGGTATGCACATTTTGATAACTTTTGGGGCATAATTCCAGATTGCTCTCCAGAATGGCTGGATTCTTTCACAACTCCACCAATTGTACACTATTTCAAAGTCTGATTCTTTTTGTACAGCAAAATAACTGTTTGGACATGTATACATATATTGTATTTAATTTATACTTTAACATATTTAACATGTATTGGTCAACCTGCCATCTGAGGGAGGGGGTGGGAGGAAGGAGGGGAAAAATTGGAACAAAAGGTTTGGCAATTGTCAATGCTGTAAAATTACCCATGCATATATCTGGTAAATAAAAAGCCATAATAAAAAAAAGAAATAATTTTATCACAATAGGGAAATAAAATTACCCTTTAAAAAAGCATTATAGATAAATTATCCTCTCTTGAAAATCCTAAATAAAACCAAATGATATCACTAATCAATTATTTATTGAATATTTACCATTCTATCTACCTAAAATTCTGGTAGGTTTTTGGGGGAGAAGGGAAAAAGCTGGGGTTTGGAACAAAGGAATGCAAAATAAGTGTTAAGATTTGATCACTTCATTCAAAACACCTATATAATCAAAGGAAGTAAAACTAACATGAAAAATACATAGGATAGTTACAACAAAATGATGGGATCATATGAATTAATAATTCAGAAACTATTGGAGAGCTCAAATTTGAAGTAGGATTTATATGAGAAAGCTTTCTGTGGGAAGCAGAGCTTGCTTGAAAAATGAACAAGATTTAAATAATAGAAGCATGAACAAAGTTCATTCCAAAGTGTTTTCATAATAATTTCATCTTCTCTAGAGTCAAAGGATATGGATTCAAATCTTGCCTGACTGATCTTGGACAGATCAACATCCCTGGTCTTCAGTTTCCTTATTTATACACTGAAGAGGTCAGTGTAGATGATCTTCTAGATTCCTTTCACCTCTAAATATGTGCTCCTAAAGACCTTTCTATATACATCCAGCCCTTATCCTGAACCTTAAACCCACATCAATAACTCACTGTTAATCATCTCCATTGGCACCTCAGACATAACATGTCCAAAGCAGAATTCATTATCCCTTAAAATTTGACTCTTCCTCAGACTTAGTTATTTAGTTGATAGAAATATTAACTTTATAAAAATTTTATTATCACCAACTTTTCCCTCTTAATTTCGTACTCTTCCTACCTCCATGTAGTCAAGTCAGTAAATATTGTTGTTCTACCTCCACAGTGTCTCTTGCCTGCTTTTTTCTATTTACTCATTCAGGCCTTCATTAACTTTTACCTGAACTGACAGGACCTTTCATTTCAGTAGAATAAAAACTTCCCAAAGAATGAATGAATGAATGAAACATTTATTAAGGACTTATCATCATTGTGTCTTTACAAGGGTTCTCTTCATCTTTGGTGTCCTCCTGATCCACCTAACTCACCTGTTGCTCCAAGAAGCTTTAGCATACACATTGGCCACACCTTGGTAAATCATTTCAGCAGATGGGCTAAAGCAAGTTGAGGATAACCAAGAGGTCTCAAACCCTGTGGTGTGGAAATGTCTATCCTAAGCAAGTAAACACTTCTCCTGGTGGAATGGACAGATGAGAACAATTGTTCCAATAGCTATGAAGGCAAGTATTTTGGAGCACTTTGAACTTAGACAAGACACCAAGGTCATTCCCTGCATCTTGAGTCATCATCTTGACTTTGTTCTGCCATTGTGGTAGCTCTGGAAGAGATATCCAATTTACACATGAATCAAAAGACAAAAACCACCACCACCTTCATTTATATTTTAGGTGTCACTTCCTTACATAAGATAATTCTAAGGTGCAATTAGCTGTTTTTATTTATAATGATCATCTATCTATGAAATGAGAAATTTGGGCCAGATGACCTTTGAGGTCCCTTCTGATCTTAGAGCTATGATTGTTAAGGTTTACTTCCTCTAGAAGTAAGTCATCTTGGTCATTGGACAAGGATCTTATTATATTGAATACCAAAGTTGTTTATTGATGGTCTAAAAACTAATTCACTAAATTGTTCTATCCCCTTTTCTATAACTCCGACCTTGTTACAGTTAGAAGCAGAAGGGAACAACATATGGTAGGATATTCTGTGTGGTGTTTTTGTTTTGTTTGTTTCATGAATTGTTGTGGCTAAATAATTTATCTTGTGATGGTGAACTTGGTGGTAATGGATTTTTTCCAAAATTACTTAGGTTTAGCCTTAGTTGTTGATTGACATAGACTTACTGGAACTAATTATTTGTTCCTTTCCTTTTCCTTTTTTTTTTTTTTTTTTGTTCATCATAATTTTTAAAACCATGTTTTCAATATAATGGAGAATATGTATATATTCTTTATTTTGTCCTGTGAGTCCTTTATTTTTCTATCAGAAGATGTGAGAAACATGTTCATCATAAATCCTATGGAATTGTGGTTGGTTACTATGTTGGTGAGATATCTTAATTCTTTCACTCTTGTCTTATTGTAAAAATTGTTCTCCTGGTTCTGCTAACTTTATTGTGTATCTGTTCATATAAGTCTTCCTTGGTTTCTTCAAAACTATCCTTCATCATTTATTATAGCATACTAGTATTCTATCACTTTTATATTGCCATAATTTACTCAGCTATTACCCAATTGATGGATACCTCTCAGATTATTTTTGTACACTCTGAGAGTTTTAGATTACTTAGGACTAAGTCCCTCACTTACTCTACCCTCATTTTTTATTTTCCCTTCTTCCTTTTCTCTTCTGTTTTTCTGTTGAATGAAATATATCTTAGAATATCTATTATGTCTATGTGTATTCTTCCTACCACAGATGAGCTCAGATAAAAGTGAGGTTTGCATCTCAGCCACTTCCCCATCCTTTCCTCCCTCTTTAAATAAACTTCTATTTGCACACTTTTGATTATATTAAATAATTTCCCCTAACCTTCCTTTCCTTTCCTCCATTTCCCACCCTCAATATATTTTTCTTTTCCTCCTCTTTGTATTCTATTAAGATCAAGACATAATAGCCACAGATCTTCTGTTTAATTAGATCCTGATGATAGAGTTCACAAGGATTTTAGATATATATTCTCTCCCTATATTATTACAATATAAATAATTTATCCTTATTTAGTCATTTACGATTGCTTATTCATATTCACCTTTTTCTGTTTCTCTTGACTCCTGTGTTTGCATTCGAGTTTCTGTGCAACTCGTTTTTTCATCAGAAATGTTTAGAAGTCCTCAAGTTCATTAAAATACATTTCCTCCTCTAGGATTACATTCAATTTTACTGAATGTTTCTTGGTTGTCAGCTATATCTTTTATGTTCTGAAATATAGTATACCAAGCTTTCTATTTCTATTCTTAGAATAGATACTTAATTTTATGGGATCCTAGTTATGGCTCCTTGGTACATGAACTCTACTTCTGACTGCATTATTTTTTCTTTGACTTGGAAGCTCTGGATTATTAGCTACATTGTTTCTGGTAGTTTTCATTTAGGAGCTTGTTTCAGGAGCTGACCATTGCCCTTTGACTCTAAAATATCTAAGCAGCTTTCTTTTATGATTTCTTAAACATGCTGCCTGCTCTTTTGGACATGATTTTCAGGCAGTCTAATGATTCTTAAATGATGTCTCCTCAATCTTTTTTTTTTTAACAAGGACAGATTGATTTTGTTTTGGTTTGGTTTTTGACTATGAGATATTTATATTTTCTTCTTTTTTTTCAGTCTTTCAACTTTGTTTTTAAATATCTTTTCTTGTTTTATGAAGTCACTGGCTTCTATTTGGTCCAGTTGAGAATTTTCAGGGATTTGTTCCTTGGGCAAGGCTTTGTATCTTGTGCCAAGCTGTTAATTCTCTTTCTAATTCAGTTTTCTCTTGGCTCTTATTTCTTTTCCAACCACCCTCCCCACCATCCCTACATTCTCATTTCATTTAACAAAAAAAAAAAAAAAAGAAAAAAAAAACACATTTTTTAACTCTTTGAGACTTTGTAATTTTGTAATTTTTGGAACTACTTTCTTTTGGGTTTGTCTTGAGTATCTTTTTGTTTGCTCATTCTTCCAACCTACTTCCTGACTTTTTACTTTATATTAAGACCAAGCTTTACATACTTTTGGAGAGAATATCTGGGCTGCTTCTGCTATTTTTTTTTTTTTTTTTTAGGATATTGAGTTTTGTATTCGAGGATCTACAGAGGACAGTTCAGGTTGGAAACCTGCATGCTTTTTGTGATCTGATTCAGGGCAAAGTCTGGTTACTGCCCTCCTGGTCTGAGAAATAGCTTGTGGTTTTAACTCAGTGGGAGCTTAAGGAGACTACTACGGGACTCAGCCATGATCAGCCAGCTGGAAAACCCTGATGGTTCATAGTGACAATTCAAGTACTCAACCTTGGCCTTGAATTCCTTCTCTTTTTATTCCTCCACAGATTTCATAGTAGTCTGGAAGCTGGAATGGGAATCCCGTTCCACTTCTGGGGTGGGAGCAATACAATTGCTTCTTCTGAATTTAGTCCTTGCTCATGATTGATCCTCACCCTAGAATGCAATTCTTAGGTGCAGGTTCTCTCCTCCGTCTATTCCAGATCTGAGACTGAACTAAGTAGGGACTAACAGAGCTGCCAGTTTATTGTTACACAAGGTTAGGCACCTTTATGCTGAATCTGAAACCTAGGATCTGAGATGTGGCAGGTGGGCAGCAGAGTGGATAAGATCTGGAATCAGGAAGACCTGAGTTCAAATGTGGCATACAGACATTTGCTAGCTGAATTAGCCTGGCAAGTTAAGTAATTATTGCCTGGCTCGATTTCCCCAACTCTAAAATGAGAATATTACTACTACTTACTTCCCAAGGATGTTTTGAGGATCATGTGAGATAATATGTTCAGTGCTTAAAGTACAGTACCTGGCATAGTAGATGCTTAATAAATGCTTATTCGTTTCTTTTTTGCCCTGGTACAAAACTCATCTTGTTCGAGAATGTTCAGTGTGATTAGCTCCTGGTCAGATCCTATTCTCAAGGATCTGCCTGTCCTGGTCAGTAAAAATGATTCTGTGATTTTTTCCCCTTGGTTTTCTTAATCAGGTCTTAGTGTATTTTCTGGACCTGAAGAAGTAGTGGGCAAAGCTCAGTGTTTTTTGCAATTCCATCATCTTGGCTATTGCTAGTACCAGTTGACATCATTATATTTGAACTAGAATTTATGTAATGGGTTGATATGTTTATTTTTCTTGAGGTGCTAAAAGTGTTTTATAAATAATTCAACTTTGTTCACACTTTGAAATTCTAGCTTTCTTGTGCAATAGAAGATGATAAGTACCTTGAAGTGGTAGTTAAAAAAAAGTTAATGTTTCTAGAAAGTGAGTAGATTATAAAGTCACTGTCAGAGCAATTTCTAGAGTACTATAGGATATTGTATTTTAAAAACAACATGAACATGCCCAAAATGATGAATAAACCATGCCATTTTAATAAACATTTGAAAGAATTAAGGATGATTTTTCTGGAGAAGAAAAGGCTTAGCTATTTAAAAATATTAGAAGGTCCGTCATGTGGAAAAGTTTTGTACAGGCAAGCAGATTTAGGACCAGTAGGACAGAAATTTGAGGGAGATAAATTTTGGCTCAATATAGAGAAAAAAATGTGTAACAACTAGAGCAGGACAAAGGTATATATATGGATTTTTTTTCAGAGCCAAACTAGTTTCCTGTTGCTGCTAAGAGGATTCTTCTTAACATTTCTTGGGATGTTTCAGGTTAGGCTAGTTAGGCTGAGACTTTTTCACCTCTGAAATTTTGTGATTTTATAAATCATATTAAAAAGGTTTCAGTGTGTTAAGTTCTCAGGATGACTCAAAAATCCAATTGGATATTTACAGTCTTTCCTTTGCATGTATTTAGTTGTTTATTTTGTTGTTTAGTCTAATATTTTTAGGGAGGAAGTATATTTTATATTTTAATGAGGAAAGTGAGATAAAGATATTAAGTAACATGGAGTTTGGAAAGGCATTTTATAAAATATAAAAACATGTAAGTGGTTACAGTATAGTAAAATTTTACTTCAGAGTCCTGTTTTCCAAAAATTTCCTTGTTTGCTCTTTAAGTATACTTTTTTCTGTCATTTAATTATCTCTTATCATTTTGTAATTTTACATAATTTTCATATCAAATTCATTTTGGGCTGTATTAATAAAAGGAGATGATAGGCCTGCAGTATTTTGACCTCATCACAGCTGCTGTGTTGTATTCATTTTTGTTACTGTTTTTTAAGAAATACATTGATGAGCTAGCAGAAGACTCTGATGGTAAGAGAATTGATAACAATGCCAGTCTTTATGGATTTTTCTAGAACTGAGAAAAATGTCATTTTAAAAAATGTTATTTGTGGTGGTCTAATTCAAGGTGGAGTGTTTATTGTAGTTATATGTGTGTGTTTAATTATGTAATAGTTTGGAAGACTGAGAATTCTTATTTTTTTCTCCTTAGGTGCCTTATGCTGTTATCATGCAAAGGATAACCTAATGTGCCGTGATGTTTGTGAACAGGTAAGCTTGTGTGATATTTGTAGAGACAGTTAGTTATATAAGACTTCGAATCCTGACCCAGTGATGAACTGTATGTCTATTCTTTAAGAATCAGCTTCACTAAATATAAAGAAGTAGAAATTTTTTCAAGGGTGAGATGGGAAGTTAGAAATTCATGGCTAATGTAATCTCATAGGAATCACTAAGATATGGTGAGATAACACTCATGACTTGATTATGGCTTGAGTGGATATAACTTAATCAAAAAAAAAAATAGGCTCTCAGAAACTAAAATGTAATAAGGAAAGTCATCCTAGGAGGAATGGGAATTAAGAATGAAATTCTGAAAACACAAGGAAACTCAGTGAGAAGGGAACAAGGAATTTATTTGAAAAGACTGGTAGGGATGCATGGAAAACTAGTCAACTTAGATTTTAGAAAATATCCTGAAAATAGAAGCAAAGCCAGGGAATAGAAAATGAATATAAGAATGTGGCATGATCCTGTATGAACTAAGGCCAGCAAAAGAAAGTGAGGACTACTAGAGTTTTAATTATTAATATCCTAAAATTTTTCCAAGAATTAAGTCAAACTTGACTTCGCTGGAAAAAATTTAGGATGTTAATAATTAAAACTCTAGTAATCAAAAATCTGCAAAGAGAAGTGATGACTAAACTAACTAGTAGGGCTACATTGAGAACAGATCATGCCAAATTAACATCATTACCTTTTTTCCTTGACTATATTATTAAACTTTGTAGGTAAGGAGTAATTTGGGATAGCATTTTTGTGAATTTCAGCAAAATTTTTGTTAAAATGACTCATACTATTTATTTCAATGAATTCTGAATAAGTTTGATAACTGTACTCAAAAAGCATTTATTAATGTATTAGTTTTAGTATAGCAAGAGTTTTCTAGTAAAGTACCTTAGATATCTGTGCTTGGTGGTCCTATGCCATTTAACATTTTTGGAAATAACTTAGAATAAAATTACATCTTCATTACATTTACAAATGACATAAACTTGGGAGGAGTAGCTAACACAATGAATAACAGAGTAAATATCCAAAAAGATCTTGAATAGGACTAAATCATTTGGTCTTAAACAAATAAGATGAAATTTAATAGAGATAAAAGTTGGTTATATTTAGATACACAACAATCAACTTCAGAAATATGAAGCATAACAGACAGCAGTTCTGAAAAAAAATCTGGGAGTTTGGGGGTATCACAGAATGTTACTTAAAGGCTTTCCAACAAGGTATACATATATCAAAAATATAAAAAATTCCTAGAAATATTAAAACAGTTTGTGCTTTTTAAAGTTACACATTTTAAAGTACACATACTGTACCACTAGCAGTGTGAAGGGGAAAAAGTACAAAATTGAAACGGTCCCTTCTTTCTAGGAATTTATATTCCTCTAGGAGAGAGAAGTTTAGGGAATATAATAAACTACAGATTAGTGTATATAGGGACAGATAGAAGGTCTGGACCTGATTTAATAGGTATGTAGAACTCCTGAATGAGGAAATTCCTAATCCAGAAAATTGAAATTTATAGTTTTAGTCACCTAGGATACTTATAAGTAATGTGACTTGGCCAGAATGGGTCTTTGTTCACTGGACTGCTTCCTTGAACACTATTGGTGTCAAACTCAAATGGAAATAGATCCTTGCAGGCTGCGTATTGATTTAGAAAAACATAAATTAACATTATCTATGTTGTAATGCATTTTTATATTTTTTATTAAACATTTTCCAATTTCTTTTTTTTTGAAGGTAGTTGGTGTTGAGCTACTTGCCCAACATTACACAACTAGTAATAAGTGTCTCAGGCCAGATTTGAATTCAAATACTCTTGAGATTGGTATTTCATCCACTGAGCCACCTAGCTGCTTGTCCAATTACATTTTTTCCCTCAATAATAGCTTTTTATTTTCAAAATACATGCAGAGATAGTTTTCAACATTTATCCTTGCAAAACCTTGTATTCCAGTTTTTCTCCCTCTCTTCCCTCCACCCCCATCCCCTAGGCAGAATTGCAACATGTGTAATTCTTCTAAACATATTTCCACATTTATCATGATGCACAAGAAAAATCAGATCAAAAGGGGGGAGAATGAGAGGAAAGAAAAAAACAAGCAAACAAAAAAAAAAGGTAAAAATACTATGTTGTGATCCATATTTCAATCCCCACAGTCCACTTTCTGGATGCAGATGGCTCTCTCCATCACAAGTTTATTGGAATTGACCTAAATCATTTCCCAATTACATTTTAACCTGGTTCTGGCCCCACTTGGGTTTGTGGCAACCTCAGATTTAAGGAACTGCAGGGGATTCCAAGAGGCAAAAGTGAGAAGGCATTGTAGTTTAAAAAAAAAGTATTGAAGCATAAGATGAAATGTCTTATATAGGGAGCAATCATTAGGCCATTTTTGGCTAAATTGTAGCATATGAGAGGGGAAGTATTTATGGAATCAGCTTGGATAGCTAGGCTGAGCAGTATTTTATTATATTTATTTATTGACTCAACCTATTTTTCTAGCTCTGCTACATATTATTTCCCTTTTCAATATAGTCAGAATTTTATTTCTTATTGTTTTTCATAGATAACACAAATATTTCTTATTATTTTTCATAGATAACACTCCATCTTTGGACTCCATGTTTTTGTACTGACTGCCCCTTACATTTGTAGTACCATCCCCTCAGTTCTTTAAGATTAAATTATTTAGTTTCCAATCAGTTTTTGGTCTATTTTCCATGGCACTTTATTTTATGTAATTTTTATTGCATTTAATCCAATTCCAATTGATCAATGATGGACAGAATCAGCTACACCCAGAAAAGGAATACTGGGAAACTTTGAACATTTTTTTTCTTCCAGATTATTTTTACCTTCCGAATATAATTCTTCCTTTGCAACAACAACAAAAAAATTCGGTTCTGCACATATATATTATACCTAGGATATACTTAAGATATTTAATATGTATGGGAATGCCTGCCATCTAGGGGAGGGGGTGGAGGGAAGGAGGGGAAAAATTCAGAACAGAAGGGAATACAAGGGATAATGTTGTAAAAAAAATTACCTATGCATATGTACTGTCAAAAAATGTTATAATTATAAAATTAATTTTAAAAAAAGAATGATAAAAAATTTTTATTGCATTGTGACCCATAAAAGATGTTTTTTAATATTTCTTCCTTTCTACATTTGATTGTGAGGTTTTTGTACCCTAATATATGATAGTTTTTGTGTAGATGCCATATACCACTGAGAAAAAAGTATATTCCCTTTCATCCCCTTTCATTTTTCTCCATATGGCTACAATATTTAAGTTTTCTAAAATTATATTCTCTTCCTTAACTTTTTTATCATTTATTTTGTGGTTAGATTTATCTAATTCTCAGAGGGGAAGGTTGAGATTCTCCACTAGTATAGTTTGGCTGTTGATTTCTTCCTGCAATTCACTTAACTTCTCTGAGAATACTATACCACTTGGTAAATATATGTTTAGTATTGCTAAATTCTTCATTATCTATAGTACCCTTTAATAGTTTCCTTATCTTTTAAAAATTAGATCTATTTTTGCTTTTGCTTTATCTGAGATCAAAATTGCTACCCTGCTTTTTTTTTCCACCTGAAGCACAGTATATTCTGCTCCAGCTCCACAATTCAAAGAGGCAAGAATTAGGAGGGAGAATATTCCAGACATTGTGGCTAAAGAAGTATAGAAACATATCTCTTTGTTTCAAATGTGTTTCTTGTATAGCATATTGTAGGATTCGGGCTTTTAATCCACTCCTCTATTTGTTTCATTTTTATGGGAAAATTATTATTAACTCTGTTTTTCCCTTCATCTTATTTTTCCAATTTATAGTTTTTTCTTTCCTTTCACGCTTTTCCTCTTCACGAGTGTTTTGCTTCTGACCCCACACTCCCTCAATCTTCCCTCCCTTCTATCAGTCCCTTCTTTCTTACTCCTTTCCTCTTCTACTTCTTTCTTCCCTTCTATCAGCCTTCCCTCTTCCTTTTTTCTTTGCTTTTTCTACCTCCCTATTGGATAAAATAAATTTCTATACCCAACTGATTGTGTATGTTATTCCCTTTGTGAGCAAAATCCAGTGAGAGAATTCTGGAATTTAACAATATTCCTTGGCGTTTTCATTTGGGGGTCTCTTTCAGAAAGTGATTTGTATATTCTTTCAATAACTATTTTACTCCTTGGTTTTAGGATACCATGACAGTTTTCCTTGATAATTTCCTGAAAGATCTTGTTGAGGGTATTTTTTTATCATGGCTTTTACGTAATCCAATAATTCTTAAATTATCTCTCCTGGATCTATTTTCCAGGTCAGTTGCTTTTCCAATGAAGTATTTTATATTTTCTTTTATTTTATTTTTCATCTATCTGGTTTTGTTTGATTCTTGATATCTCATCAAGTCATTTGCTTCTACATGTCCAATTCTAATTTTTAATGAATTATTTCTTTAGTTAGCTTTTTCATCTCTTTTTCCATTTGGCCATTTCTACTTTTAAAGGAGTTGTTTTCTTCAATATATTTTTGTGATTCCTTTTCTAAGCTATTGGCTCTTTTCTTGAGTTGGCCTGGCTACTTGTGAGGGCGCTCACAGTTTTCTTTCTACACTGGGGCTGGAGGTCTTATAGATGGCCTTTTGAGTCACTGGCTAGGTGAATTAGAACCAAAGGGCCTCTAATGCTGATCTTTGCCACAGCTAAGAGCCTCCTACTAGACTCCTTCTGCACCATGCCTGTGCTCCCCCTCCACACTCAAGTGAGACATATCTTTCCTGAAGTCCTTCTGTGATATCTTGAGCTAGAAAATTTCTTCACTCAGAATTTTTGTGGGTTTAGTGACTCCAGAATTCATGTAAAGCCCTGATTTCATGTTGTTTCTAAGGGAAAATGAGGAGAGCTCAGTCCATTTTCTGGCTCTTCTCTGCTATCTTGGCTCTCCTTTCCTCAGCTCTTCCTAATAAAATCCTTGGCCAAGGTAAGTCAACAGCATTTATTTAGCACCAACATTCTCTGGGAATGGATAGCATTTTTTCATTATAAGTTCTTCATACTTGTATTGCTAAGAATAGTTAAGTCATTCACAGCTGCTCATATTACAATATTTTTATTACTTTTTACACAGGACATTTCACTTTGCATGAGGTCATGTAAGTCTTCCCAGGTTTTTCTCAGCACATCCTGCTCATCATTTCTTATATCACAATAATATTTCAACAGAATCACATAAAAGCACAATTTGTTTAGCCATTACCTAATTGATGAGCATCCCCTCAATTTCCAGTTCTTTGCCATTAGAAAAGAGCTGCTATAAATATTTTTGTACATATAAGTTATTTTCCTTTTTATTTTTTTTTAATCTCTTTTGGGATACAGACCTACTAGTGGTATTGGTGGGTCAAAGGGTATGTATGCATGGTTTTATAAAGCATTACGCATAGTTCCAAATTGCTATGCAGAATAGTTGAATCAGTTAACAACTTCATCAATAGTGCATTGATACACAGTAGACATGCTCCACTGATAGGTTCTCAATAGCAAAAGAAAACAAATATTTTGGGGGCCCCTTTGTGGCAAACTAGCAGGAGGAAAGGGATGAGAGTTACATAAATTGAGTAGAATGGACATGTTATCTACATTATTTAAGAAAATCTCATATCTATGAGATTACAGAATAGATCCATTTTGATTGAAAGTAAACTAATTTCTTTGAATCTGAAATATCTTTTTTATACTGACAAGTGATCCTTTATAATTGTTTATTGTTTTTCTTTTTCACTCTAATTCCTGACATTTCCTTTGAAAAAAAGAAGAGTTAATTGCTATTTAGATTAGCCTAAGATAATTTTCAATTAATTTGGAGATGATTTTTTCTTTTGTTTAATTTTGTTTGTTTCTTTGTTTGAAAGCAGTTTAATGGAACTGTATAGGACACTGTTGCTTTGCTTTTTCACCTTTTTCCCTTATTGGCTACTTAAAAGCAATGTCTCAAAACTGTAGCATGTGGTGTTTCTTATTATTTCTAACTTATAATTGCAGTGTGTTTAAAAATTAATATAAGCAGCTGTATTTGGAGAGTGGATAAAGATCTTAAGCATTCATTGAAACTAGAAAAAATTGTGATGACTGATAACTCAAAAGTTTATGGAGGGTTTTTTGCTTTGTTTTGTTTACTTTGTTTTGTTTTGTTTTTCTCCTCAAATAGATTTTATCGTCAAAAAGTGAATCTCGTCTAAGACATCTTTTACAGAGAGCACCAAGTTACTGCCCAGAATCAATGGTATGTCTTATTTTAATTTAAATATGGAGGGAATGGGAGAAAGATAGGGCAGAGGACAGGTATCTATATATCAGTCTTTTTCTTTTTCTTTTTTTTTTTAACTTAAGCATCTAGTGAAGCACTTTTCCCCTGAGTTATCAATTTTACGTGCTTGGGATTCATATTATGGACAAAATATTAGATTTAACTTTGTGGAAATGAAAAGTTTCTACATATATTACTATATTAAGAGATTATTTCATAGTCTCCCAATTTTTCATTCCAAAAATTGTAATTACAAATATGATAGAATTTTTAATACTATGAAATATTAATTGAATTTGGTGATTTTTTCATTATATACCATTTTATCTTGAGAAATTTTATGAAAACTAGAACAATCATGAAGAGTTGGCCACAGTGGTGGTTAAAGATCAGACCTGAAGTAGCAGAGACCAGGGTTCAAAACAATACTGCTTCAGATACATACTGACGTTGTAACTACAGGCAAATTATATATATTTTTTAGTCTCCCAGGGAGCTCTTTAAGACTATAAGTTACAGAACAGTTATTGATCTGTATCAGTGGAGGTGATTGGTCCAACAGTAAAATCATCCTAATTTTCCCACCATTTTCCCAGATGTAATAACTAGGCATTTAAGCCTAACTTTTTTGTTTTAGAGTAATAATCTGGCAAGATTTATTAGCTTGTAACCTCTCACAGTGACATTTTCTCTCATTTTTCTACTTATCGTGAGGAGATAGTTTGCTATTTGTCCCTTTTCATTCTGGACCTTGATATTTGGGATAGCTCTAGATATTTCATTATTTCTAACAGCTTGGGTCATCACAGGGACAGGACCAAGGAATCCTATTGCCTCCTTTGGAGACTCTTCCCAGACATGGAATCATATATAATCGTAAATGTTAAATTGGTAGCTAAATAGTTGATATTTTAGTTTTATTTCTTGTGCTTTTGTGATTTTCAAAAACTTAAAGCCTTTATCACTATAACTTCATTTTGCAGTAGACAAAATAGGCCATTTTTTTTCCTAGTCTAGTTCTGACAGTTGGTCTTACTGGCACTGGGTTTTAAGAAGTATTCCTAATAAAATTTTAGTCAGGTTATTTATAGTTAGTAACATAATCAGAATAACAATTATTTCAATCTGGAATGAATATGATTTTGCAACAATGAATTATATTAATCTGGGTATAATTAAATTGTCAGCATCTGTTGGATATTTTTTCAAAATTGTATGCTATTTTAAAAAATCACTAATCTTTTTTGCATATAATATACTTTTAGGTTGATGTTTGGAATTGTATGAACTCTTCTTTACCAGGTAAAGATAAACTTTAGCATTATTTTTTTACTTTGTACTCATATAATAAATTATCTGGGCAAGTCATTTAACTTTTTGGCCTCAATTTTCATGTCCTTAAAGTGAGAGGAGAATGTTGGACTTAAAGTCCTTTTCAACTTAGATCTGTAATCATATAATCTTTTATGGAAGTTGTATTGTTGTATTTGATTATTTGACTGCTTTTTTTCTTTTGACCATTTATCGCACTTTTAAAAATAACCAAAAAACCTCATGATTATTATAGTGTTTGAGTCTTAAAAAACAAAGCATAATTAATTATATTAGTAGTAATTGACACAATTTCTGATAGACTTCTCTATGATCTACTCTTTTGAAATTTCCTGTACCTTTTTCATATACATGGAATAATTTTAATTTAATATAATTATCTATTTGTGTTTTATATAGAAATGTAGTTATGGCATATCTTAAATGTTTATATGGAGGTGTAATTTTCAACAGCTCTACAGTAATTTCACAATTACTAATTTTTTCGATAATTCTATCCTAATAGCTTTTCATTGGTATTTTCTAAAGTCTGTTTTGAATCTTCCATTCTATGATCTGTGATCATTAAAGGAATCTTTTTAAAATTGTATCATATATTTATTATGAGAAGTACATAAAAGAGTACAAATAAATCTATTAAATTAGATGAAGAAAAGAGTACTATTGGTTTGGAGTAATGGTTCAAAGTAGGACATAGAAGTTTGAAAAACTGAGTGAATTGAGTTTTAACTTTTCTTCTTATTCTTTTACTGAGTGATATATTCACCAAAGGTGAGAATTAATCAAGATCTCAGTAATGAAGAAGAATTGTAGGAAAATTAGAAAAAGAATTTTCATTAGATAATTATTCTTAAAAATATTAGAAGCAATTCCATCGAATACAGTCTGAAAGTATCATTTACTTCTGATTTGTGAATATTGAAAATGAAGACAGTCATGAAACATGAAACATGAAATTTCTTAAAGTATTGGGCAGCTACTTAACCATTATTATTGGTGGTTGTGTTGCTATTTGAAAAAGCCAGAGAATGATTAGACAAAATATATGATAAGTATTTACTCTGTATAAACATATGTATGATTGTGTTTTCTCCCTAGAGAGAATTAAAATTCACTGATAATAAAAAAAAAAAAGAAGAAGAAGCAGTTCCATCACCTTTAAGAATTGAGAGATGGAAAAGGGTGAAATTTTCAGAGTTTTTCCAAATTTATATTTCAGTAGTTGATATTTAAGAATATTATATACTATGTCAACTGTCATTTACATTTGAATTTGAAAGAATTGTAATGTGGTTACTTAAATGACTGGAAAATATATGTGTATTTTTATCTTAAAAGGTGTTTTTAAGAAGTCTGATGGCTGGGTTGGTTTAGGCTGTTGTGAGCTTGCTATTGTTTTGGAATGTCGACAGGCATGTAAACAGGTAAAATTTTTGAAAAACCTAAATTCCTATTTATAGGGAAAAGCATAGTAGACAACATATTTTATCCGTTAGTTGTAAAGGCCTTTTGTCCCTTGCCCATTATCATAGTTCTTGGAATGTGATGTAGAAAGAACTACATGATTCTTACTGCTCACATTGAACATTTTGCTTTGTGTCTCACTGCATTTTCAGTTGTGTAATAGTAGTTCTCCCTACTCATATAGCATCAAGGGTTCCTAAAGTTTCTTTCTGTCCTATATTATTCAAAGCATTCTTGTAGAGTTGAATAGGTAATTTTTATGTATATATGTACATATTCAACTTATTCAACTGATTATTATTCTGTTTAATTCAAACTACATTATTTATATAAAACTGGTCAAAAATTTTGTCATTGCAAAAATCCATTGCTATGATAGTGTTTTCTTTCTCTTCATCCTTCCTTTCTTGCTTTTGGTTTTCTGCTCTATTGTTTTGCTTATTAATTCTTTTTAAAATTTTAATACTTTTTCTACTCCAGTCTAACAGTTTCATGTTTTTGTATTTGCTTTTAGTGTATTAATTTACCCAATTTAACTTAATTTGTTTTTTCCTGTCAATTCAGCTCATACAGGGGTTTGTGTGTGTGTGTGTGTGTGTGTGTGTGTGTGTGTGTGTGTGTGTGTGTGTGTGTGGTGTGTTTGATGTAAGCATTCTTCCATGCTACTTTGACTATACTCCAAAAGTTTGGTATGTTGCATTTGCATCGTCATAGCTTTAAATGTAATTTATTCTTTAATTCAACATTTGGCAAATTATTTTTTTGACTTGTAGATTTTCTTTCTTTTGCTACATTTTTCCTTATCAATTACTATTTTTATTCTATTGTTCTCTGATGTTTAAAATGTATGCATTTCTGAATTTTTAATTGCTTTGAATCCTAGAATGTGATTAGTATTTGCAAATGTTCCAAATTTATATTTGAAAAAAAAATTTCCTACTTTCTCCATTCAGCTCTCCTTATAAAAATCAAATGCAGTTTTTTCCCAATACTTCATTTGAAGTCTAATTTCTTTCCAGTTTACTTTTTAAAAATATATTATTTCATTAGTGGATTGCTGAAATTTCCCCCTTAACACTGATAATTCTGTCTAATTATCTTTGCAACTCGATTTTTCTTTTGAAATTTTAGTTGATATGTCAATTGTTACATAGATACTTTTATTGATTTCTCTGTCAGGATATTTTAAGCATGATGTAATTTACCTATTTATTTCTTGTAAACTTTTCTAATTTGAATTCACATTCCAATTCTAGATTTTCTGGAGTTATCTGGAATTTGGAAAATATTGTCAATTTTCCCCATTTAAGTATATCTTTCTAAATGAAGCATATTTATTCTAGGCAACATATTATTGGATTATTTCTTGTAATTTATTCTGAAAACCTTTTCGCATTATCCCATTTACAGTAAGGGTTCTAATTGACAAATTTGACTTAAATATTCAATCGTCATCAAATTATTTGTTTTGTTAGAGGATTACAACTTTTCTTATTTCATTATTACTAATCCTTATCTTTAAGAATGGTGATTAATATCAATCTTTATCTACACATACACAACACTAAACTTATTTCTAATACTTTACACTTTTAATTCAATAATTATCAGAACAGTATACAAGAGAGTGCAGTTTAACAGTTTGTTCAGACTTACACTTCATTATGTATGATTTTGTTGCTTTTTAAAATTGTTCTCATTTATATACTTATAAGTGGGCATGTTTTTCTACATTTCTTATATTCTTTTTGACACAATAATATTTCACCAAATTCACAATTTCTTCAGCCATTTTCAGTTATTGGGTACAAAATTTATCTAATTTTTTGACTGCTAAAACAGCATTTCTGTTAATATGGCTATAGAGAATTATTTTTTTATTTGTTTGTTACCAGTAATCTGCTTGGGGTGTGAAGCCAATTGTAGGATGCTTAGTTAACAAATAGAAACTTATTATATACTATTTTGTATAATTTCAAATGTTTTCCCAAAATAATTGGATAAATCCACAACTCTGCTCATAGTGAATTAATGTTCTGCTTTCCTGAATCTCTCCGAACATTGAATTTTTCCAAATTTTACCATTTTTGTCAATTTGTTGGATATGAGGTGAGTTGCTTCAAGTTTTATTTATTTAATTATTAATGATTTGAGTTCTGCTAAAATGTTTACATTTATTTTCAGAACTCCTTATTCTCTGACTATATATGTACTAGAATATGGTTATTCATCTTGTATATTTGTATCAATTTCCTGCAATTTTTAAATGCAAAACTTTTATCAGTGATACTTGATATAAAGATTTTTTTCTCTTTTCCTACATCTTTTCTTGTTCTGAGTTTATGTATTTTATTTGTACCAAAACTTTTTTTTTATTTTTATGAAATCAAAATAGTCTTTACAATATTCTCTTTGTAATATTTACAAATAGCTATTTATGAATTCATTTCTTATCCATAGCTACTATGGAAAAGAAATAACTATCTATTCTCTTCTGACTTTTAAATGTTAATTATAATATTTTGCTTGGGTTATTACCTTTATAGTAGAGCTTATGATTGCCTTCAGTTCATTTATCCATTTGGAATTTATTGTGGAATATGTTATAAGAGCTAGTCTAAACCTGTTTTGCTTCGGATTACTATCAAATTTTCCAAATGGTTTTTACTCAGTGATGGATTCTGTCTTCAGTAAATTTTATTTTTGAATTGATTGAATATTAGATTAAAAAACATATTTCCTTCTAAGCCTTACTTGATCTGTTCCACTGATCAGCTTTTCTCCTTTTCCATTATCTCTGGAATCCATCACCTCCTTTATGCTCAGGCAAAAAAAGCTTTAGTCTTTAAGTTGCTTTTCATTCCAATCCATTCTTCACATACTGCCAATGTGATTTTCCTAATGTACAGATCTGTCATTACCTTTCTCAGGAAATTTCAGGGACTGCTCCTGGATGGTATATAACCTCCTCTATTTAGCATATAATGACTTTTGCAGCCTACTTTCATTCTACCTTTCTAGCCTTGCTATGCATTTTTCAGATACAATGTATTAGTATTAGGAGTGAGGAATTCAAATTCATACACACAAAAAAAGGGAAGGAATCCTTGTCCTCAAGAAGGGGTTGGAGAAAATAAGAGGGAATGGAATCAGGGTGATTGTCTTTGGGAAAGACTCTTTATCAAAGTCTAAAATAAAATTAGAGTGAATCTAACAACAAATGATATCAAAGAAAAGGAAGCTCACAGCAAATAGCTTTGGTATTCTCACTAATATATGACAAAATTCTCAATTGAGAGGATGGAAATGAGGAAGAGGAACAAGGATTGAGGGTAGAAGCAAAGATTTAGAACAGCTTCTGTCGGGAATAAGATAGAGAATCAAATAAATCTTGTGCTATGTTGAAGACCTAGCTGAGATTAGATAACAGAAATTTCAAATGGGCCTAGTTAGCTTGGTTGTATGGCTTTATCCAGCTCTATTCATCAGCATTTGAGTAGGAGCAAGGAAGTAGATGGTAGTAGTATTAGAGATTTGGGATTTGTGGTGCATCATAATGTGCCATACTTGAATTTTAACAGGGTAGTCTGGCCTTGTGGACAATATGTGAAAATGAAGGCTGGATGGTAGTTCAATTCGATGTTATTTTTACTGGGTTAAAAGACAGTGTCTTTTGTGACATTTTATGGTCTCCGGCCTTGTCCTTGTGCTTTTTGGTTTTTAATTAATGAAATTCTAATTGGTTTGTGGAAACCAGAGAACCTTAGGTGTTATTGCAAGAATAAAACTATGTGGATACCAAGTATTGGCATTTTTATCTTTAACTCCATCAAAAATCATAATTCAGTAAAATAAATACTATAAACATACTCAAGTAGTAATATATCTTGCACATATATTATCATTGATTATGTAGATATTGTCATGACAAATAAAATACAAATTCACTTAAAAGCATTACTGAATTGCTTTTAACTTTTGTCATATGTTTTGTTAATAAATGTTAATAGTACAGCTGTTATGTCAGGATTTTGACCTTAAGATGTTTTATGTTTTTTTTTGTGCTAATTAGCATTACCTAAAAATTAATGAAAAATCTATTGACTTTTAGGCTTCTTCTAAGAATGATATTTCCAAAGTTTGCAGAAAAGAATATGAGGTATGTATTTTGCTTTAGAGTTTATAAATAATATTCAAATACTATTAAAATTAAAAGAACTCTTATCTTTTATCTCTGAATGAACTAGTTATGCAAGTAACAAACATTGGCCTTTCTCTAATAACAATTTTACTTTAGTTTCTACAAAAAAAGTTTCATTTGCCTTATTTGAGAATTTGCTTTTAAACTTACCACTGATTTTATGAGATGTATAAATGTAATGTACAACTTAAACTGAAGATTTTCTTCAATAGCTTGTTATTCTTTATTTAAACATGACCCAGTTCTAATTAGAATTTTTAAATAGACAGAATTTACCAAGATTTTCCACACATCTCCCTTTTGCTGTTCCCTTTCCTTACATGATTGATTCCCTATCTGGAATCATTACTGTAGTGCTAATTAATGTGAATAACTTAATGTGGTACTTATCTTAGGAGAATTTGTATCTAGAGAACAGTGCTTAATACAAGAGGAGTATATCTTCCAATGAAGAAATTTCAGTTATGTGTTACAGAAATGGGCTTTTTTGACCCATTTAAATGAAACCATCATATAGGCTATTCATTGTCTCTTTAAGATTGAACCTGACAAGATATGTATAGTTGAGTTTTCCTGTTGGCTGCCTACAACTTTCAAATTTAAAAGAAGAATGTTCCATTGTTATTCATTGAGAACAGTTTTGCCTTTCATGGGATAAAACTATTTAATAATTTATACAGAAAGACCAGGTACTTTCATAATTTCTTTTGACTATATAAAATTTCTTGGGTAAAGAAAAGATTATCAAGTTAAAACTATTCTTTTTTTCCCTCAGTCTGTTTCTGGGTTGTAATCAAGATTTCTTCCTTCCAAATTAACATTTGAAACATTTATTTGAACTGAAGAATTCTGTTCATTTCTTGTCCTTTTGTGCTTTTGACCAAGTTTTTTAATCTTTTATCTGTTCTTCTGAAGACAGTTTTCAAATGAACTATAATTTATTTCTGTTCTTATTGAAAGAGTTCCTTGATTAAAAGAAATGAAAGGTCCCCCTCTTTTTCTTATGCTCTTTACTTTTGAAATGACCACTATTTAATTTCTCTTGGCTAATTTAAATAATCCTATCTTCTCTCCCAAATTATGTATTACACTGTCCATCTTCTGTAACTTTTCCTCTATTATGTTAGTCTGTTTCCTTTCCATTTCTGGATTTCTACATTGCCCTAGGAAGTCTGCCAATATGTGTTGATGGAGGACGGGAGAGGAAAGGTAAGAGAGATTAAAGCAATCTGTAATAGAAGTCTTGAGGGTAGCTTTTTTCTTTACTGACTAGGTACCTGACTCATTTGCTCAGTTTCTATTCCATCATTTTTGTCTGGAGTTAAATTCTGGGAAAATTCTTTTCTTTAATATGAAATTTTACCCTTGAGATTTTTCAGACTCAGAGATTCCATTCTATTAATCATATATTTTGGAGATGCTAAGGAAGAGATCAATTGAATACTGAAATAGAGTTCTATAAATAGAAATAAGGTGAAAAAACAACAAATAAAACCTAAATCAAACATAGAATAATTTAGAGATAACATGGCATATACCAAATAGCCAGAGTAATTATCAGAGTAACAATGAACTATGTTCATTGAGACCAGATACAATGTGAACATAGAAAATTTGGAAAACTGTTTTCTTAGGATCTTTCCCTTTCTAGATGAAAAAGCCATACAAAGAAAGGTTTATCCAGACATGTAAACTATGTTCCACTATGGAATTCAGGATATTATAATTTTTCAGAGAACTTGTATTCTCATTTGGTATAAGGATTAGGAAGTTCCAAATAAACTAATATCAGAGAGATCTAGATAGATGGAATAAATGTATTAAGTTGCATTGTTTGCTGTTAATAAATTTAGTCTGGTGAATGATCTGAAACATTTCTTTAAAAGTACCTCATGAAAGTTATAAAGATTTTATGTAGATATCTTTTTTGTCTTGAAAATACAAAAAAAAATTATAGTACAAATTAAAGTAAAGCAACCCAAAAGATCTATAGCAAAGCATACACAGTTAATTACTCAACTAAGTATGGGTTAATTATTTACATTTTTATTATCTTGGCCCATCTTTTTTTTCAGCTTTGTCTACCTTGAAATTATCAATTTTAATTATTTTTAGTGGACAAAAATCAACGAAAGAAAATTACTAAAATCTATCTCCTTGTTGGTAATTTGAGAAAGAATTTTAGAGGAGTGAAGATTTATTAAAATAAGATTTTTGTGTTTTACATATTTATCCTTTCCTTACTGCTTTTCAAGAATTTGATATAAAAGCAAAATTATGTTCTATAACTTTCCTGTGATTGAAGAAATTTACTCATATTTCTTAAGGTCCTTTGTTTAAAATGTATAATACAGAATTTTTAGGGCTTTTTTGTTTTTAAGGTATGGCCTTTTTCTTCCTTTTTTTCATTCAAAGTACTATGCAGAATATATGACCCATATTAGAAATATCTAGAAAATAATATGAGTGCATATAATAAAGTAATATACTAAGTATAATAATGTATTCAGTGTATATTTAGTGGCTAGGAAGAATTTTATACTTAAAATATATTGGCAGGAATAAATCATTGTTGATTTGGATTATCATGGAAAATTTAATGAAAAAAGTCAGAATTGAGATGGTCTCAAGAATGAGAATATAAATGATTTCTTCTGTAAGAAGTGGTAATCATTCTGTATTCATTCTTAAACTAAATAATAACATTAAAACCATTGTTTTAGAGAGATTAGTCTGGCAAAGGATTCTGCAAAATATGTTTGGGAGGGACATGGACTGTGACAAAGAAAGCAGCTTGGAATCTTTGGAGATTTGATGACAATGGAAGTGGAAGTGAAGAAATGAATTAAGGAAAGAATAGGACACACTGAATATAGGAATTGAAGGAATGGAAGGAATAAAAAATGATTCTTAGCTTGAGCATGATCAATTGATAGACATTTACAACTCTATACCATCAGACTTATAGATGATGCATTTAGATTTGAACATTGTATATGAGGTTATTTATTGGTAACATGGGGCTTTGGAATTCAGGGTTGAGTGACTTTAGAGTCATCAATTTAGAGTCATAATTGAGAAAATTTTACTAGGGAAAAAATGTTAAAATAAAAGAAGCAAAGACAAAGATTGGGGGAGTTTGGATGTGGGAAGAGGAATTAGCTAAGAATATGAATTTTGGTCCAAAACCTAAATATTAGAACTTTATAATAAAATTTAGAGTCATCCCAAAATGAAATGGATTGCTTCATAAGATAATAACATTCCCAGTAAGGGAATTGTTCAAGTCAAAAATAAAACACACATATCAGAGATGTTGTAGGATGAATTTATGTATTGAGTAGCAGGTTTAACAATTCATTTGGAGTCAGCAAACATTTATTAAGCCCTTACTGTGTTTAGATTGGGTAATGCAGCAATTCTCACTAGCATTTCAAATATGTGTCCTCAGATGCCATCCTACTTTCTCCACACATCCCTATTTGTCATTTGAAATATTGCCAATATACATGCAGGCAGAAATGGAGGCTTTATATAAAAGTTGTGTTGAAATTTATTTTTGCATTATCTATGGAAAAATAATTTATAAAATGAATGGAGGAATATAAATGACATACAGCACATGTTCGTCTTATTTAAGAAAAACAACTATTTCAATGACATTTTTAGGCAATGGATGTAATTTTGAGACAATACCTCTTGTTGGAAATTTAGAAAGATTATATACCTTTCAAGAATATATTCACCTGAATAAGCAAAAGGATTTTAAACTGAAAAGAAAGGGGAGTGGAAAACTACATATTGATAGTCACCAAGCTAAATGCAGTATAAAATAGATACACTGCACACACGCGTGCACACACACACACACACACACACACACACACACACACACACACATACACACAGCAATGATATAGTCATGGGGAAAAAATTTGGGAGCCAGAATTGAGAAATATTTTGGAGAATATTTGAATGAAGAAATTTAGAAATAGAAATAGAAGCAATAACTGGATAAAAGAAATAGATGGAAGGTTTGGGGAAATAGTTCTCAAGTCTGGCACAATCTAGTACTTATAGAAGACTTCAGTTATCTGTTCTACCTCAGGAGTTTGCTGCCCAGATCATATCTAAAAGTGTCTCTGTTGCTTTATTGATAATTTTATCCTTCAAAAAATGAAAGGAGAAGTTCTGATCTAGAATTGATTCTCAAAAACAAGAAGTAACTAGTTAGTACTAGGAGGAAATTGATGGAAACCTTTAGGGAAAGTAACTACTGTGTCTTCAAATTTGGAATAAAAGAGAACGCCACCAAGAATAGTCTTAGCATCTTTCAGTTTTAGGACAAGAGATTTTAAAGGATTCATAACAGAAGAGGAATGTTAGAATCATGTGACCTAAAAATATAAAGGGAAAGTCACCCCAAACAAGATGAGAATCACTCAAGAAAGAAAATTCTAAAAATACAAGGAGAGAAGCAGCTGAGGAAAACTGAAATTTTCTCATGAAACTAGTATAGATACACTGAGAATTTATTAACTTAGCTTTTCTTTTAAAGAAAGTGAGAAGTAGATAATAGAGGATAAATAGAAAATAATAATGGCACAGTCCTGTAAAAAGTGTGATGAAGAAGTACAGAATAAAGTTGGAACAGAAGGAAGGCTAAGAAAAGATTTACGTTGCTGTTTAAGGTACACTGGAAGCAATAGTAAATGCAGCATTGTATAAATGAAGAACTAACATTGGAGTCAGGAAAAGTTGGGGTCAGCTCTGCCTCTGGCACTTACTAATTGTGTGACTGGACAACTCCCAGTACCCCTAGACATCTCTCTGAGGCTATAAATTGTAAAATTGTCAGTCACGGGGAACGTGTTATTAAATAGCTCTATCTTTTTGCACTTCAGATTAGCTTGTACTATTAGAAGATAATTCTTCTAATATTCTGAGATATTCTGTAACTGTTCTACTGTAATAAAAAAGATATGGCAACTCGTAAGCGGTAGATGGAAGAGTAGAGGGCATAGCTATTGTTTTTGTCTTTTTTTTAAACTGAGTTTAGTTTGCCCACAAGCTGAGATCCTGACATTGAGCTTAATCATTTCAACATAAAATCCTTCCAGCAGGTCTTCTGTAAGGCATCTAACAAAAACAGAAAGATAGGTGCTGGCGCAAGTGATTTCTGGGGGGGGGGGGGAACCTATGCAGAAAAACAAAGCTCAAAGCATGAGACTGACTGTCAACAAAGGTAGTGAATAGGTAGTAACAACATATCCTATGATTCAGGCTTTACTTATTCTAACCAGTAGTTCCATCTAATTGGAATTTTTGAGATTTTACTATATTTGCTTATATATAATTATTTTAGAAAGTATTAGAGATTAATACTTTCTTTTGAGATGCCATTTATTTTTCATTATATTTCACCAAAATGTGGTCTGCTCTGTGCTACTACATTCTGGCTACTGAATAGGAGGCATTCCAGTTGGCATTTTCAAATGGTTCATTGTGATGGGGAATTCCTGTCTTCAGTCTTGTATTAGGTTTCTTTGCTCCTTTATAGAGTTATTTTGTTTGTGTTTTGGGAGTTATTGATAAAATTTTATTTTATTTTTTGTTTGCCAACCACTCAAAGAGAGAATTAAGTTAGAATTTAAGATTGAAGCAAAATCATAACATTTTATGAGGATATGGAATGAGTGCCTACAATAATTATAAGTAGTAAAAAGGAAAACATATCTTCTTAATAACTTAGATAATTGTTTTAATTTGATAACTAAAAATCATTTTTTTCTGTAATAGAATAGGTATAATTAAGTTTATTTGACTAGTGGAAAGCTTCATGAAATAAAACTAATAAGATATATAGTTTTCAAATGATGAAATTGATTTTCAAGTGTGATTTACAGTTAACATCTTTTGTTGTCAGATCTTGTTCATTTATAATATCATATTTCCGTTAGCATTACAGATGCTTATTCTAAAGTATAATAGTATTGATTTGTCAAGTGATTTTTTCCTTTTAATCCTTCTTTTGTTCCCAAGTCTTTCTATAGTCTATTCTTTACATTCTCTTTAGAAATCTTTTTTTCCTTCCTTTCTGTTTCTAGCCCTTTTCTGTATTTGATGCTCTTTCAATAAGGTAGGTAAAATAATACCTCTAAAAAGACAATATTAGATATTTTGGAAAATAATATTTTATCACATAGAAGGTTTAAATTTTTTAAAAAATTCATTAAGCTTTTAGTATAAATATATGCAATAGATAATATAAAATGTCTGAGAGTTGTTAGAAAGCATGTTAGTGGCTACAGTGTGGACAATAGTGATTTATTCAATATGCTCAGAATTAGGAGAAATAATTTACCCTTGACAGGATATAGTCGTTATGCCTTTTTTAAAAATGTAAAATATTTAGTATTTATATATGCTTTTTATTATTATATAATTACACTTTTTTTTTACCCTTTCTAAAAAGAATGAGTAATTGTAAAGGAAATGAAAGCTGATTACTATACATGTTTTGCTTGATTAAGGAAACATTTCAAAATGATTAGTGAACAAGCGATTATTCCTTTGTTATGTAATGTTTAAAATTGTTTGTTTTTTATATTTGTTTGGAATATTTTCATTGCCTGGAATTGTAATTCCTGCATCAAGAAAAAAGTTAATTTTTTAAAAGTTACTTCTAAGTGTACAAGACTATTCTTATATCTTCTTTGGTACCATCATACTTAGACATGTATGATCATTTTTTGTGACATATTTTCCAGGTGATAGCTTTAGGTTTTTAGTATAAAATTTATATGTTAACCTTCTTAGTAGAAAATCTAAAGGAGACTAATCTAAACATGGAAAATGGAAAATATCCAATTTGATTATTAGGCCGTTACCTGCAGCTGATGAGCTCCAAAAAGAGCGAAACCAATTAGGTCCTGCAGTACTGGCTTTAGCATAGATAAAGAATCTTGGTCTTTCTTAAGATCACATTCTACTAGGTTTTGGGGATGTCACTTTGATACTATACTTTTCTTTTTGTGTGTGTTTTAGACAAATTAAACCAGGATTTTTGTTTTGGAAGAATTATATGTTAAAATAGAAAATCTGTGCACAATGTCCAGTTAGCCAGTCTACTTAAGAGTCAGTGGAAATAACAGTAAAACCTGAGCCTTCTTCCCATAAAGACTTTGTAAAAGAGTTATCTATGAATTTGCTTAGGAATGCCAGTTCAAAAACATTTCTACAGTTAAATAATGACTTACTTCCCAAGGTCATAGCAAATAAATCATTCTGAGACTTGTTCTTACCTCAAATTTTGTTTACATTTTCAAACTATTAACTCTCAAACTTAGGATGTATGTAGTTGACTTTGTAGAATCAGTTGTGGTTTTGAATATATTCCTGCCATTGAGTCTGATTCTTTTGCTTTTTTTTTAGTTCCATATAATGTCCTTTTTATTAGCTAGTAATCATAGCAGAGAAAATTCTTAAATTCTGGTTTTTGTAATTAGTTTTATTCTCAAAGCCAATTATTTAAACTCATTGTATTGTTTGGAGATGTTACCACAGAAGAAAAAAAATTAATGAAACTTAGTTTTTGGTATAAAAGGCATAATGCCAAATATGCAAGAAATTTAATTATATCTGTGAAATGCAAGCAGTTTTTCATTGATTAAAGACTTAGTTAAGGCAAAATATCTTAAATAGCTTTCAGAATAAAAGTATAAAATATTCATGAACTTACTTATTATTCTTCTCTTTTGTGGGCTTCAGCTGACATTTATTCTTTAATCATCACATTACTAAAGCTACCAAATTTTTTAAAAAAAATTTACACTTTTTTTTTTGTTTATACCATTTCCATTATTAGAATCAATGATCAGAAAGGAAGAGGATCTATAATGACTGAAATTTCAAGAGAAGAAAGTCACTAGACAGAGGAAGGACTGGGACAAGTAAGAAAAGTAAGAAGAGTTAGAAAAGGAGAACAGTTAAGTTGATAGGTGAAAAAAACAAAACACAAAAAGCTTCAGCACCTAGATCCTGAAGTAAGGAAGTTATGCCAATATAATCTTAGAACAAGTTGTTACTACTGAATGAGCATTTTTTTATTTTTTAATATATTTTCCCAGTTGCATTCAAAACAATTTTAAACATTTATTTTTAAGATTTTTGAGTTGTAAGTTCTCTCCCTTATCCCCACTCACAATTAAAAAAGCACTTGTGAAGTTATGCAAAACATTTCCATAAAAGTCAAGTTGTGAAAGAAAACAGATCTTCTACCCTAATAAAAATAAAAATTCTCAAGTATTAAATTAAAAAATAAAGACAAAGAGAAATAGAGAATATTTCAGGCTATATTCAGATTGGATCAGTTCCTTCTCTGGGTATGGATAAGATTTTTCATCATAAGTCCTTCAGAGTAGTTGTGGATGACTGTATTATTGAGAATAGCAAAGTCATTTACAGCTGATCATCCCAAAACATTGCTATTGCTTTGTATACAGTATATTTCACTTCGTTCATGGAGGACTTTCCAGCTTTTTTTTTTCCCCCTGAGAGCATCCTGCTCATCATTTTCCAGAAAAGAATAATATTCCATCAGAGAAACTTGCTTCAATTTTGTTTTTACAATTACTATTGCTAATTGTATTTCCCCCCTATTTATTTTCTCTCTCCTTTCACCTTTACCCTCCTCAAAAGTGTTTTGCTACTGATCACTTCCTCCTCCACTATGCCCTTTCTTTTATCAACCTCTCCCCCTTCTCATATCCCATTCCCCTCCTATTTTCCTGCAGGCTAAGATAGATTTCTATACCTCTATTGAATATGTATATTATTTCCTATTTAAACCAGTTGTGATAAAAGTAAAGTTCACTCATTTACTCTCTCCTCTCCCTTTTCCTCTCCACTATTAAAACTTTTTCTTAATTTTTTTTAATGGCAGATAATTTGTACCTGAATGAGTACTGTTTAAAGAAATTAATATTATGACCACAATAGAACTTGAGAACATTACCTCTGTCCCCACTCCCATTGACTAAGAGTTTCTTTCTTTCTGTTAACTTCTATTTGGTGGGTCCAAACATTAAATTGGATTACAGATTTACAGATTGCAGTATTTTATGGCATTTATATAAATCTTTGTTAGGAAAATGACTCTGAAAACAAGTGGTTTTCTGAGCATAAGAACAAATGCTTTGTTGTATAGTCTGCCTGTTTGGAACATAATTGAAGTCTTATTCTTGAAGATATCAGGCCAAAGATCTGCCAAAATCAAAACATTCAGTCAAATGCTGAATTTTCCTAAGGTGGGTATTGGGAATAAAACAGAAAATGTTCTACCCTTATATAAAACTGTTGTGGATTCATACCTAGGATGCTAAATAGTCTTCTAGACTAGAAAAAGGAAACTAAAATAATCAAAAATAATCTAAAGGAGGGACTAGGTTATCATAAAAGGTCATATTATAGACAAACTTTATTTTGTGCTATGAGTATCTGGAGATCCACAGTAAGAAGAACAGATAAAAAGGATTATCTTGGTTTCTGTGTAAATTTAAAGAGACTGTGTGGCATAGTAGATAACCAGTAAGTCCTAGATAAAAGTCACTTAATCCTGGGCAAAATGCTCTCAATGACCGTTTTGTTTTGTTATTTTGAGAAGCAATAGAGGTTAAGTGACTTGCCCAGAGTTATATACAACTAATTAAGTGATAAGTATATGAGACCAAATTTGAACTTTGCTCCTCTTGACTCCAAGGCTGGTGTTCTATCCACTGTGCCATCTAGCTGTCCCTTCTTTAAGACCATATGTTATGACAAGCTTTGGCAAAGGTGAATGTTGAAAACCATCTTTGCATGTATTTTTAAGTTTTTTTATATTAAAGCTTTTTTTTATTTTCAAAACATGCATAGATAATTTTCAACATTCACTCTGAAAAACCTTGTGTTCCAATTTTTTTCCCTCCCTTTCCCCTATCCCCTCCCCTAGATGGCACATAATCCAATATGTTAAACAGGTGCAATTCTTCTATACATATTTCCACAATTAGCATTTGCATGTATTTTGAAAAATAAAAAAACTATTTTAAAAAAAGACTACTAAGTTATGAAGGAGTTGCAGATCTATAATGATATAAAAGTTTCCTCATGGAGAGTTACCTGCACTAATAAAAAATCAAATCTATGTAAAAAATAATAATTTAAATATATATATCAAAAAATCCTGTGATACAGAGCAGCATTTATTTTACCTAGGCTAGACTAGTTCCTTTGAGGACACAAGGATTTGTGTCCTTAGGATTTGGTCCATTTGGGAAAATAGGGCATGAACCATTGACATAGTTTTATTGTTACTTGAGGCATAAAAAAATCCTAGGCTACAAAGATTTGGTGTCCTTGAGGTCTCATAAAATTCCTATTTCTGTATCTTTCTTACCCTAGTTTTGCCACTAAGGATAGTGCAGAAATAGAAGGGGAGAAGCAGCCACTTTAAACAGTAATTATGTTCTTTTACATCTTTTATTGTTAAGTACATTGTAAAATGAGCTGAGGAAGAAAATGACAAACTACTCCATTATCTTTGCCAACAAAAACCCCAAATATGATCACAAAGAGGAGGACATGAAAAACAACTGAATGCATTTATTTTTATTGAATTTTATATATTCTAGAGTGTTCCATTGCATTCTATTTCCAAGCCTGAATCACTGGACTAGCTTGAGCTAAATCCAGCCTGGAACATTTGACATTAGTTGGAAAGATTGACCCTATGACTAATTTTATTATTTAAGTTGGTCAAGGAATATGGGAAAGCCACATAAAGTAGGTGGCTTCTGATGTAATTAGGGGTGTTCCATTAACTCTATAAGATTAGGCTAAGGAAGATACAAAACGGCATATCACAGGTTTCTATACCCTGATTCTTGCTCAGTTTTAGAAAGCTAAATTACCAGTGTAAGGAAAGTAAAAGTTATCTTTGTACATCAGCAATTAGAGGTAGATATGAATGCACTTTTGGTTTTCAAGAATTATGTTTTGGAAACCAAAAAGAGATTCTTATATACTTACCATCAGTATAGGTGAAGGAGTATTACTGATGGGAGTGTGGACCAATAAATTATAGGTAGAAGAATATGGTCTCAAACACTAAGGTCTGATTAAAGAATTTGTTAAATCCAATGGACAATGAGAAGGGAATGGGAATTAGGATAAGACCTAGGAGACCATCCTAATGGTTAAAACAAACAAACAAACAAAAAAAAAACTTAGATTTATCCTATTACTAACCCCAAGATATGACTTCCTCTACAGGTGAGTAGGCTTTCACCACAAAGGAACTTGGAAACTTTCAGGAGAATTAAAACAACATTGAGTTAAAACCGGGGCCAATATAGAACTCTTAGCTGCTTGATTCCATCTCTTTATCGAGCTTGCAGAAATTTTAGTTTCATAAAGTCAAATGAATCAAAGTCAGATGGGGATTGACCTTTATCCCTTTTTAGGCAGTTAAGATGGAAAATTTTGCATGCCATAATAAAGATGAGTTCCCCTTTTAGCTACTTATCCAAACTAGGTAGCTAGCTAACAAGAGAGGGCATGGAATTCCTAAAAGAAATAGGTTTGGACTTCATCTGTGCTGTTCCACCATGCCTTGACACATTTTGACCAACATATGTGAGTAACAATTAAATCCCTATTTGAATTTAGCTTTGGGCCTCCCCTGCCATAGCATTGAAAAGGCTTGTTCCACCAAAAAGTAAAATTTGAGTTGGAGATTGGTACAGCTACTGTTTAGACACATGCAGCAAGTCATATAAATAAATAAATAAATGCCATGAGGAAAACAGTGGCCAGTGGTAATACTCTTTCCTTTAATAAACATTGGATGCGATTCTTGAAATGAGATAAGTTAATTTTCAGCCTATGGGAGTGTTAAACTGTATTGGGAATAGTAGGACCAGAGCAATGAGAGTTGTCCTGCTCTATCCAAATTTAGTCTAATAAATCCTATATTTAGAATTTATGTTCCAGATACTGTGTTAAGCATGAGGGATACAAAGAAAAGCAAAAATCACACTTTGACCTCAGGCAGTTCATAGTGTAATGGAAGAGACAACATATAAATATGTATATAAGATACTTATGGATTAGATGAAAGATGTTTACAGGAAAAGGCATTAGCATCTAAGTTAGGGGAAGAGTGTGGGAGACAGGAAAAAAGATTTGAGCTGACTCTTGAAGGAAGATAGGGCCTACACTGAAGGTTGAGGAGAAAGAACATCCCAGACGTGGAAAGACAGTTAGTGCAAAGGCAAGGAGACAGAAATAGACTGTTGTATAAAAGAAACATTAAGGTACAGTGCATAAAATATGGGAATTTGACCAGGCTTTGAAGAACTTTAAATGCCAAACACAACAGTTTATGCTTAATCTTGAAGGTAATAGGAAGCAACTGGAGTTTATTGAGCAGGGGCATAACCCTTCTATTTGGTCATTCCAGGCTATTCAGACTCTTTGTATCCAGACCTGAGGAACTCTTGAGATGAATTCTCCTGGGGTACAGATCAAGGTTCTCCCAAGACTTGATTTTTCTAATTGTAAGACAGACATATATGTCTAAGCCAGTTACTTAGAGGAAGGGTTTTCCAAACGTCTAAAATAAAGAGTTTTGAGGTATTGGAAGCTTTGCTGTTGTTACACCAGAGGATCCTCAGGAGGCCTATAGGGATATTCTAGTTTCTATTGGGGATTTTGGGAAAGCACTCATGGAGGGGATGAAGTATCCTTTTTCAGGTTAAAATTCTTCCCCATCTTCTGTGGGTCACAGTTGTGGTGGATAATCAGGGTGAGTATATTATGAGAATGGATGTGAAGAGTTTTGAGGAGTCAGACCTTATATGGATCCAAATGGAACCTTGGAGTTGCCTGATTCATTTATGTAATTAACATTAAATAATGAGTTTGGGAAAGTGGGAGTAAAATGCTAAAAGCTATCTTTTTACTAGCAATAAATGAAGGAAACTCAAATACTTCATTATCTCAACTCTTCCCACGAGTAAAGGTACTTTCAGAGAGCCCATCCTATTTTAGAGTTGGAAGACTCTATGGTAAAATCAAGGGCATCAGATCAACACAGAAAAAATGGATATACATTTTCAAATTATTAAATTGGTAAATTGTCAAGCAGTGAAAAATAAGAGTGGAAACTATGTATAGTATTAGGATTTTTCTGTTTGGAAAGATAGGATTATGATTAAAAACTGTAAAATAAAGGATCTGGAGAGAAACAGTGATCAGAGATTATCAAGTTCTGTGTAGTAAAAGTAGGCACACTTTTTATGTATTCTTTGGTCTAAGAGGTGCCATGGTTTGAAAATATAAATAGGTTCAAAATAAATTTAAATGAATTTATGCATGACAGCTTCATTATAGAAATCATTAAGGAACATTTTAGATTTAAAAGTAGAAAGGAGGGGCAGGAAATATCCCAGGTCTTTTGAGTAGCCATCAAGGAAAAAAGTCATGTCCTTTAAAAATTGTCTGTTGGCATTTTCTTTTTAAGAAAACATAATAGCAAACCCTGTGAATTTTGAATCTGGTCTGACGTAGTCTAAGAGGCTTCATATATTAGTGGAAATTATGCTGTACTTTTAAGAGAATACTAAGTTCATACATTCACTGGCTGCTTGACCATTGCCTTTTTCTCCAGGGTCAATTCTCTTATAGAAGGGTTGTCACATTTTTCTAGGGAACATGATAGTGTCACAATAGTATAAGCCTTGGCTCTGTAGTCAGAGTACATTACCTAAATTTGAATTACAGTTTCTCTACTTAACTAGCAGATTGAGGAAGCTGAATTTAATCACTTTCAGGGTTCTTTTAGCACTGAATAGTGTGAACCTTTCAGCCTCAGCTCCCTTATTCTTAAAATGAGCATAATAATTCTTATAATAACTGCTTCAGATTTGTTGTAAAGACCAACTGATGTGGTGTATGGAAAGCATTTTGTAAACCTTAAACACTATATAAACTTGTCAGCTATTATTTCTTATCCTCTTAAGGATAAATATCAAAAATCCAAATTAACAAAATACAGGACTATATTGAGGGACTTGAAAGGTAAATAAGTGGTGATGATGTAAATGGTAAACAAAAAAAAAGACATCACTTCAGAAGGAAACAAAGAAATAGCAGGTTTGTACATAAAAAATGAGAAATAATAAAGGCTAGTAGTTTGAAAAAAATATAAAAAGTGTCAGCAAAATTTTATTCCACTATTTACAGAGACCAAAGAAAATGTCACCTCACACTTTTATAGGGAAAAATTATCTGGTAACAAATAGCTCTGAAGAAGTCAAAGCCTTTAGTAATAGAATCTCTCATGAAAAAGTTAACAGAAATTGAATAAGCACAATCAGTGCCAGCTGATAAGAAAATGAAAAGCCCAATTAGACTAGGAAACAAAAATGAACACCATTAAATATGTTTTCATTCTACCATGTATTGCTTGAAGAAGAGAGTTCTGACAAACCCTTTTCCCTAAGTAAATTTGTTGGTTCTTTGCAAGGCTATGTTTAAAGTCTTGCTAAGTCTTGTCTTTCAAATAAACCTGTCACACATCATATTTTTGATTATATGTAAAAGTCAAGGTCCTCTTTTATTTTCTTCCTTCAACCACAAGAAATTTTCCATTTTCCATCTGCTGTCTGCCTTAAAATGCATATTATCTTAGCTCTTTTACATCAGGGTCCATTTCCTTTTGAAGTTCAGCTAATAAATTATTGCTATTAACCTGTTTTGTGGATTTTGTTCATGTATCTCGTGTTATTTTTTTCCTACTTACATTTTGCTGATAGTTCATTTACATCCTTTAATTTTAATATGATAATTCTATCTCAAAAAAATTAGAGGAAAGCGGGGTCTTGGTGACGACAACTTTGCTGGTAGTCATCTATATACTTTGGGCAATTAAGTATTCATTAAGTACCTGCTATGTATTTACATTCTAGACAGATCACTTTAGCAATCTAGACCTCTGTTTCTTCATCTGAAAAATCTAGTCTGTACTTGATGATTTCTCAGGTTTCTTTCAGCTCTGTTTATGAAATACATGTTTCTACAAGTGTCTAGAATATTTGCATTCAGTTATCTTCTTTATAATGTTTTATATGGGTTTCCATAATTTATAAGATTATGTAACTACTTGGGTACAAATTGTCCCTTTATTTAACTTGTATGTAGTTTTCATTATGTTGTAAAAAAGAAAAAAATCACTTTAATTTCCTCATGTGCAAAATGAAAATTTAATTAAGATCATCTCTATGTTCCCTTCTTTTACTACAATTTTTTCTAATCCTATTATGATACTATCTCTATACATGGATTTGAAAAGAATATATTTTAAATCAAGTTGCTGAAAATAACTACATATTGTGAGAATCTGACAGAACATAGTTAGCCTATGAGGTCAGTAATAGTTCTGTCTTTCACCAGTATTTTAAATTCTTATTATTTATCATCATTTGTTAAATGTTTTTAATATAAAGTTTTGGATCTAAGACATAGCTAAATATTTTATTATTTTTATATCTTTTATGGAATAGAATAAATTATCATATATTAACTACAAAGTTGTGAGACCTATTTCAGAAATTCCATACTATTATTAATTAATTGGATTTGTTTTTATTTGCAGAATGCCCTTTTCAGTTGCATTAGCCAAAATGAAAGTAAGTATTTTATTTAAAATTATACAGCAAAATCTCTTGAAATGAAAGCAGTTTGGAGGACATAATTTAAGTGCTATTTGTATTGTCAAAATCTTAGCACTAAAAGTGAAAAACAAAATGAATCTTCAGTAACAGAATTCATCTCATGATCAGAATTAAAATAGCTTAGAGCATCTATTCTTGGGAACTCAGAGCTATAACATTTTTAATGTTTATTTTGTCCCAAAGTAGATCTATAAAATAGGAAACTTACAAGTATTAGGAAAAGACAATTTAGAGGCAATGAATGAATAATTCTGATTATCTTCAAAAGCTGAACTACTCTCTCTCTTAAAGAATGCTTCCTATAACACTTAGTATTCTCCGATGGTCTTACCACAGTACTCTAAAGGTGAACTTTTTAAAAAGATATTTTTTCTATTATTCCTTTTATTTATTCTCTAGCTTATTTCTTCTTCCTTTCTAGTGACTTAATAGCAGTATACCTGCCACTAACGTATCGTTATTGATTTCAGGCTGAAGGAATTGAGGCTGTGTACCAGTGATTCTCAAAGTGTGATCCAGTCTCCCCAGGAAGGTCCCTGAGATCTTTTCAGGGGCTCTTCAAAATAAAAACTATTTTCATAGTAATACTAAAAATTCTAATACAATAAATATTGATAGATACAACTGTAAACAAAAGCTATTTTGGGAGGAATCTGCAATAATTTTTAAGTGTATAAAATATTCTTGAGACCAGAAAGTTTAAGTACCACTACTAGATAGCCTCTCTAATGTTCTTTTCAAAGTTCACATAACCCTTGATTTTTCTGAAAAAGAATGAATATAGAATATTACGATGCTGCAATTTAATATTCTACAAAGAAAAGAAATATAAGTTTAAAAAACTTCACTTATCCACAGGTCACTGAGATTACAACCTTAGATAGCTACATATGGCTAACAATCAATGAGCAAAAAGCCTTTGAAAAGCCAAAATAGATGTCTCATAGAATATAATCAAGCACTAATTCAGAGAATTTTTTATTTTAGACATGTCTAACAAGCCTACTTAGCTAGTTTCCCAGTTCATGCAGATTAGAAATAGTTATTTAGAAATAGAGAAGAATTTTTTTATAACAACAGTGAAAGTATATAGCTAACAGTTACTACCAAGAGTGGAAAAAAGAAAAAAAAGCAATAAAAAGCAGACTTGTGTGTCAGTATCGAATTACATAGCACTGAACATCAAAAGGCAGAAATATGTATGATGTATTTTAGAAAAAACTTCACAGAAGTTTTATTGTTTTTTGAAAAATGCTTTGGTGTTTAAAACAAGATTTATTTATCTAGAGAATTTCATTCATTGCTTAAGTAAGAATCCCAGATAAATGAGATATCATTGCATAAGTTTTTTCACTTATAAAGTACCATTAGCTGTACTTTCTCTCAGGAGAAAGAAAAAGTAAGGGAGTAAAAGATAATATGAGTTCAATTTTAGACATCTTGACTTTGAGATGTCTCTGGGACCTGCATTTTGAATGTCCACTAGGGAATTGATGATGTGGGATTAAAATACTCAGAGGAAAGACCCCCCTGGATAATAGGTAGATCTAAGAGCCATCAATATACAGATGATTATTATATCAAAGGGAGTTAATAAGGTTATCGGGAAAGTGGAGATAGAGAAGAGTAGGGGACTTAAGATAGCCTTGGGGAATACTCACAGTTGGGTCTAAATCTGTCTGATTATCTAGCAAAAGACACTGAGGAGTAATCAGTCTGGTAGGAGAAGAATCAAGACTAGTACCATAAGAGCCTATAGGAGAGAGTATTAAGGAGATAATAGTAATTTCAAATGCATCAGATTAATCAAAAAGAATGAAAATTGAGAAAAGATGATTCCAATTGACAATTATGAGATCACTGGTAATTTTTGAGAAAGTATTTCTGAGATTGGCAATCATTTTTGGAATAGATAGAAGTAAAATCTGAATATACAGTTTTGGTTTTGGTTTTTTCCCATCTTAGGAGTTTGGCTAAGAAAGAAAAGCAAAATATAAGAAGATAGCTTGAAGAGATGATAGGAGCAGTTAAAGTTATTTAAGAATAGGGTGACTCTGGGCAAGTCACTTAACCCCAATTGCTTCAGGAAAAAAAAATATATACATATATATATATATATATATATATATATACATATATATATATATATATATATATATATATATATATATATATATATATATATATATATATATATATAATAATAGGGGAAACTGGAGGCAGCTAGGTGGTGCAGTAGATACAGCACCAGCCCTGAAGTCAAGAAGACCTGAGATCAAATCCAGTCTCAGAACTAGCATTTCCTGGCTATGTGACCCTGGGCAAGTCACTTAATCCCAATTGCCTCAGCAAAAAAAAAAAAAAAAAAAAAAAAAAAAAGAATAGGGGAAATTTGGGTATTTTTTGAAGGCAGGTGGGAAGGAATCAATCTGTGGAGAAAGGTGAAGAAGGGCAATGATTGGGGTATAATCTGCTAAAGAAGCCAAGAGAGATGGAATCAACTTTATATCTAGAGGGAGTGAACTAGGCAAAAGGTGCCATCTTCTTGTTAGAGGCTGGAGAAAGTAGAATAGTGTGGGAGATGATGACAAGGGTGTGGGGAGAAAAGGGAGTTTCTGTTGAATGGTTTCAATTTTCTCATTAAAGAGAAAGAGAAGAAGGAAGAGATGTGAGAGACTTGAGTAGAGAATAGGAAGTTTAGAAATGCTTTTATGGAGAAGTGAGGTAGAGAATCATTTAGGAAATAATAAGCAGAACATCTTTGGAAGACTTAAGAAATGTGACTACTTCAGTGACCAGTCATGACTAAAGAATACTGATGCTCAGTATTTTCTCTTAGCAGAGAGGTAATGGATTAGGGATGCAGAATGGGACATTTTCAGAAAGTAAATATGTTGATCTATTGTGCTTGATTATACGGATTTGTTATAAGGAAGAGACTTCTCTTTGTTTAAGGTATCACTTGGAATATTGGTAGAAAGTTATAATTCAAAAAAAGGAGTCAAAACATGTAAAGGGAAGATTTGAGAGAGATATACAAAGAATGGCATTTGTTACTGTGGTGCTGAATATAAAATGCATATGTTTTTAAAAGACCAAATACCAAGAAATTTAAAAAAGACCAAACTCTGAAAGAAATTCATAGTTTCATATATAGTCCTTTTTTCTGTTGTTCTTTTTATATCGAAGCATTCATGTTTGTGGCTTTTTAAGTACATGATAAAAACACTTATTAAAAAAAAAAACTTAGGTGATTCCTGAGTGGCGGTCAAAATAGTAGATTACTTACTGTTTCTTGGCAGTACAAGAAACGTGCCACTCTTCACTCAGTCTGTGCTTAAAACTTTCTAATATTTTAAAAAAATATATTTCTGAAGGTTACATACTGTAAGTCAGAAACACATCCTATTTGCTACCTTATATTGTTTCTTGGCTATTGTGTTGAGATTCATCACTTTCCCATAATCTAGTTCTAGCAAGTAGTTTATTTTTGGAATATGATAAACATTGTTAGGTCTATTGTAAGGTTTGCCCCAATACCTTAATATCTCTTTAGTAACCACAGCATACTCTTGCTAATTATCTGAACTTTAACACCTCTTCCTCTTTTTTTATCCTTTCTTTACTAACTTCCAACCAAAAGAAAAAAATCCCTCTTAGCTTCATCATCTGTCCAGATATCACTCCTGTATCTTTGCTTTGTGACTCCCCTTTTGTGAATCTCATGTCTACCTCTTCAACTGTCTTTTGTCTTTTGGTTCTTCCCAAATCCCCAGGCCTATTATTATTTCCCTGATTTAAAACAGAGATATTTTTCTATTGACTATGTATTTTTACCTCTTCTTTTCATTTGGATTTCAGTGACTGTCAACACTTAGAACAAGACTGAAGCTTCTTCTCTTTCTAGAGAATTCTAATGACAAATTTCAGTTTGAAACCATGCAAAAATACATAATAGTTTCATTAGGAACATTTTTTCCTTTGTTAGGTTTCAATAATTACTATTATGCCTGTCTAAACAGTTTTGCTTTCAGGTGTTTATTTCATCTAAGATTTTTCTATAGCTAGCATTACATTTTGTTTTAAACATTGAAAGGCAGCAGTCTCATTGTCCTGTATTCTCGTTGTTATAATGTCTTTATTGCTAACGAATGCATACCCATTTAAATTTCTTCCTTTCTCCCCTCCTTCCCACCTCCAGTGGGCTCAGTTTGTTGTAGTTATGCTGGTCATCACACAAACTGCCGGGAATACTGTCAAGCCATTTTTCGAACAGACTCTTCTCCTGGTCCATCTCAAATCAAAGCAGTTGAAAGTTATTGTGCTTCTATTAGCCCACAGTTAATACACTGTGTAAACAACTATACCCAGTCTTATCCAATGAGGAATCCGACAGATAGTAAGTAAAAAAGTGCTATTTTCTAATGTTATAATTTATGAAATTTTTGCAGACAAGTGAGATAACATTCTAAAAGACTTCTGAAGTCTATACTAGTTAAGTACATCAGCACAAATGAATAGCCTTCATCAGAGGGCTGAATTTCTACCCTGAAGTTTTGGAAAATTAGTAAAATCCCTTCTGCCTCATCTCACCTCTTAGAAAAGTAGATTATGAATAGATATTATGATGGAAAAGCATTTATTGCATATCTACTTAGTACAGCATACTATAAGAAATATTTTTGACAGTAATAGGAAGAAAGATATTCTATTCCTTCAAGATCTTTTTGACTCAGAGAGAAGAAAGAAATAGAACATAGTCACAGATAAAAATAGCTTTTTTCTTTTTGTTGCTAATAATATTGCAGCCACTTATATCTATCACAGTGCTTTATAGTTTACAATCCCTGTCCTTCATCCCTGTGATATGCATAATACAAGCATTTTTTTTCCCATTTACATTTGAAAAAACTGAAGTTCAGCATAAGGGGCTTGCTCTTGGTCATATTGCAGAAGGTAATTAGGAATATTCTGGAAACTGGTCCTTCAAGCTCAGCTCTGCTACTTTCTGCATTACTCTATCAGAGTTTCTTCACTTCTCTCAATCTTGTTTTTTTTATACTGTAAGATAGTTGGATGACATGATGCCTAAGATCTCTCTAGTTTTTTAAAGGATGGCAGCAAATAGCAACACAATATCATGTTTTTCTTCTTTCCTTGCCCACTCTCTAATAATATTTATTCAGAGTGAAGTCATCACAGTTAGAAACAAAAGACATAGAGGACATATTTGCTAAACTAGGTCCTGCAGCCGTGAAAATAAACACTAGCACACATGCCCAGGTTCTGAATCAAATGGTCATATGAAAATCAGGCAGTGGATATGATGAGTAATGAAATATCTTCAGACTTTTCTGTAACTTTTTTCAGTTTTCTTGGGAATCTATAAAGGACTCCTCAGTATTTTTATTTTATACATATTCTCCTAGCTTAAGGATATAGAAAATAGAAGTATATGAGAATGGATGAGGTACAGGATTGCCTTAATAAACATGACTAGGGTCAAAGCAGCTTTAAAGAACTAAATAAAGTGTTGGTAGATAATAATTTTTATAAATTATTTGTAAATCTGGTATTTCTGGGAAAGAGATTAGATGTGAAACTCATCCAATTGCTAATTTTTAAACTATTCTGCGTACTCTAATTCTGTTTAATGTACATCTCTTAGAATGTCTTACACTTTCCCCAAGTCTTCCCCTTCCCAGAAATTTTCAGTAATTTACCCTTTCCTTAAAAACAAATTCTAGAGGATAGGTAGGTGGCACAGTGGATAGAGCACCAAGCCCTGAAGTCAAGAGGACCAGAGTTCAAATCTGGCCTCAGACATTTTAGACTTCCTAGTTGTGTGACCCTGGGCAATTCACTTAATCCCAATTGCCTCAGCAAAGAAAAAAAAAAGACAGAAAGAGAGAGACAGACAGACAGACAAGACAGACAAAGAAATGACCAACAGGATGATTTCAGAAAGGCCTGGAGAGACTTACATGAACTGATGCTAAGTGAAATGAGCAGAACCAGGCGATCATTCAACAACAATACTATATGATGATAAGTTCTGATGGACATGACCATTTTCAACAATGAGATGAACCAAATCAGTTCCAATAGAGCAGTAATGAACTGAACCAGCTACACCCAGTGAAAGAAGTCTAGGAGATGTAGCTTTTCCTTATCTCCAATACTTCAAATCCCTAACTATATACCCTTTAAAGAACAGGTCATTTGACAACTCTTCTAGAAAACCTTTCCTCATATCTGGTAATGATCTCTAGTCTAAACACAACACTTTGAACTTCTTTTGTGTATTTGCAGTATAACATAAGTTATCTGTGATTTATGTTCTATATTAGATTGTAATTTTCTTTAGACGGAGCTGTTTCTTCCCTGATACTTAGTATAATTAGTGTTGTAAAACATTCAATTGAGTCTTTATATTCCATCAATTTAGGTTTATATTGCTGCGATAGAGCTGAAGACTATGCCTGCCAAAATGCTTGCAAGAGAATTCTTATGTCAATGAAGACAGAACTTGAAATAGTCGATGGACTCATAGAAGGTTGTAAAACAATGCCTCTGCCACAGGATCCACTCTGGCAGTGTTTTCTGGAAAGCTCAAGGTCTGTTCATCCTGGTGTTACTGTATATCCACCTCCTTCAACAGGCCTCGATGGCGCCAAATTACATTGTTGTTCTAAAGCAAATACTTCCACATGTAGGTCAGTATCTCTTTTTCTTTATTAAAGCTATTGGAAAGCAACACATCTATTGACTTTAACATCTAAAACTTTAAATAAATATCCAATATCCTGCAATTTTAACATTATAAAAAACTTTAGAATGACTGAGGAAAAAATCAGAATATTTAATGGTCTTGTACTTGGATGTTTCCATCAACAAATTTTAAACATGACCTTGAATATATTACTGTTATGTTTGTGATTAACTACAACCAAGATTTCATATACAATTTCCCTTCACAAAAAAAAAAAAATTAATGATAATTTAGTCCTGAGAAATAGACCAGACAACATTCCAAGGTTCTGTGAGTGTCAATCACTATGCCATTAGGATATTCAGCTTTTGCATTCTCTCTCAGCTCCTAATTTCATCATTCAAGGAGACTTTATCTATTGAGTAACAAAACTTCAAAGACTAAAAACAGCACTTGTTTTGCCTTATGTTCCATAGCTAGATTCTGAAATTAGAAAACATTTTAAAGTACCTTAGCCTTTCTCCATCAAAATAGCAACATTATACAGTTATTAAAAATTGAAATTGATCTCTGGTATCTATTTTCATGATTCTGTGAGCCTCGGGTCCAAGTCCTCATATAAACTTAAAATGCAATATGTATAATGTCTTCCTCACATCCTAATATCACAAGAGGATCAGTGGAGCTTTCAGGCTGTCTATTTTTTAGGACTGTCTACATAACCATAAAAATTCTTTTTAGATTACCTATTTTGATGATGGCATACTTTACTCCTATTCATATTTGAGTTTCCTTACTTATGATACAATGTTTCTGCTTGTATCTACCATGTAGGTATTCATCTCTATTACCTTTGTACGATACTCATTTTCAATTCATCAGACACTGGCGTTTCCATATATCATGGCAATATAACATTTTAAAATAATGGACCTTGGTTTTGGTGAAAAGTTTGGAATCATTAAAGGAGCTTTATAATACCCTTGAAGGCAATATAGCCTATTCTCCTTTCATTTAATTTTGGACCCAGGTTATCTATTATATGGAGCAATTTAATGGCAATTCCAGATACTTTCTAAACTTTGTTATTTGTTAATCCCTGAGCATTTGTCAAAAATGTAAAGTTAACTCTTGTATGTATAAATGCTTATCACATTTAGGCCATCTTAGGATCTACAGTAGTTTTATATCTTTAAGGGCAAAGTCATTCAGTGAGATGCAAATAGATTTTATATTTTGACTCTTTTGGAGGATCTCTTAAATTTAAATAATATTTCATTTTATTAAGAAACAAATTTTTATACAAAGAATTTAGCATACACTTATCTTTAAATTTATAAGCAGTCTTTTGGGTATAAAAGATGATAAAAGCTGATGTGTTCAGTAATCCTCCAGATTGCTTCTTTTCTCATTGTGAAACATCATAATATGTCTTCTGAAGCTAGAGATTTGAGAAAAATGCTGCCTCTTTTCTCTTGAATTTTTTGGCTTTAATTGGAATGGGAACTAAACTTGTGGTGTCATTGATATGGGTAAATCTTAGTGTGGGCCCAAGAGACAAAGCTGAAACTGAGATTTTCCTAGCTCTCTTATTGAATTAGTGATGCACCCTCCACCCCAAGTAAAACAGTTAATCTGGTACCTGGAACCTAAAGCTGGTAAAACCATCAGCTCACAGTTTCCCAAGGAGCTTCATGTCACTTAGGATGCTATCATGTCATGATCTGCACATGAGAGCAAAGACCCTGAAGCTTTCTAGGAAGCCCATTTTCTGATCACCAGATTTGTTAGGCATATTCATGGCAAGACAGCCATTCTGGAAAGAAACCTCAGAGTCTTGCTATAGCTTCTCTTGGCTATAATTACAACTATTATCCTGATAGTATTTTCTTCTTTTCTATTTTATAAAGGCTTTATCTTGGGCTTTGGGTTTTAGATAAGTCAGGTATTTATTCATGCCTAGACCTGTGATTTCATGGGTGTAAGAAGCTGCAGGGAACATCATCCTATGCTAATTCAAATTGATACCTTTTCTGCCACTTGTAGAACTAAGTAGCTCTAAGTAGAGCTCCTTAGGGCACTGAGAGATTAATCTATTCACTCAGGTCACACCTCCAATATATGCCAGAGGCAAGATTGGAATTTAACTTTTGATATCAAAACCAGTGTTCTCCACTTATATTATACCATAAACCTCTCTTTCTATGTTCTCTAATATGTGATGGGCTTTTTGAAATAAATAATCTTAACGAAACTGTTATAATACTGTATTTTAAATTTTTGTCTAACTCTTCTAATTAGCTAAATGTAAATTTGTTTCAGGGAACTATGCACTAAGCTTTATAGCATGAGCTGGGGCAATACACAGAGCTGGCAAGAGTTTGATCGATTTTGTGAATATAATCCAGTAGAAGTTTCCATGTTGACCTGTTTAGCAGATGTTCGAGAACCTTGTCAGTTGGGCTGTAGAAATCTTTCTTACTGCACTAATTTTAACAACAGGTAGGAAAGATAAAATATGTCATTTTAAAAGGAATTTTCATGTTTTAATTGAAAATATGTTTTTGTTTCAAAAGTGTTTTATTGGTAGAGTAAGTAAAAAAACAAAACAAAATCCCAAACTCAATTCTTATTTGGTTATAAGAAAATACTCCTTTTGATTTCCTCTAAAAATGTGGTAAGTGGTGCAAAATAGTAAATCAGCTTTCAATCAGGAAATATAATAGTCAAATTTCTAAAACTTGAAAAATGTATCATCAGGATATTAATGTTCTTTGAAGTATGCTGATGTACACTGAAAATTAAAATGTAATGATATAGCCATTTGTTCCCAGGCTGTATAAACCATGGAATTATTTTTTTTTTAATTCTCTGAATTCATATGTAAATCTATAAATAAGCAATCACACCTTTTTAGAATAAATATTACTTCACATATTGCTATTTTCATCTATGTAATTGTGAATAATAATGTTACAAATTGATTTTAAAATAACACTGAGTTTTATAGGAACCTTTTTGTCGTGTATTTTTTCAGTCAATGAATGGTACCTTTTTTTTAGAGCTTATTCACTTCAGGATGACACATTTTATGTGCTTAAAATTACTTTGAGCAAGTATATTGTTATATTTTTACAGCTGGTATTAAAATATTAGAAAATAAAAGTCTAGCTTCAAAAAAAGAAAAAAGTTTAAAATGTATCAAAAAGTTAAAAAAAAAAAAAAACAGTTCAATGAACAATGCAGTAATTCAAGGCAATTCCAATGGACTTGGGATGGAAGATGCCATCTGCATCCAGAGATAGAACTATGGGGACTGAATGTGGATTGAGGCATAGTATTTTCACCTTTTTTATATTATTGTTGTTTTTTGCTTGATTTTTTTCTTTCTTGTGATTTTTTTCCCTTTTGTTCTGATTTTTCTTGCATAGCATGACAAATATGGAAATATATTCAAAAGAATTGCACATATTTAACCTATGTCAGATTACTTGCTATCTTGGGGAGGGGAGAATAAGAAAAGGTAGGAGAAAATTTTGGAACACAGATCTTTACAGGTGTGAATGTTGGAAACTATGTTTATATTTGGAACAATAAAATACTATTAAAAATATTGTTAAGTATATCAATTATTTATTGAAATGTAAGATCCTAAGAAATTATTACAGGAACTTTTTGAAAAATTAGGTCATGGCATATGAACTAAGGAAACACTATATTATATTAAGTTAAAATCTTATATAATTTTGTTTGATTTTTTTCCTTTGGGGGTTTCATATGATTTTCCATTGACTTAAATTCATTTTTTAGTGTTGCATTGTGTGCATGCCCTGATATTGCTTTACTTTGCAATGACCTTTATCTGGAAGGCCATTGTCTCTACATATTACTTTTTTTTTTTTTTTCAGGCCAACAGAGCTTTTCAGGAGCTGTAATGCTCAGTCCGACCAAGGGGCCATGAACGACATGAAGTTGTGGGAAAAAGGAAGCATAAAAATGCCATTTATAAACATACCTGTTCTGGACATTAAAAAATGTCAACCTGAAATGTGGAAAGCAATTGCTTGCTCCCTGCAGATTAAACCTTGTCATAGTAAATCTAGAGGAAGCATTATTTGCAAGTAAGTCTTTTTAAATAATCTTAACATTACAATTTGGAATCACATTGTTAATTATTTAAATGATAATTACTTTAATGAAAATTTATCTTCTACTAAAGCACTTTGAGGATCCATGATTTCATCACTATGGAAATTCCTTCACTAATGTAGATCCCTGCTCTTTTGAGCCTTAATGGATGATTTTTATGAATTGTTATATTTGTAAAATACAACACCTTGTTAGGGGCATCCTTTTCATAATTAACTTCTCCAAATTGTGAGTGACAGTTATGTAGTTTGGATATGTATTGTATAGTTTAGGTAGGCAATCCCTTTAGGCATAGAGCTGTGAGATCTTGAGGTTCATGTAAATGCTATGTTTAAGTGCATAATATTTTTCTTTTCAGATCTGATTGTATAGAGATTCTTAAGAAATGTGGAGATCAAAATAAGTTTCCTGAAGACCACACAGCTGAAAGTATTTGTGAGCTTTTGTCTCCTACAGATGACTTGGAGAACTGTATACCATTAGATACATATCTTAGTAAGTAACATTTCTATATGAGAGTTCAAATATGCTTTATTTATTTACTTCTGGTGGTATTTATTTTTAACACTTGCCCTCTATGTAAAATAAAATAAGTTCATGAAAAAACCTCTAATATAAATTCTAATTTGATGTTTTTAATCTAGGAAAGTATTTTAGACATCTCATTACTACCAATGTAAAGAAAGAAATGACCACTTATTATTCATATTTCTCTTTTAGTGTTAGTTTCTTGGTTTGAATCTTGGTCTATTAGGATCAAGTATCCCTTGCCTAGTAGAATTTATATCTTCTCTAGGCAAGGCATCTTGGCTATTAAAATAGATTTCTAGCATTGACTCCTGTTGTCTCAATAGCTTTCATTATTAAATTAATTATTTGTTTTATTAGAAAAATATTTTGGATCTCTGATGTAATTTAATCATACTTTTAAAAAAAATAAAAACTTTTAAAATAAAAAATACTAGAAATGCAGGTGCACCAAATTTCAAGTAACTTCAGTATTTGAAAATCCAGATTTTCAGAAAAATCAATCTTCCTTCAGATCTTGCCCCTTCATGCATTTGACATTACAGACTAACTAGACTAGTTGATTGTTGGCCTATCTTGGCCACCCCATTCCCAGTTTTGTCATTCATGTATACCATCCTCCCATGACCTAGGTAGGCTCATTGCCTGCCAAAACCCCTCTTCTTTCACAGTTCATTTTGGGTATCATCTTGTCTATGACATCTTCCCTGATTCTCTCAGTTGTCAGTATTTTGTTCATCATATTTTCTTATGGTGCTTTGACTATATCCTTCTTTGTTCTGGTTTCATTTTACCTCATATTATACTTGTCAATATGTTATACTTAAGGAACTGTTATTTTATAATCTGTATGTCTTCAGTACCTATCATAGAGTCTTAGATGTGATATAATATGTTTGACGAATTGAAATTAGGTTTTTATTTCCTTTGCACAAGAATTATTTACTCTATAGAGAGGTTCACAATAGGCTTCTAAGATAGCATACTCCTCTAATTTATTCAAAACATGACTTGATACACTAAAATTAGATTTGTTTTATTACACAAAATAGTCATGTAATTTCTATATAGCTTAGATACATCCACTTAGTTTAGATAAAATTGCAGGAACAGGAACTATCACTCCTGCTGGGTCGTGGATTAGCTTGAAACTTTCAGGACTTTCAGGACCTTTGCCTTTCTCTCCTATGTCCACCCTATGTGTGTATCTGGTTTTCGTTTCCCAATGCTCTTTTTCCTGTCCTCAGCCTCCACATAATTTTGAACCATGTGCCTCCCTCAGCAGGCATCTCTTTTCTCCCTCACTCCCCCCATCTGCAGGAAACTTTGCATTATAAAAATCACTTTATGTAGAGGTCTGTTAGAGCAAGACCTGGTTGTATAAAATAATCTCTTGAAAATTTTTAATGTTGACTTTTGACTGAATATGTATCACAAGTACCAAAACATTGTTAAGTAAGTCAAAACTAATTTTCTTCCAAAAAGCTAACCATTTTCAGTGTTGATAAATGTTTCTTAACTGGAAACAACTTCTTCTGAAGCTCCTACAATCTGAAAGATCCTGACAACTAAAATCTTAAATTTTCACATATGGTATTCACTAACCCCCTGCTGATTATCCAAGTCAGCCCTTTGATCTATGATGTACTGTACTCTATATCTATGATAGATTTTTTTTTGATGCAACTAGAGCTTGCAGCAGCAGTAACTGCCACGAAAAGCCTTTGATTTTTCAAAATGAACATATTCTGAATATGGGGGGAGGGATGGTATTCTTTTCACTGTGCTCCTAAATTCTCTGAGGAATACAGTTCTGACTAGTGAATTTATTACACATGAATTTTTGAATTTTATTGAGTAGATTGCAATCAAGAAACTTATACTTTTGTATATAGTGTAATCTTCTAAAAAATTACTAGACTGAACTTAAAATAGGCAGAGACAATCACAATAAATACATATGTATGTATTTTACATATATAGAAGTTTTGATTTGATTGAACCAATCATTCCACTCCACTTAGAGTTACTAAGAAAATATTCTGCCTCTGGTAACCATTGTGTGTATTGTTATTGAATCATTCAGCCAAAGATGTTAAAGCAATGACACTCTGTGAACTCAAATGTATGTGCATTTAAAATGATATTAAATTTTAATTTAAGTAGTTTTGCATATGGTAAATGTTTAATAAGTGTGTGTTGAATTGATTATGAAACTGGGCTATGAGTTAACATGATTAATCATGATTCAGCATAACAAGACAAATAGAATTAGTGAAAAGAGTAAATAAAAGCATTTGGCTTTATTGTGAGCACATGAAATGAAGGCCATCTGCTTTGGCTCCCTTTTCTGAGAGCATGTCTCTAGGATGTTTGGAGAAGATGACACAAAGTTTGCATCTTTGATAACTTATTTCAAAATGCATTATATCCTATAGAAATGACTATGAAAGGAAAATCAAGTATAAAATCCGGTAGGCACTGTCCAGATACATGCAGATTATTATTAATCCTCTCCATTTAGAGGCTAACTACTCTGAAAGGGAAAAAAAATCAGGAAATTATAAGTTATCTGAATTTCACATGAATATTCTGTATCTCCTATATTTTAACAGTCTAGTTCCCACTTTATTGAGTACAATTCAGCAAACATTTATCAAATATCTATAGTTAAAATATGATACAAAATCAATGATAAGCAACCCAGAGAAGTACAAAAACAAACTCTTTTTGATATTTGAGAGGAATAAGGGGTCCACCAGGAGGGGATCAGCTTCAGAGGAAGGTAACATTTGAGTTGAGCTTTAAATTATAGTTACTAGGAAGAAGCAAGACACATTATTTACTGCATAAACAATGTGTATTATCTAAGTTGCCATAATGAATGTGGCCCATTGTAGAATGACTTCCATCTTGGAATTAGCCAAATTTTAGACCAAATTCAGTAATGAATCAAAACTTGAGATTGGTTGACCAAAAGTCAAGCCAAGCTCTATCTTTATGTATGTTACCTTATTTTTTGTTTAAAATAATATTCAAAATTCATATTTTTCCATTATTTTTAAAAATCATTTAAACTATCTGCTATTGACTTTTCAGGGCCAAGTTCTTTAGATAGCATTGTAGAAGATGTTACTCATCCCTGTAACCCAAATCCTTGTTCTGCTAATGAATTATGCGAGGTGAATAGAAAAGGATGTCAGTCTGGTGATCCATGTCTTCCTTATTTTTGTGTTCAAGGTAAGCAGTATATGTTTGTTTGTTCTTCAGATTTTATGTTTCAAACTAAATCATAGATGACAGACTTCCTCCCAAAAGAACTTGATGCTAATTTTCTGTACTTCCCTTTAAACTTACTTTCCCCTTCTTATACTCTCAATATTTTTTTCCTTTTCTACCTCTGAAGTTCTTTTTTAAAAATCTAAATGACAGAATGATTAATATGGAAATGTTTTACATAATTGCATGTGCATAACAATTACTTAGTATCTCAAAGAAGAGAAGGAGGGAGGGATAGACTTTGGAACGGAAAACTTTAAAAAAAAGTTTTAAAATTTTATTTTAACATGTAATTGAGGAAGTGAATAAAATACATATTTTAAAATGCAAATGATAGATCATCACTATAATCTATTTATTGTCTCCATAAAATCAAATCAATATTGAGTGAAATAATAATGTAAAACATGAAAAGTTTACTCAGTAGAATTGTTTCCAGCCAATATTTCTTTGGATGCTCTAAGATTATTTATTTATTGCACTATTTTCCTTATTTTGTCCATTTCTTTTCATTAAAAAAGTTCTTCCTATTTAAATCTGTTTTCTTTGCTGTATTATTGTAAGCATCTGCAAAATAAAAAAAGGATGATCTCTAGAAGACTCCTTAAACCACTAATGAAGTCCATTTTTTAAATGGACTTTTTAAATTTAGATATTAAAGGATATAGTATATGTTAGTTTAAAGAGCACAGGGACTGGAATTAGAGAACCTGGGTTCAAATTCCAGCTGTGTTTCTCCATAGGTAATCTTGAACAAATCCCAGTTTCCTCATATGTAAAGTGAAGAAGTTAGACTATGTTTATCTCATCTAAGTCTTCTAGCTTGACATTGTAAGGAAGAACTGGTGTAGTAGAAAGATCAAAGGATCAAAAGACTGGATTCATATATCCCCTCTGTCACTTAATGTGAAATTTATCTCCATGACCTAGAGAAGTCATTTATTCTAGCTAAGTCTGTTTCCTTATCTGTAAAATGAATGTTGGACTAAATGGTCTCTAAAGTCAGTTCTAACTCTAAAACTATAATTTTTTGATTAATTTGTATGCTACATAAGCCATGGAATCTTGATAGAACTGTAAACTTTTTCATTTTGTATTTTGAGGTCTGATTTTTTAAATTCCACTCAAATGTTTACACATTAAAGAATTCCAAATTATTTAACTAAATATTTTACATACTTATATTTAATTTGCTTGAAATTTATACAAACAGTCCTGACTTTATATAAATTCTAATTGCAAATTTGACTTTACATACAAAAGTCTAAAAAATAATCCTCATTCCCAAATTTTTTTTATTATTTTTAACTTTACTCCTGGTTTGGTGCTCTGCAAATGCCTGCTCCTTACAAACAAACAAACAAACAAACAAAAAACATTAAATGTCCTCTGAGTTAAAGTAAATGTGCAGAAAAATTGCTACTTCCACTGAATTGAGAGTTTGGCTTGTGACCTTCAATGCTGACAGAAGAGACCTTTGCCCCACTCTGCTCTCCTCCCCAAAACATGTGGCCCTGTCTGTCTGTGTTCTGACCATCTACATTTGAGTACTATTATCTTTCCTTAGTCTCCTAAGTCTGCCCATTCTCTCCTGTCTAGTGAATTTCTCTGAAAGTGGCCACTTGCCTGTGGAGGGAAGGGGTCAGTGTACAGTTAAAGGACATGTGGAGGATAGGGACAGAGAAATGAAAGGAAACACATAAGGGCTAGGAACAGCTACATGAAGACCTGACCAGAAACAACAGGAATAAGATGAGGGGCAGATTTGTGGGAACTGAGAGGCAAATTCATATTACATAAGAATCACTTTTATATAGAGGTCTGTAAAACAGTTCACTTAATATAAAGTGAGAATTATCTGTAGCACTTTTAAATCTTTGAATCTTCCCCATAGAGAAAATGTGCATTTGTACAGGGATAGCACTAAACTATCTTTGAATAACTCTCAGCAATAAGTGGGCCTCAGGCCAATGATCCTGCTTCTATGATTATACCCAAAGAAAGACAAAGACAGAAACAAGTGCCTATTATATACTCAAAGCCCTAATAAATACCAATGCTGTCATGAATATAGAATCATTCTTTGTAGTAACTAATAACTATTAACAAAATATAAGACTTAACTATTGAAGAATGGTTCAAAAAAACTTTATTATATAAATGCAATATAATACTTGTTGTATAGTATGAAATAACAAATGTGGAGAATTTATAGATTTATAAAAAAGACTTGCATGAATTGATACAGACCAAAATAAACTCCGCTTCCATGTGCAAAAAGAGGGCATTGGACCATAATTGGCCTCTAAGTTTCCTTTGGTTATAAATCTATGACTCTGTGGTCCTAAGCAGAACCCAAAGAACCATACACATAATGATACTATTGCTATATATATGAAAAGATCACCCAAAGTCAAGTTCTGAGTAATTTAAAAGTCATTGAAGATAGTGAAATACCACAACTTGCTCATGTCAGAGAGGCATGATGTTATCACAAAATGCTGAATAAATGATCAGTTAGTCATTTTATCTGATATTTTTGTTTAATGGATATTCTTTGTTATAAAGGAGCGTTTAGCCATAGAAGGGGGAAGAATATTATATAGAACATCTTTTTTTCCTCTAGAGATAACTAATATAAATACAAAAGGCATCTGTAAAATGTATTAAGATAAAAATTAATTTGAGGGGGATAGAAGAGACTTAAGCTAAAAACACTAAGGCAGAAACTGTATTCTTTTTAATCTACATATAACATAAAAATGTTTTTGATAAATATTTTACAAATTACAGAACAACTCTTCTTTATTTTGCTCAGTTAATTTTTCTTTGCATAGGTTGCAAATTAGGAGAAGCCTCAGATTTCATTGTCCGGCAAGGAACACTTATCCAGGTACCATCATCTTCAGGAGAAGTTGGTTGTTATAAAATTTGTACTTGTGGACAAAGTGGACTGTTAGAAAATTGTATGGAAATGCATTGTGTAGACCTGCAGAAGTCTTGTATTGTTGGAGGGAAAAGAAAAAGTGAGTATTGTATGTATTTTATAATTAAAAAGACTTATACTAGGTTAAAAATAAGTCAAAAGGAAGGCTTTTTTTTAATAGATATGGCACTGAGTGAATTCTGTACCAGCAGTGCCACAGAAGAGATTGTAGCCATTCTGCAAACCAACTATTTCTTATTCTACCATCTTCCCAAATAAAATGTAATGATGTCATATGTTGCAGAAGGTATAAGGAAAAATGAAGTTTAAACATTAAGTTTCTGAATGCTGACGTACTATGGGAATGTAGAACAGAACAGATTTAACTTAGTATGAGCAATAAAAATAACATTTCAAGTACTTATATTTTAATTCTACTTTATAAAATGCACTACTGGTTATTTCTTAAACATATGACATGTTCCTGGATATATAGTATTCACAAATATTTTCATTCTTTCCTCTTAGGCCATGGAACATCTTTTAACATAGACTGCAATGTCTGTTCCTGTTTTGCTGGCAATTTGATATGCTCTACCCGCCTGTGCCTAAATGAACATAGTTCAGAAGATGATCGCCACACATTTACAGGTAATCATTTCAAATCACAGGAAACAAGCTGGTCCTTCAGATATCATGGAGATGGGTTTTTGTCCTCTTTTGTTGAATTTATTCCTGGAATTTTGGTACCAAGGTACCAAATGTCAGTCATTCTCAGATATTAGATAGTAACAAAAATACATAACTAAAGAATTTAAAGGCAAACAGATGTGGGGAAAGAAATAGAACCTAAGTTCCTTAACTGGGCTTCAGTTTCTTCATTTATAAGGTGAGATAGTATAGTCAGAGAAATCTCTCAGCCCTCTTGCTCTAAATTTCCAGAAGAAGAGATGGTGGAGATATATAAATGATTGGACTATTATTAATTAGGTCACACCAATGAGTTTAGTTGATGTGCAGTCACTATATACTAATGTGCAATCACTAAAAGAACTACTCATTCATCAGGCTCTTTGGTAGCATATATTAGAGATTTGTATTTGAATTTTTTTCAACCTCTGGAAATCATCCAATTTTACTAAGTTTACTAAACCAGGAAAAGTTTTATCCCTTCTCAACAACTTAAGCATATGTGTTTGACCTCTAATGCCTAGACTTTGCAAAAATAATCAGTATAAGCCTATTCCTGTTAGCACAGGTATCAGACTTAGAAATGGAAGACTGACCTAGAAGGTCACGTTGTTCAGATTCACTTTACAAATGAGAAAACAGACTCAGAAATGAGGTAATTTCCAGATAATTCGCAAACACAGGATTTGAACCTCTGACCTAAGCTAGCATTCTTCCACCACCATACCTTGCTATCTCTCTGTACACCTGTTTCCAGAGAACTCGCTCACTTCCACTTCTTTCTTCCCTGTATCTTAGCAAGCACAACATTAAGGTTGCTTCTTCTCTGGTTGAGATTAAAAGTACTCATTTCTCCCACTTCTCTGTTTCCAAGTTGAAAGAAGGCAAAGGAGCTGCCCTGATGGCTGCACCTGAGTAGCACATTTCTCCTCTTGCCTAGGGAGGAAGAGGGGATTGAGGGGGAGAGGGTGCCAGGGCTTAGAAGACAATGCTTCAGTTGTTTTTCAGTCATGTCCAAAACTCCATTTGGAGTTTTCTTGGCAAAGAAACTGTAGAAGTTTGCCATTTTACTGGGGAGAAAACTGATACAAAGAATTAAATGGGTTGCCCAGGTTCACTGTGCCATTTAGCTACCCCAAAAGACAAGTAGAGAACCTAATTTGCAGTTTTTCTTTCTTCCCTGGAGGTGGCAGCAGAGAGGGGCCAGGATTCTAGAATGCTGAAATACTCTTTCCCCCTGCCTAACTTCAAAATGTTAATTTATTTGCTATGATCACTAAAGGCCTAAATTCTAAAAATTCTGTTCATTGTAAGAGCTTTGGGAATATTGGGTTTTAGAAAGAACTATATCATTTTGGTCACAGAAAACAAAGGGGAAGGAAATAATATTGATAACATTATTAAAAGCAACAGTAATGTATTAAACTCTACTTATATTTCCTTAAAGTTTCAAATCTAAGATTTTTAGCACCTTGCACTCCAGGGGAAGAACCAGGAAACTTCTTATCGCCCAAAGGATTATCTGCCTAATAGGGAAGTCAGCAACAATACTATGCCCCCGACCCAGGAAAAGGAAGCTAGAGCAAGAGGATAAAGGGAAGAAGCAGATTGTGGGAAAACTAGAAGAAGAAATACTAGCCAGCTCTCTATTTCCTTCATCCTAGCCAGTAACAAGTGTTATCTGCTCATTTAATTTAGCTCTCTATCAGATCTATCCTTAGCTATCATTTTAGTTGTTGTTTTAGAGACAAACATGGAATATTGAAAGGGAGAACAGTTTCCAGGATTTTCTAATCACAGCATTCATGAGAAAAAAAATGCATATAAATGTGATGAATGTAATCTTATTGTTTTTAGGTCTACCATGTAACTGTGCAGATCAATTTGTCCCAGTGTGTGGACAGAATGGACGCACTTATCCAAGTGCATGCATAGCACGATGTGTTGGTCTTCAGGACCATCAATTTGAATTTGGATCATGTGTCTCTAAGGATCCATGTAATCCTAATCCCTGTCAAAAATCTCAAAGGTACTTTATAAACTTCATACTTTGTTTTTCAAATGATTGCTTTTAACAAGTAACATAATACAGTAAAACTTTATTGCTCCAAGACTTCATTTTTAGGGAAGAGAAAAGAAATCTATGGAAAAGCATGCTAACACTTGTTCTTTGACCCTTTGTAATCTAGCTGGATTTAAAGTGAAATTTAAGCAAAATTTGATGGCGATTTTCTCTGGTTAATGGACAAAAGATATGTGTTCAATTTGATCATTTTATAACTTTTAATTTTCTTTGAGACAACTGGGATTTGAGTTCTTCTTGGTTCACCAATACTCCTAAAAGTCTTGATTAGATCATATCATAGTAATGCCATTGGTTTCTTACCAAGATTTAGAATTTAAGCAATTATGTATGAGTCCTGAAAGTTCTTTTCCATTCCTAAGTGTAAAACTTCCCCACATGTTAAAAGAGAAACAGAATTGGCCACTTATTTGGAAAATATATAATGCCTTAAAATGTGAACCAGAAAACATTATAAGGAAAAATATAGAATTGTTTGACAGTCTTTTCCCACTCACACGCTGTCCCCAACTTTCTTTCTGGAGTTTCCTCTAATTCTGATCTAGACTTTTAAATTGTGATTTTTATATGAAATTCCTGGCAGTCATCCTTCCATTGTTAATTAATATAAGCAGTTATAAGTGTTAACTTTTATTTGTACTGGTTTTGAAATTGTTCTTTAGATTCTCTGGAGTTAAACTATAAGTAACACCACTATAATTTACAAATCTAAATCATATCACAAAAATTTATAATTCTGAAGACTGTAAATTTGCCCAAATCAACATAGGTTAATTTCTCCTTAAAATCTAAAATTGAGGTGGTTCTTCTTTTTTTGACTTTAAATTTTGTATAAGCCTTATTGTCAGGACCCTGGCCATCATGTGATGAATTATTTTGGCCATAATAAATAATGAATTCATTCATTCAAATATTTTAAGTAATTCTAGTTGCCAGGAGTTCGAAATAGAAAGCTAAAATAAAATTAGTCTCTGCCCATAAGGAGCTTCCATTCTACTAGCAGAAAAACAGTATATATACACAGATGAATAAATAAAAATATATAGATAGCATTTTAAGAGGTTGAAAGATCTTGTGTAGGAGTTGGCACTTGACCCAAGCTTGAAGATATATAGGAGTTCCAAGAAAAGGAAGTGAGAATAAGTTCCAGGTATAGGGTAACAGTCTATGCAAAGGCATAATCAATCAGTAAACATTTATTAAGCATCTACTATGTGCCAGGCACTATGCTAAGGTTGAAGATACAAAAAGAGGCAAACAAATATGTACAAATAGGATAAATAGGAAATAATTAAAAGAATGACATTATTAGAATTAAGAGGTGTTGGGGAAAGATTTCCTGTAGAAGGTAAGATTTTAGTTGGGACTTAAAAAAAAAAAATTGAAGGTACTCAGTAATTGAAGCAGAGAAGGGAGAACATTCCAGGCCTGGGGAACATCCAGAGTTAATGCCTGGAGCCAGGAGATGGAACAGCCAAGAAGCTAGTGTCACTGGATCAGAGAGTTTGTAAAGGGTAAGAAAACTGGAAAGGTAGGAAGGAGCTAGGTTATAAAGCACTTTGAATGCAGTATGAATGAATGTATTTGATAATGGAAGTGATCAAGAGCCACAAGACGTGAGTGGGGAGGGATTATAGTATGGTAAGACTTGTGCTTTAGGAAAATCACTTTGGTGACTGAGTAAGGGATGTATTCAAGTGGGGAGAGACTGTGGATGCAGGCACACCCTTTACAGGTTATTGCTGTAGCCCAGAAATGAAGTACTATTGTCTGCTTCAGGGGAGAGAAGGGAGCACAGAAGCAGGAAATAAAAAATGCCAGTTAGTTTTTATTTTATGCTTGTGGCAATAGAGGAACACTGAAACTTCTTGAGCAAGGAGCATGGGGTAGACGATCAGTGTAGGGAGATGGATTGGAAAGAAGAGATACTGTTGAGAGGGAGAAAATTAAGAGACTATTGCATTGGGCCAGATGATGGAGGCTGATATAGCAACTGTGTGAATAAAGGTGGGTAGGTAGAATGGGGAGAGAGAGAGAGAGGCAAATAAAGTCATAGAGGCAATTCCACAAGATTCAGAAATCATTTGAGTATGCAGGGTTAGAGAGGGAAAAATCCAGATTAACTCCAATGTCATAAGTAGACAATGGGAAGGATGATGATACCTTCACAAGGGATAGGGAAATTAATGAAGAAATGATTTTGGGAGGAAATATCATGAGTTACATTTTAGTTAGGCCATGTTTTAGATGCCTAAGGAATATAAGAAAAGATGCATACCAGGTAATCAATCATATGGCGCTAGTTGTGCTTATAAGAAAAATAAAAGTAGGACATGTAGATTTGGGGCTGGGTATCATTGGTATGGAGAGGATAATTAAACACAGCGGAGCTGATGAGAATACCAAAAGAGAGAATATAGAGAAAAAAAAAGTAGAAGACTAAGGATTAAATCCTTGGAATTACATCCACAAATAAGAGGGGTCATATGGTTGATGATCTAATAAGAAAAAATGAGGAGCCATGTCTCTACTGGGTTTTTAACCCAAAGACATTGTAAAAAAGGGAATAGACCCACATGTACAAAAATGTTTTTGGAAGTCTTTTTGTAGTGTCAAGGAACTGGGAACTTAAATGGATGCCCATCAGTTAAAGAATGGCTGAATAAGATATGGCATATGAATGTTATGAAATATTATGTTCTTAAGAAATGACCAGCAGGATGACTTCAGAGAGGCCTGGAGAGACTTACATGAACTGATACTAAGTGAAGTGAGCAGAAACCAAGAGAATATCATACATAGTAACAACAATATTATGTAATGATGAATTGTGATGAACATGGCTCTTTTTAAACATGAGGTGATTCAGGCTAATTCCATTGGACTTATGATGGAAAGAGCCATCTGTACTCAGAGTGGACTGTGAGGACTGAGTGTGGATCACAACATAGTATTTGCACTTTTTTGTTGTTGTTTACTTGTTTTTTTATTTCTCATTTTTTTCCTTTTTGATCTGATTTTTCTTGTGTAGCATGATAAATGTAGAAATGTGTATAGAAAAATTGCATATGTTTAACATATATTGGATTACTTGCTGTCTGGGGAAGGGATGGCAGGGAAAGAGGGAGAAAACTTGGAACACAGGGTTTTGCAAAGATGAATGTTGAAAACTGTCTTTGCATGTTTTTGAAAATAAAAAAGTTATTATTTTAAAAAAAAAGACTGAGAAGTGGCCAGACAGGTCAAAGGAATACTAGGAAGTAGTAGCCAAGAAGGATTGAATGACCAATAAGTGTCATGTTATAAAAGAGTCAAGAAGAAGGACTGAAAAAAGATCATTTCTTATAGGAATTAAGAGGTTTTTGGTGACTTTGGAGAGCTCATCTCAGATGAGCTCAGGACATCAGAAACCATCTTAAAATGATGGGTTGAACAATACCACCTAAGGTATAGAGGGTTAGGGCTGATCCAATAATAAGAACAATATGAAAGGCTTTGATCTGTGTTAAAGGAAAATTGAATCACAGTGTAGTATCAAAGTATAAAACTTCAGATTCTTGGCTAAAACTACACTTTGATGAGTGTGTCAATAATTATTGACTATCCTAAAGCAAGGACATTCTCTGTAATGGAGATACTTTTCTTTATTTTTTTTAAGATGCATCCCAAAACCTCAAGTTTGCCTGACTACTTTTGATAAATTTGGGTGCAACCAGTATGAATGTGTGCCTCGACAACTCCACTGTGATCAAATTCGGGATCCTGTTTGTGACACAGACAATGTAGAACACAACAATCTCTGCACTTTATACCAAAGAGGAAAAAATGTATCTTACAAAGGCCCATGTCAGGTACAATTGTAATTTTTCTTTTTAATTTTTTTCTTTTTTCTTACTTTTCTAATAATAATCATTTCTTACAAATGATTTCTAAGAATGAAATAAATGTATGCTTTTTGGAAATACAGGTAGGAGTACATGTACTTGGGAACATCTATCAAATAAAGTTTTGAATTGTTGAGTTAATTAACTCCATTATGCTCATTAGTGTGTATAGTCAGTTATATGGGAAGTACAACTTATGCCCTGGTCAGTGTAGTACATCAGTGATGAAAATACCAGGGGCACTTCCAAAAATAGAGCTTTCTTCATTAAGAGTCATTCATGTCTGAAGGGATAAAAGAGATTCTTTTCTTTAGACTATGATTTTGACATTTAAGTACATCTATTTTAAATCAGTATCTATTCCTTAATTCCCTTCTGAAGTCATCACTTGACATTTAGCCAGATATTTGGAAAGCAAATACTACTTTTTTTACAATGTAAGGAATACTAGGATAGAAATTATGAAATAAGCAGGCAAATTACAGATAAATATATCAGTTATAGAATCTTAACTTTGGCCATTTTAAAATATTTCTCTTCTCAGTTCCACTTTCTTTGAAACTCTGAAACTAATTTTTCAGGTTTCAATCACTGAGAAAGATAAGGTCCTTCCTTTCTAGCATTAATTACATTTCACAAAATCAGGTTCAAAAGGTTGACCCCCCTCACCAAACCAGTTAATACTCACCAGTGTTAGTTCTTTTTTAGACTGTAGGTAGCACAGAGTCTTTTCCAGAACCCCAGCCTGAATCAATATACAGTTTAGTCTTCCAATTCTAGGTGATTAAAATTGTGTTTTCTTCTTATTTTGCAGTTTTTTCTCCTTTCTTTTCTTCGTGGTTCTTCTTAATTGGGATTTTCACTTTATGAGGATTAAATGATATATTAGATTGTGACTCCCTCCCCCCCAGAACCTGAGTTTAACTTGTCACCACAGTTCTCTTCTGTGCTGGATTCTTTGTCCCATATGTTTGCAATTGCAGAGCAATTGCATTTAAGTAAGATCAAACCCATACGTATTTGGGGAAGTTTATCACACTTACATTCATTTTATAAATGTATATCCCAAACTTATAACATCTATAAAATAACTGAATATTGCTTTGTTTTTTGACAAAATAATTCTATTTATTGTGCAAAAAGAAAAGTAACTATACTATGCTACCATCTAAGATTCAGGCACACAGTCTTATTATATTAAATAGCTAGATCCCTTTTCTCTAATCTTTATAGTTTTAATACACAAAATTTTGACTCTTCTAAATAAATCACAAAGACCTGGAAAGATTTGTGAAAGCAGTCCAATTCAGCTGCTTAAGCAAACTTCCTTTCTGCTGTTGTTCTAATTACTGCATGTGATTGTTGGTCCTGTTTTAATGTTAAACTATCTTGAAGTGGTTTTGAAGATTAAAACTAAAATGAAAATACCAAACAATTAAAATATTTCTTCTGCTCCATGTGTAAAAAAGATAAATTTTTCCAATTGTTTTATTCTCACCCAGATTATATTATCCTATCGATTATATGATATTTGTTTGTGACACTTTGAAATTAAAGTCTTAATAGTAAAAGTACGGGATTGTAGGATTTAGAGATGGAAGGGTAGAGATAATCTCTTTAATTCAATTTCAACTTTTTACATTTAAGGAGAATGAGACCCAAAGAGTTTAAATGACTTGCCAAAGGTCACCAGATTTTGAATTCCCATAATGGAATCACCAAATTTCACACTAGATTTTCTAGTCCATCCCACACCCATGCAAGAATATTCTTTATAACATCCCCCAACTGATAGTGATTAGTCATTTTACTCAAAAGCAACATTTTTTCAAAAGCATGTTTCAAGTATATAAGAATTAGATATATTTCTATTTTGAGACCTTTATGAAAAAGATCTTTCAATCTACTTGGAAAGTAGAGGCAAAAAAAATTAGATGATTGCAGTTTAATTTTATTGTCAATAATTATATTAAAATTCACCAGGCTTGGAATATATTTTGTGTTTACAGTTGTAAAATGCTAAGCATTTTATTTCATTTGTTGGTTGTAGTCATCCTGGAGGCAGTGCAAGTATTATCCCCATTTTACAAAAAAGGAAACTGAATCCTAAAAAGAGTGACTTACCAAACACCTTACAGCTAGTTAAATGGCATTTGTAGAACTAGGACCTAGGTTTTCTGACTCTATATATGTTGCATAGGCACTGGAATTCTTTCACCTCCCTATATGTATTTAAGTCATTACATAATCATAAAATGTAATCTTATATCAATTTCATTCTTAGCTCTAGAACAGAACTACCTTAAAACTTGATTCCATGTTTCACAATGACAGAATAGGCTTTTAAATTATTAGTTATTAAAATATGCATATAGACATATATAACAACAATACATTGGAACATTTTTGACTTGCTTATATTATTGTGTAACTCATAAACATCAGCAAAAATACCCAAATGCAATAAATAGCACTTTATACATAATTTTATTAGTTACTATTATAATTTATATTAGCTATAGATACATTTATTAGTTCATAGTAGATGAACCTATATCAACAGAACCAGAAGATAGTGAGAAAGTAATCTTCCCTGACTGGCCCAAATGACTATTGTCTGGCCCACTGATAAAATGTAGATTCTCTCTGGAATTTGGCTCTATACTTTTTATTTTCCCATGAGAAATAGTAAATTCCCTTAGGATACTATTGGTGCAGAAAAGTTTCCATATAATTAAAGTTAAGTGTATAATTAATTTTTTTTTTTTTGTCTTTAAGCCTTTTTGCAAATCAGCAAAACCTGTTTGTGGACACAATGGTGAAACTTACAGTAATGTATGTGCTGCCTACTCTGATCGGGTAGCAGTGGACTACTCTGGACCTTGTCAGGCTGTAGGAGCTCTCTCAGAATACAGCTCTTTCACAGAATGTGCTGCAGTCCAATGTCCTCCTCTCCCAGCAACTGGATGCAAACCAGTCATCTCACCTGGTAAGTTTGTGAAGATTCATATATGTTGGTTATTGGCAGCTTAAAGTCCAGATTTTATTTCCTGCACTATTGCAACAAGTCCTGTGAACCAGATCTTTAAAATTGTCTTTCTTTTCTTTTATTCTTAATGCAACAGCTCATGTCATAGATAATGTTCATACTTCCAGCCCCACAAAGGTATCTCTGTACAGCTTCACATAGGGGCTGATTATTTACCCAAATGTTTTCAGCTTGCTTTATTTTCATTGGTTTCTATTGTACAGGTGCGTGTTGCCCATTGTGTGCAGGGATGTTAAGAGTTTTATTTGACAAGGAAAAGTTGGATACAATTGCTAAGGTAAAAACATAATAAAGAAAACATAAATTTTTAGAATTTATAATCTTTTTAAAACAAGCTAAGGACATTAGATACCATCCAGGCCAGCTGCCTCACCTTACAAAATGCAGTTCTGTTATTAATAATTTGCTCTTTCTTAAACCATATTTGTTGTGAATGAAAAGACAAAATAGTAATGAATAATTTTATTATCTCTGTCACAATTAAGCTTTAACAGCTCAGGGTATACAGTAGCCAGGACTGTCTCTGCTTACAACTCTGATGCCAGACTAATTTATTTGACTTGTGATTAGACTCACTAGGAGGAGCTATTAAATCTATCAAAAAAGTTAAAAATGAGAATATTAACACTAAGCAAAGTTTGTCACTTTGACATAGTTTTAATATATTCGTAGCATCTCCTGAAGACTACAACATTTAATGACTACACCATCATTCTAAGAACCGGAGTCTTAATTATTGGCCAATACTTGATAATGCATATATAAGTCATACAATATGGAGAAATGAGAAATAGCCGTGGAAGTAAGTGGACAGAGAACCCTCCTTGGAATCAGAAAGAGTTGGTCCAAATCTAGTCTTTGGCACATTGTGACTTTGTACAAGGTAGTAATATTTCAGTGGCTCAAGCAATCCACTACAGCTAGAAGGTGCAAACTAATTATTCTTCCTCCACTAGACTATAAGATCCTTGAGAGCAGAAATTGTCTGTCTCTTTGTATTCTCAGTGCTTAACACAGTGCCTGACATATAATAGCCTAATAAATGCTTCTTGATTAATTGATTGATCTAAATAAGCAGAAAAAGTTTCTGCAATGAGATTTCTCAACAGTGATGAAATTACAGAATGGAGAGAGAATGAAAATAAGTAAAGATTTATTAAGCATGCTAAGTAGTAGGGTTACAAAAACAAAGACAACTTCTGTTTTCAAGGAGCTTAAAATCTAATTGGAGAGAAGCATACAAACCAGACAAGCAATAATCCCTATGTAATACAATACAGGATTACTTGGAAATAATCAATGGTGGGAAAGCGCTGTAATTAAGAGGGAAAAAGAAAGGCTTCCTTTAAAAGATGGAACTTGAAGGAAACCAGCAAAGGAAGCCAGAAGCAGAGATGAGGAGGGAAAGCATTTCATGCTCATGTCCCATGAGGGAAAGGAAGAAAAAAAGTGTCTCGAGTATAGATATGGAGTATCTTCCTCGAAGAATAGAAAAGAGACCCATGTCACTGGATTGAGGAGTGCATGGTGGGATATAAGGTGAAAAAAGACTGAAAAGTGAGGGCCAGATTATAAAGGACTTTTAATTCCAAAAAAGATTTTTTTTTTTAATCTGATCCAGGGAGGTGTTAGGATCCACTGGAGTTTATTGAGTTAGAGGTTGTGGGGAACAGGCAGGGTGACTTGTACTTGAGGAAGATCATTTTCAAAGGTAGAGACATCCTTTCAAATTTAAAGATCACTCTACCTAAGGTGATTGCTATGTGGGAAAACTAATATGCACAAAAAAAAAAAAAAAAGAATGCTGCAAGCTAGAATCCTGATAGTTAGCTGGATGTTCATGACTAAAATACTTAACCTCTCAGTTTCCTCATCTGCAAAATGAGGAAAAAACCAGTAAGAAATACTTTTGTTATCTATTTCATGGATGTTATAAAGAGGCACTGTACAAATACATGTTATTTTACAAGTATGACCAGAAAGGTTGATGTGTATCTTTTCCACACAAACTTCATACATAAATCCTTTCCTTATGATATGTGATCATAGCCACTATAGGCAGTAATTACACCTCATATGTTTCACAGTTAGCCTAATGCCTTTGCTCAAAAAAATCCATGTCAGCATGCTGACTTTGGTTAGATGCTGGAATATAATGGAGTAAATCATTCTAGTTAAGCTCCTTCAAGTCCAAAGAGTCCTAGATATATCTTTTCTCCTCACAACCCAAATCATGCAAAAAAAATACCTGTGGAATCAATCCATTTTTTCATTGTAAACTATTCCCCACATAAGTCTTTTACTGCAATTTTTCCCCAGTTATATATCATCCCACTTTTTACCAGTATCACTCTGTAATAAGAATCCAAATGCAGATATACTTTTGTTCCTACCCATGGGTTTTGAATAAAATACATTTTTATATAAGGCTATTATATCTTCATGTATCACTAGATCAGAAAAATTCCTTTCAGAGAAATTACCTTTGATAGAAGATTTCTTCTTTCTAATTCAGAGGACTGTACATACACAGATTGGCATCCTAATACAAGTAGCTGTGAGATCACATTTGGAGTTTAGTTACCATCAGGATCTCATTGTAACATAGTCAACTTGCAAACTAATGAAATGTAATTTTGTACATGAACCAGTATTGCAGGTAATTAAAATATGTCTTTTTCTAGGTAACAACCAAAAAACCCATAACTGTTCTGGAAATACTTGAGAAAATTCGCTTGCATATTTCAGTTCCACAATGTGATGTATTTGGCTATTTAAGTATTGAATCAGAAATAGTGATCCTGATCATTCCTGTTGATCATTATCCAAAAGCATTACAGGTAAGATATAGGATTGAGTTGTAATGAAATACACATTGCTAAACTTTTGTTTACATTTTAAATTTGGCATTATAATTTACATTTTAATTGATAATTAAGCCTCAAATAAATTAATTGATGATAAAGTAGCAAAAAGGTACCATTGTAATTTTTAGACAATCTATAAAATTTCACTGTTCATTAGTTTTTGGAGAACTCTGCTCAATCATAAATGAATCTGAAGGAATTCGATCATATCTATATTGATATTGCCCTTATAAATTGAATCAGAATACAGATTACATCCTAGTAGAAGGGTAATTCAAAAACTCATCTAGCTATGTCTGTATATCATGAATATTTCCATGAAGAACAATTTAAATAGTTGATAAAGTACTGAAAAACCACTGCACATTGTCATGAGAGCTACCAATGTGAGACTCATTTTAGGATCAGCAGTCTAGTCATATTATTTTCTAATTAAAGTCAAAACCAATACCAAATGAAAAGGAAATATAAATTAATTAAGAAGGCACTCTACATCTGTAAACCAGTCCATTTGAGCAATTGATTCTGAAAATGAGAAATGGATTAAAAATAAAGACTGGTTCTTCTAACTATTTCTTAGAAAAATTTAAAGAGTAAAAAACACTTGACCTAATTGGAAAGTAAGAAGAGCTCAGAAATCATAACCAGCCCCAACTTGTCAAACACACACAAACTTCATTGGTACACAGTCTTTATACATATACATTTGCAAAACATTGTAGAGGAGAATAGTAATAGACAAATCAAGTGATACCACTCCACAAAGCAGTGAAAAGCAATGATATGAAACTGGAAACTAGACAAATAGATGTGAAATAAAGCAGGTTTTTCAGTCTTTCCATAGCAACCGGTTTTCATCAGTGATATAAGAATGTCAACTATTATTACTAGTACTTTTATCTCATGTGCTTCTCATATTTATGTATTTATTTCATTTGATTCTCATAACAATTCTGTGACTAATGACTTGTGCCTACCATATTCAGATGCTTAATACTATCCTATCAAATATTGAATATGAAGTAGAAAACATACTGAAAACAAATTTGAGAATTCTTCAACTCAACTAAATTAAATACATAAGGAAATATGTGCTTGAGCACATATTGCTTTAAAGGCATTCAGATCAATTTTCAAAGTTTCTTAATGAGAGGGAATTTACAAAAAAGTGGAAAAGACAATTTTTTTAAAAGTTATGATTAGAAAAAGCTAAGAAGATAACAGGTTTGCTCTCTCATTTCTATAAAATTTTGAAAATTGTCTGCACACGTATCAAGGATATCCTTGTTTAAAATATAAAAAGGAAATAGATTTATGCAGATGATTGTTTGACAAGTGAATTAAAAGTATTTTTTAAATACTAAGTCACAAATACTAAAGCAACCCAGTACCTGTCCTCAGGAAGCTTACTTAAATTCTTATAAGGAGGAGACAGATACACAGAGCAAGGAGTGGTAGTTAAAAAAGAGTGTTTTGATTTAAGAAGTCATTGGAATGGTGAGAGGAGCCATAGAACAGTTGAATAGCAACACATCCTTTTCAGCTACAGTGGCAATATTGATGTAATTATGATTCCATAACTAGAAGGGAGAAGCAATCAGGTAGCAACAAGGTCTAGTGGCCTCAAGAATGCCATGGCAGGCACAGCAGATGACAAAAAAAGGCTAAAGGAGAATAATTCTCTAAAGTATTCAAGATCAGTAGCATAAACTAGAAACTTTTGGGGAATGGCTATACAAATTGTATATTAATACACTCTATGATGATGTGATGTGGAATTAAAAAAAAACATGGGAAAGCTTTATAATGAAGATTGAAATAAAAAAAATAGAAGAACAATGCACATAAATACTATCATTATGTATGTGAAAAAAAGCAACTCTAATTAGTTGTCATGGGTAATCTCTGCCTGGATAACAGATAATAAAATACCTCTTTTTCTCAGATAAGTGAGTGATCCATGGGTTCAGTTTTTTTGTTTGTTTTTGTTTTTTAATACATATATCTTGCATAAGTTTTGCAGATACACACATTGAGCTGGGCCCAAAGAGGAAGAAATTAGGTTATATCAGAAGTCACACATTCAAATGAGACCTGCAAAACTCTTGGTGTGAGAACAAATTAGGTTAAAATGTAATTGGGAAATGCTTAACAATATAAAAATATAACATTGTTGTTCAGTTCTCTCCAACTTTTTGTGACCCTGTGGATTGTAGCACACCAGGCCCTTTTATCCTCCACTATCTCTTGAAGTCTTTTGAAGCTCATGTTCTTTGTTTGCATGACACTATCTCATCTTTTGCTGTCCTCTTCTGGGTACTATTAGGTTCATCAACAATATGGACATGGAAACTGTGACGCTTTCTATGTTCCAGCGGAAATGGGACCATATGATTCCTTTAATTAAGGATGTTGTTGGTGCTTCTGCTCAATAATACCTTACATACTAATTGGAATATAACTTTGAAAGATCAATATGATATGATCCTGTATAGTTCTTGACATACTTCTGATTGGCAAATTGACCTTCTGTCTCCAGGCTCTGCAGTTGATATTTACTCAGAGTATGGGATCACAATGCTAGTTTAATTCTGTTGCCATGGCAGCTACCACCAAAGCTATTAGAGAACATAGCCTTCTTCATTATGGGTCCCCCTATACTATTACATTTGATTCAGGTACCTATTTTTTTATGAAGGTCTCTTAGGCCTGCTATCACATAATTCACTGGGTTAGATAACTGGCATCATTGAATGCTAGATTAAACTTTTTAAATGGCACCATCATTATACTTCTCTAATTATTATGGTTAAATATACCACTTCCAGAGGCTATGTCTTGAATAAATCACTATTCCAAGAAGAGCGAGGGTTTATGACTCCAGCAATTTCTTGGATCAAGAATCCTCAATAAGGATACTTTTGAAGATAGTCCTTCTCCAATCCTCTTTCCATTATCTATGTAGAATTACTAGGGACTTGAGATTTATGCCTTATCTGAAGGGTCTTTATACAACTTCCAGAAGAAATAGGTCAGGGTCCTCTTATCTGGTAGTTTTTCTTTCTCTAGGGCAGATCATTAATGCTTTTCTAAAAGGATTTAGAGAACCAAGGGTTCAAATTGTTGGAAGGCACTTTTCTTTTTACAGAATAGGAAGAAGTAGTGAAATTGCTTTTTATAATCCTGTAGGACAGGAATTCACTTGGGAAAAAAAAGGAATCTTTTAATTGACTTAGTGATAATCTTGAGTTCTTAGGAATCTTTATCTCACCCCCACAGGAGGAGGTAATCTCTGAGTACAGACCTCTAAAGGGGCCAAAAGTTGGTAACATCCTCCTGATAGGGTTTCCATGGAGGGGAGGTTTTGACCAATGAGTCAAGAGACACTTGCATGAATAGGAATTTTAATGCCCTCCTGTTGTAGGATAGTCTGTGTGCCAGACACCAATTACCTCTTAATTTCTTGATGCAGATGACCCAGATCTATAAAGGGGAGCTCTTGCCAACATTGTAAATGTCTTAGTCTCTACTGTAGACTTGAAGCTCCTGGTATTGTATTTGACCATCATAGTTATTTTGACATGACTCTTACTTTGAATTGTACCCTGACATCCCAACTATATAAATTGTACTTTTAAGAAGCTTGTATTATGTTTTCATTATTTGTATTAAGCTCTTCAATGTTGATTTTGCTGAAAATCATTTAAAGATTATTTTAGTGGTAGAAGATTTCTTAGAAAATTTTCAAGATCTAGCCACCAAGGAAATGGACTATATAATAAGAGTGATATCCAGTTTATGATGGGCTGGGCTACCTTCCCTTTTAGAGAAGATTATTTATGAAGTTATCATTGGTTTGGCTTCCTTGTTACCTAAGACCTAAAAGACCCCAGCCTATGGGAAATTGGAATAAGAGTTTTTATTAAGAGTTCTCTTTACTTTCCAGTAACATCTTTCTGACTTAAAATGTGTCATACAGTAATTTTGTTATATTTTGTAATCCATCACCTTCTCATTGTATATTGACCTTGAGCTTGAATCATTGGAGTGAACTGAATTTAGCCTTATCCAGAAAGTGCATGTTTCCAAACATAGCAGGATCAATTTAAAACTTTTCTGATCCAATGTGATTGTACTTTTTGATGATTTTTTTTTCCTTCCTTTCTCCCAGATCGAAGCTTGCAATAAAGAAGCAGAAAAGATTGAGTCACTGATCAATTCTGATAGCCCAACTCTGGCATCACATGTTCCACTTTCAGCACTTATCATCTCCCGGGTGCAAGTTTCAAGTAGCCTTCCATCCACTAGCACAAAAACTCTGCCTCTCTATTGTCCTTTTTTCTTCAGCCTTGTATTTGCCTTATTAGTTTTGCATGGCACATAGCTGCTTACAAAACATGCAAAACAAATTCTCTATATTATGTTTCTTTATTGTAAAAGATATTCAGGATTGATGGTCTTTATTATGGCAATCACCAAGTAAAAGCACATGTCACTTCAATAATTCACCACATAGTATTTTTAAGTAATGTTTTTCATTAGCAAATCTACATTTTTTATATTTATGAGATAGAAAATGGAATTTCCAAATAACATCTTAAAAAGTAGATCTTTGACATTGCATTGCTACATAAACTTGATCTGAAATTTGTTTAGAAATGTGCTCTACCATTGGGAAAATCGGTCTGTCTGGTGAATGAGATGCTGTTACCCACTTTAAAGATGTTTTTTGGTTGGGTTTTTTTTTTTGTTTGGTTTGGGGGGAGGGGGGTCTTTTGCTTTGCTTTATAAAAGGATTCACTTCTTGGAAGGATTCCTTGCTGGGTTCCTTTAATAGGAACATCCCCCCAGTGTTTTTCAGTATTTGTTTACATATCAGCTACTTGAATCAGAAGCTTAGATACAAAGAAATATAGTACTAATAAAGTCACTGCCAACCAACTCAGTATCAGAAAAAGAGAAAATATTTCTGAAATGATAGGGTTAAATCAATGGAAAATGTGTGACTAAAAAATTTCAATTGATACTTTACAGAGGTATACAAGAACATATCTGTTTAATAACAAGTTACCCTTCTTTAGTTAAGGGCTTCATTATATCCTATAGCTAGGTATGTCACTGACATGTTTTTGACTTTTGTGAAAGGGAAAAATCCTCTGAAATATATAAAAAGTAAGAATTTTTAAGCAATAAGGAATCCTACCTTATGCAATTTCTTATGACTCAAACTTAATTTGGATGGGAACAGTCAACTGAACCAACAGGGTTTTTAAACGTCAGTCTTATAACAAATTGCTGCTACTTAAATAATTGCCAAAAAGTGAAGTAATTGTTTGTGTAAATAATACGTGATCCTTATATTCCTTATATTTTATTATGAAACAAGCTAATAGCCATGTTTTTCAAATGACAATCATAAGTGTTTATCCGGTACTTTTTTCCATGAAGATGCATTCTGTCTTTATAGTATATCCACTGTAGATATTATGTATTATGCCTTATTCCTTGTTGCAAAAGTTTTTTTACATTTGTTTATATATATATACACACACACACATATATACATATATGTATAGATGCTATTCTAAATATTAAGATGTTTTGCATGTTTATTGAATTTTATACTTTATATATGTTTAAATATTTGAAATAAACTATACAATTTAATACTTATTTTATGCACCTGAATTTAGAATCCACATGAAGTATTTTTTTCAGTATTAACCAACTTTTGAAGAATATATGGACATAATTTTTTGCCAAAATGATGTTTGAAGTAGGCACTTTGGAAGTATCCATATGCTAATATAGCATGCTTATAACACTTACTTTTGTCTGTATAAAAGTCTTCAATGCAATGTACCGGACACCTCTTCTATTTTAATAAAAACAATTTTTATTTTCTCACGTGTCTTCTGTAAATTATTTAAATCTAAAGAATTAAAATAATGGAAACAATCTGAAGTGAGCAAAAAGTACTTTTCCCTGGAAGAAAAGGTCCTCATGAGCTTGTAATCATAGTTTTTGGAAACTGCCTTGTTTCTGATTAGATGAGTTAGAATTAAGTAGCTGATTTAGGAAATCATATTTCAGCATTTCCTCCAGGAGAGCTATGCCCAAGTCTTTCAAGGAGGGAAACTGAGAGAAGAATGTGGGAGGAAACCACTTGGCCTCTAACCTCTGTTCTCTAACCTCTAACCTCAATTCTGGTTATAAATTCCTGACACATAAATGCTCAATAAATTCTTGTTAATTGAAACTAATTAACTCTGATCCTATTGAATACCTCTAGTCTTTTTTAGTTTTTTGTTCAAGGATGTGTCTGATCATGGGAGAAAGAGCCTCAGGGAACATTGGTTCATTGCTCTGTTCTTTTTGCTAACTCAGAGGCTAGGAAAGTTCTTCCCTCGGTATATTACATTGTACTGACTGTTCTTGCTGCAGCCTAACCTTTGACCATTTTGCCAAAACCTTAGTTTATCTTTCTTTGGGTTTCCAGAGAAGTGAAAGAGCCTCTGGAAGTTGTTGGACTTCTATGCCTGATTTCTGCCTGTGCCTGAATCTTCATGTTCATGTAAAAATGGATATTTAACCTGAAAACTAGTTAAGCTCCAGGTTATAGCTTGATTATAGCTTGATGAAATTTAGGGTATGTCCCCAGACTGAGGAGGGAAGTTCAAATGGGAAGAGACGTATGCACTAAGTATTCTACAGTGACATAGAAAAGGAGTGATAGTGAAGATGAGCCTAAGAAGGAAGAAGCAAGTAAGCTAGATTTGATTTGAAGATCAGGGCTTTTGGGAGGAAGGCCTAGAGCATCAAAGAAGAACTGTTCTATCAGGCCCAGATTTAAATCTCCTAATGCCCACCTTGAGGACCTAAGGGCACTAAGTAATCTTCGAATAAATAAATTGGCATTGGGCATTTTTGAAATCAAAGGATATTAAGTGTCTTTTATAGTGAAATTTTCTCATATAAGCATTTTTTATTATTTTATATTTAAGCAAAATTGTCATTAGCATTATCTGATAGTATTTCTTTTTACTTATGGAATTCCAAGGTTATTTGGAACATACTTGGCAACACAAAATCTTCATTGTGAGGGATTTCAGTTACCTAATCTGCACAGAAAGTTTCTTTCTACTGTCTCTAACAAGTGGTCATCTAGTCTCTGCCTGAACACTTCAGGTGAAGAATGCACTATTAAGGTAACCCATTCCATTTTTAGAAAGCTTATATGTTTTTTAATGCATTGTTTTGATGCTAATCATATTTTGTATTTTCTACCAAGTTATAAAGTGTGACATATGAGATAAACTGTTTATGAAAATCTTAAGGCAGTGTAGGGAAATAAAAGGTAAAGAGCTGATCTCTGAGTCAATTAAGACGGATTCAAATCCTGCTTCTGACATATACTGTCTATGAGCCAGTACAAATCATTTTACCTCTTAGTTGTCCTAAGTAACTCTTAAAATACTAAAAGTTACAAAGAAAAAACTGATCTTTGTTAGGAGTTTTTTGCCTAGGAGTTCCCTAGAGCTATTTCTTAATTCTATGAAAATAAAAGAGTATGATTAAGTTTAATAATAGTTGGAAGGTGTCAGATTTATATATACCTGCTCCCAAATGAAATCATAATGCATAACCCTTTTCTTATGACAACAGTTAAATTCAACAAGTATTAAGTAGCCACTATATATTTAATAGTGGATCAGTGGATAGAGACCTAGGTCAGAAGTCAACCCTGAATTGAAATTCAGCCTCAAACGTGTTGTGTGAATCATATAAGCTCTAATTTGCCTCAGTTAAAGCAGAAGGAAATGGCAAACCACTTTAGTATCTTTGCCAAGAAAACTCCATGGACAGTATTGACATCCTATGGTCCACAGCATTAAGATGAGTGGGACACAACTGAATGACTAAACAACAATGACAGTGTATGAGACAGATTAATTTTTATCAATTCCTCTGCTAGCCATACCCAAAGTTGAAGACTTCATCAAACAGAACTTTTTTTGTCACCCTTCTTTAGTTTACTGGTTTCTTTACTACTCCTTTTGTCATTGGTTTTACGACTCTCAAAACCAGTGCACTCTACTTTTATTCTCAAGTCCTATCTAGAACCATTACTATTAATAAGCGTTTATTTGCTCTCCTTCCCCATATCTTCTTCAATTGGACAAAAATCTAGGGAAGAAGGGGAATCCCTTTCACAAAGATATATAACAGTACAAAGCAAGTTTCCACATTGGTCCTATCCAAAGGAGTTCTACATCTTGTGTCTCCTTGGGAGGCATGCTTCTATTCTGGTCCTCTGGAATTGTGGGTTATCATTGTCATCTCAACCTTCTAGAGCAGGCTCTAAAAGTCAAATCCAGCCTCTGAGATAGATGAACTGATAGAAGGAAATCACACTCCGTCTCTCTCACCAATCTCTCTCCTATTTTTATCATGTAAATTATCATGTAAATGTTAGACTCTAGCTACCGCCAAGGATCTGAGCCCAAATCCTGCAGAGCACAATAACCTTTTAAAATTGTGGATCAAGTCTGTCAATCATTATTTGTCAATGCTCTGGCGCCTCTTTGTGGCGGTATAAAGGAAGGAAATTAAAAGGAATCTGGGCAGAAGTTTGGGGCCTTAAGGGATAGAAATTGGCAAGTGTTTACACTTAATACACAGGTATATTGCTGAAGATTGAGAAAACCAAAAGGGATAGGCCGCCGGGGACTTTTTTCTTACCAAAGAATGTAGAAAGAAATCGCTTTAGGAGAGATCGCCATGAATCCCAAAGACCCCCGCGATGAGAAAGGGAGCAAGGACTTGCAGAAATCCACAAGGCCCGACACGGACAAGCCGGAGGAGGGTCAGGACTTCCAAGTGCAGAAGAAAAGCTTGGAAGTGTCCGAACCTCCTCCAAGGCGGTGCCTGGGCATGGGCAGGGAGATCAAAGCCGCTGACACCGATGCTGTCGATTTGTCTGTAGAGGATCTGAGCATCCAGACCAGCGATTCCCTCTTTCAGGTGCTCCAGGACTACGACAATAAGGACGAGAATGTGAGGGTGAGACACAGAAGGCAGAATGAGACCACCAAGGAGCAATGCCCAGTCCGGGAAAAGATCCAGGAGCTCCAGCCAGTGGACTCCCAGAGCAAGGTGAGGCTCAGTGATTCGGACCTCGAGCTCCTGGAAGAAGCGGCCCAGCCGCAGCCGAAGCCGAAGCCCCGGAAGAGCAGCTTATACAAGCTCAAGGCCGAGAACTTGTTCAAACTGGCGGATGATTTTAAGGGCATGAAACTGGACGTCGAGGAGGACACGTCCCAACGTTCCCCCAAGCGTAGGCGCCGCAAGCGCTCCAGCGTCCAGAAGCGCGTGGCCGCCCACGACTCGGAAGAAAGTACCTCCCAGAGCCTCGCCTCCCAGGACCAAGACATGTGGCCCTCGAACTACGAGGACAAGGACGACGACAGCGACGAGGGCCCGTCTACCGGGAGTAGCTGGAGAAGGTCGCCCAGTAAGGGCGAGAACCTCAGTCCTTTGCCCGTGGTCAGCTCCCAGAAAGGCTCCCGGCGCGGCTCCGGGCGCGGCACGGGGCCCAGCTCCTACGGCGCCTCCGGCTCTGGCTCCCAGGAAACCTCCCGGCCCAGCTCCAGCTCCCGGCCCAGCCCCGGCCCCCATGGCGCCTCCGGATCTGGCTCCCAGGGAAGCTCCCGGCCCAGTTCCAGCTCTCAGGGAAGATCCCAGTCCGGCTCCTACGGCGCCTCTGGGTCCGGCTCCTACGGCAGCTCCGAGTCCGGCTCCTACGGCGGCTCCGGGTCCCGCTCCAAGGGAAAATCCCGGCCCAGTTCCCACGGCGGATGTCGGCCCGACTCCCACCCCCCAAGCTTCGACTTGGACAGCTCAGAGTGGCCGTCCTCCTTCAGCTACTTCTCCCCACCCTCGAGTTCTTGGATGAGCCCCCGGGTCTCCCAGCATATGCAGGCAGAGCTGGAGGCTCAGGAGAAAAGAGGCCAGAAGAAAGAGGCGTACTGTGACACTAGTGAGTGCCAGCCTGGCCATGGAGCCACTCACCTTGGCGAGCCCGCGGCGGGGGGCCTTCTTTCCTTGCTTCCCTCCTTCCTTTCCTTTCTGCTTCTTTCCTTCTTCCTTCCCCCCCACTTTCTTTTCCACTTTCCCCCTTTTATCCTTCCTTCCTTCTCTTCTTTCTGCCTTTCCAACTTCCCCTTTTCTTCCTTTTTTCCCCCTCTATTTTTCCTCCCTCTTTCCTTCCTATCATTCAACCTTTCTTTCCTCCTTCCTACCTTTCCTTTTAAATAACAATTTAATATTGTTAAATCTTTTTTATTATAACTTTTTATTGACAGTACATATGCATGGGTAATTTTTTACAACATTATCCCTTGCACTCACTTCTTAGCCGATTTTTCCCTTCCTTCACTCCACCCTTCCCCTAGATGGCAAGCAGTCTTATACATGTTAGATATGTTATAGTATACCCTAGATACAATATATGTGTGCAGAAACGAATTTCTTGATGCACAGGAAGAATTGGATTAGGAAGGTAAAAATAACCTGGGAAGAAAAACAAAAATGCTAACAGTTTACACTCATTTCCCAGGGTTCCTTCTCTGGGTGTAGCTGATTCTGTCCATCATTGATCAATTGGAACTGGATTAGCTCTCTTTGTCAAAGATATCCACTTCCATCAGAATACATCCTCATACAGTATCATTGTTGAAGTGTATAATGATCTCCTGGTTCTGCTCATTTCACTCAGCATCAGTTGATTTAAGTCTCTCCAAGCCTCTCTGTATTCCTCCTGCTGGTCATTTCTTACAGAACAATAATATTCCATAACCTTCATATACCATAATTTACCCAACCATTCTCCAATTGATGGACATCCATTCATCTTCCAGTTTCTAGCCACTATGAAAAGGGCTGCCACAAACATTTTGGCACATACAGGTCCCTTTCCGCTCTTTAGTATTTCTTTGGGATATAATCCCAATAACAGCAATGCTGGATCAAAGGGTATGCACAGTTTGATAACTTTTTGGACATAGTTCCAAATTTCTCTCCAGAATGGCTGGATTCTTTCACAATTCCACCAACAATGCATCAGTGTCCCTGTTTTCCACATCCCCTCCAACATTCTGCATTACTTTTCCCTCTCATTCTAGCCAATCTGACAGGTGTGTAGTGGTATCTCAGACTTGTCTTAATTTGCATTTCTCTGATCTAATATTGTTAAATTTTATGATAATAATAATAGCCTTTTTATAACATTTAAACTTTGCAAAATATTTTGCATATATTACTTCTTTTTATCTTCACTGGAATCCCTTGAAATAGATGTGGATAAAACATGCAAGGAGAGCTTTCACACAGGGACCTCATTTTAAGGAACTTTCAGTCTAGTATTCTTGATATAGAACCAAGATATTTGCATTCTAGCAAACAGGCATTTAATTTTATGGATTGATATATAAAACAAATTAGTAGATATATATACATATATATATATATATATAGATGTATAATACAAATTAGTAGAAAAGTAGTTTAAGATCAGATGATTTTAAAAATTTTGTTTTAATCAACCAGTCTGTTTTCTCATTCTCCCACTCCAACAAATATTGAGAACATGCAAACAAAACCCATTATAGACATACTTAGTCAAGTAAATTTCCAAGTGATCATACCCCATACCTCCTTCTCCTATATTGTCTCCCAAAAAATAAAAAAGTGCATTCAATCTACATCTAGGCTCCACCAGTACTTTATCTGGATATGTATAGTACTTTTCATCAGAAGTCCTTTCTTGGATCATTGTATTGCTGAAGTTATTCACAATGTTTTCTTCTTTATGTTCATTTCATTTTGTATCAGTTCATTTACGTCCAGATTTCTCTGACAGGCATCCTACTCATTATTTCTCATTATTACTCATTTGCAACTTCTTCAGTCATTCTTCACTTGATAGACATCCCCTCAGTTTCCAGTTCTTTGCCACCACTAAAAGAGCTGCTGTAAACATTTTTGTATATATAGGTTCTTTTCCTTTTTGTTTTTTTATCCTTTGGGAATAAAGATCTAGTAGTGATATTGCTTGGTCAAGTGTTATCCATGGTTTTATAACCCTTTGGGCATATTTCCAAATTCTTCTCCTGAATGATTGAATCAATATACTATTTCGTCTACAGTGCATTGCTGTTTTCATTTTCTCGCATTCCCTTCAACATTTGTCATTTTGCTTTTCTATCATATTCGCCTATCTGATAGGTTTGTGGTGGTAACTCAGAGTTGTTTTAATTTGCATTCTTAAAGAGTATTTTTTCATGTGACTCTAGATAGCATTGATTGCTTTGTACAAAAACTGCTCATTCATAAACTTTGATCACTTATTAATTGAAGAATGGCTTTTAATTCTATGAATTTTGGCTCAGTTCTCTATATTTTTGGGAAATGAGAACATTATCAGAGAAACTAGCTGTAAAAAATTTCCCACAGTAATGATTACCATGTATTTCTTTCCATCTTATATTTTCCATTTATCCTAATCTTTCCTTTCACCCTGTCCTTTCTCAAAACTGTTTTGCTTCTGATTTTTATCTCCCCCCAGTTCACCTTTCCTTTTTGTCATCCTCATCCCACTTCTCATATCTTCTTCTCATCTTGCTGTTCTCTTTGGTAAATTGACTTCCTACCCAATTAAGTGTGTATATCATTCCCTCTTTGGGATCATTTTGATGAGACTAAGTTTCACATACTCCCTTCCTCTGTCTTCCCCTCCACTGTAAAATATCTTTTGAACCTCTATTATGACAGCCAATTTACTCTATTTTACCTTTCCCTTCTCCCAATTTATTCTTCTTTCTTACCCTTTAATTTAATTTAATCATTAAATAATCATCCTATCATATTTAATTTGAAACTGTATTTTCTGTATCCTTCTAATTGCCATAATAATAAAGGTTTTAGAAGTTACAAATATCATTTTCCCATTAGAAAAGGAAACAATGTTCTTTTATTGAATCTGTAACGAGTTCTCTTTCCTAATTACCTTTTTATGCTTCTTTTTAGTCTTGTATTTGAAAGTGACATTTTCTATTCAGCTCTAGTCTTTTTGTCAGGAATGCTTGAAAGTCCTCTATTTCATTAAATATCCCTTTCCCCCCTGGAGGATTATACTTAGTTTTTCTGAGTAAGTGATTCTTAGTTGTAATCCTAGCTCTTTTGCCCTCCAGAATATCAGAAACCTTGAGCCTTTAATGTAGACACTGCTAAATTTTGTGTTATCCTGACGATGACTCCATGATATTTAGATTGTTTCTTTCTGGCTGCTTGCAATATTTTCTCCTTGACCTGGGAGTACTAAATTAGCTACGATATTCCTGCTGGTTTTCCTTTTACAATCTTTTTCAGGAGATAGATTCTTTCAATTTCTGTTTTACCCTCCAGTTATAGAACATCATGGCAGTTTTCCTTCATAATTTCTTGAAAAATGAAATCTGGTCTTTTTTTTTTCCATCCTAGCTTTCAAGTACAATTTTTTTAAATTATCTCTCCTGGATCTGTTTTCCAAGTGAATTCTTTTTCCAATGAAATATTTTACATTTCATTTGCTTAATTTTATTTGATTTATTCTTCATATCTCAATTCTGATTTTTTAAAAATTTATTAAAGCTTCTTATTTTTGAAACATATGTATGAATAGTTTTCGACATTTACCCTTGCAAAAACCTTGTGTTCCAAATTTTTTCCCTCCCTTCTTCCTGCCTCCTCTAGACAAGCAAGTAATCCAATATATTAAACATGTGCATCAATTTTAATTTTTAAGGAATTATTTTCTTCCGTAAGCTTTTGTAACTCTTTTTCCAGTTGGCCAATTCTACTATTTAAAGGGTTCTTTTCTTCAGTGAATTTTAATATATATAATTTGTCAATTGGCTGAAGGATTGTCTAAGTATAGCATCTTATTATCTAAAAGGAGTAATAGTTTTATTTTATTGCCTATTCTAATTCCTTTAATTTCTTTTTCTTTTCTTATTGCTAAAGCCAACATTTCTAGTACAATCCTGAATAATAATGGTGATAATGGGGTATCCTTGTTTCACCCCTGATCTTAATTAGGAATGTGTCTAGCTTTTCCCATTATAAATAATGCTTACTCATGGTTTTAGATAGATACTACTTATTATTTTAAGGAAAGCACACTTTATTGCTATGCTCTCTAGTGGTTTTAATAGGAATGGGTGCTGTATTTTGTCAAAAGCCTTTTCTCTGCATCAATTGAGATTTTCATATGATTTCTGTTAGTTTTGTTATTAATGTGATCAGTTATGCCAATAGTTTTACTTATATTGAACAGTCCTCCTTTCCTGGTATAATCCCACATAGTCATAGTGTATTATCTTGCTGATATGTTGTTGTAATCTCTTTACTAATATTTTATTTTAAAGTTTTGCATTGGTCTGTGATTTTCTTTCTGTGTTAGCTCTTCCTGGTTTAGGTAATCAGCACCATATTTGAGTTATATAAGGAATTTGGCAGAACTCCTCCTTTGCCTGTTTTTTTTAAATAGCTTACATAGTATTGGAATTAATTGTTCTTTAAATGTAAAAATTCACTTGTAAATCCATCTGGTCCTGAAGATTTTTTCTTAGGGAGACCTCTGGTGACTTATTTCTTTTTTTTTTCTTCCTAAAATGAGATCATTTAAATAAATTATTTCCTCTTTTGTAAATCTGACCAATTTTATAAATATTCATCCATTTCAACTAATTGTCAGATTTATTGGCATACACTTAGGTAAAATAGCTCCTAATTATTGCTTTAATTTTTTTCTTCATTGGACATAAGTTCATCCTTTTCATTTTTTTGATGCTGGTAATTTGTTTTTTTTCCTAACTTTTTTTAACTCAAATTAACCAAAGGTTTATCCACTTTGTTGCTTTTTTAAATAAAACCAATTCTTAGTTTTATTAATTAATTCAATAGTTTTCTTACTTTCAATTTTATTAATCTTTCCTTTGATTTTCAGAATTCTCTATTTGGTATTTAATTGAAGGTTTTTAAATTTGGGGGTTTTTTTTTGTTTGTTTTTTTTAGCAAAACTTAAAGTTTCATGCCCAATTCATCAATCTCTTCTTTTTCTATTTTATTCATGTAAATTATGATTTGTTGTTTGACCCACTCATTCTTTACAATTAGATTATTTAATCTAATTAGTTTTTAGTCTATCTTTCCCTGGCCCTTTATTGAATATTATTTTTATAGCCTCATGGTCTGAACAGGAAGCATTTACTACTTCTGCTTTTCTACATTTGATTGTGAGATTTTTATGTCTTAATACTAATCAGTTTTTTTATAGGTGCCATGTACTACTGAAAAAAAAAAAAAAAGTCTGGGATTTCCTTTTGTACTGGTGCACTTGCTCTCTCTGAGCACTAGAGTACTTTACCAGGAGGCACACCTGTCCCAACTCTGTCCTTAATATCTGTAGACTTTTCTGTTTTCCTCTGCTGACTTGGGTCTGACAGAAGACCCTCTGTGACTTTTTTCTGGATTTATCTATTAGGATTTGAGTACATTTTATAGATCTGTTTGGGGATGCTGTAGATAGGAACTTAGATGTTTCTCCCTTCTACTCTGTCATTTTGACTTGGGTCATGATTTTGTTTTTAAGAAGCAAAGAAAGTAAGTTGGATTGAAATGTTGATTAAATCAACTTTGAGCTATAGCACTATCTCTATTCTTTTTGTCACCCTTTTACTTTTTTTCCCAATAGAAGATTAGAAATCCAAATGTCTTTTATTAGCCATATATCTGTTTCTAAGAATTTTGTAGGCAGTTAAGTGCCATAGTGGATAGAGTTATAAGCCTGGAGTAATGATAATCCAAATTCAAATATAATGTCAGACACTTACTAGCAAATACTAATCCTGGTCAACTCACTTAATAACTCTGCCTCAGTTTTCCCATCTCTACTTAGCATAGAAAATGCTATTTGCATCTAGGGAGAGAACTATGGAGATTGAATATGAATCAAAGCATAGTACTTTCGTCGTCTTTTGTTTGTTTTTTCTCTTTCAGTTTTTTCCTATTTGGCCTAATTTTTCTTGCACAATATGACAATTATGGAAATATGTCTAAAAGTATTGTACACGTATAATCTATGTCAGATTTCTTGCAGAATTGTGGAGGGAGAAAGTAAAAGAGGGAGGGAGATAAAATTTGAAACACAAAATCTTACAAAATTGAAGTTGAAAACTATCTTTACATGTACTTGGAAAAATAAAATTCTTTTATTAGAGATAACATTCTGAACCCCCAAAATGGCGTAAATGAGGGAACAGACTTGGGATAAGTGAAGCAGTTTAAACTTTTTAATACACTCTTACAGAAGTGTGTATGAAAACTCCATATAAGTTTACACACAACTTTTCACAGGTATAAGAGCCAACAGTTATACCTTGTAATCTTACCCTAATCCTGTGCCCACCTTCTTCCCAGCATTTCCATTGGAGGAAACTTCAGAAATCTCACATGTCATTTCATTCCCACTATATATACTCCTTAATATGTTCTCCCCTTCCTGATCATACATCCTATGTTCAAAGATGGTGACTAATCCTGCCCTCAGGGTATATCAGTTAATATGTATAATGTTTATTAAGCATTTATCTTTGCTAAAAGCTTGTGTCCTGTCATTGACCCCAGCAAGTTTTAGCCAGCTTTAGACCTGGACCCCTTTATTAGGATCTCTGCAGTTTAACTAGCTTTCTGACTCATAAGGTGACTGGTTGGAGATATCTTAAGAAGATATTTTCACCCTTCCCTTCATACTGTTTTGACAATATCTGTGGAAACCTAACTTCTCATACTCCTCACACTATTGAGAAAAAAAAAATTTTCTCATCTGTAAAATGAACTGGAAAAGGAAATGGCAAAATACTAAAGTATCTTTGCTGAGAAAACCTCCAAATGGGGTTATAAAGAGTTGGACATAGTTAAACAAGAACAAGGATTCTGAATCAACAGCTTTTATCTTTATTCATAATTCATTATTCCCCCTCCTACTTGTCTAATCATTCTTTCTAGTCTCCTTTACTGGGAATTATCCTTTCCCTCTATTGCACTGATTTATTCCTTTTCCTAAATTCCTAGTTATTTGGGGAGTTCATAGAGAAGAAATGAAAAGAGGAATTAGCCAAGATTATCCTAATCATATTTCCATCATTTAGCATCAAATGTCTTCCAAATGAATGATTTTGTAATAAATGTAAATGTCTTGCCCAGATTCCATGCTCAAACCTTTTTGACAAAGAGGTTTATTAAAGGATAATATTTGTAGGCAATGGAAGATTCATTAGTGGAGCTAAGAAGGAATGCTCCTTCTGTATCTTGGGTTGATTCACCACCAACTATCTGGTCATCACAAGCTGTTGTCAGATCAGTGAAGAGGGGGTAAAGAAAGGGTAGGTTCTGATAGTGTTAGCTTTCTTAATTGAATGTCAATCAGGCCTGTCCTGTCCCATGAAGTGGGAGTGGAAGGAAGGGAGATAGCTGCTGTTTGTACTTCATTACCCAATTGCTCAGGGTTAACACATACCCTCATTTACACAGGCTTAAAACCTTGAAGTCACATTTCTACCTCTCTCTCATCCTCCCCATATTTTAATGTTGCCCCAAGACTTATCTCAAACTTTCTTTTTATATATACAAAAACAGATCTCATTGCTGATATTTGATAGAAAAACTGAGTTTTTTCTATTCCCAAGAATTCTAGGATAGAGATTGACTGACTAGGATAGAAAGCACAAGATCATAAAGTTCTTCTTATCTCTAGTTAGGATGGAGAATTGTTATCTGTAGGAATAGAATGATACAACAAAATTACTTTTTGCCTACAGAGATGAGCGTTATCACAGTTTTGGAAACAAGGAGAGATCTTCCTTGTTTAGGGGTATAACACAAAAAGATACAATTGAGATAATATGAATTAGTAAATGGAAACAAATAATCACAATATCCTGAGGCATTTTAAATTAAATTGATTAATGGCCTTGAGGTATGTTCTTTTACTGAAGGGCAGTAGAATTTTTTTTTTTTTGGACAGTAGAACTTTTGCTTTAAAGAATTAGATTTTTAAAAAATATTTTCCCAATTACATGTAAAAACAAATGTTTAACATTCTTTTTTAAAAATTTTTGAGTTCCAAAATTCTTCTTCTCCCTCATCTCCCCTCTCATTGAGAAGGTAAGCAATTTGATATGTTTTACATGTACAGTCATGCAAGATATATTTCATGAAAAAATCCAAAAAAAGAAAACAAGAAAAATAAAGTTTAAAAGGAGTATGCTTTGATCTGCATTCAGATTCTATTGATTCTTTTTCTGGAGGTGGATAGCATTTTTATCATGAAGCTTTTGAAATTGTCTTGGATCACTGTATTGCTGAAAATAGCTGTCATTCACAATTCATCATCTACAATGTTGCTGTTACTGTGTATAATGATAATGGTCTCCTGTGGTTCTGTTTCAGTCCAGATGAGACTTTTACAGATATTTCTAAAAGCATCCTCCTAGTCATTTGTTATAGCACAGTAAAATTCCATCATGTATCACAATTTGTTCAGTCATTTCTCAGTTCATGAGCATCTTCAGAATTTCCAATTCTATTCCACCACAAAAAGAGCTGCTAGAAATATTTTTGTACCTATAGGTACAAAATACCTTTTAAAATCTCTTTGGGACGTAGACTTGATAGTGATATTGCTGGGTCAAAGAGTTGTTGTTTTGTCATTCTTTTTGCACATAAGAAGTCCTTTTTCTTTGATATTTTTGGGAAATTGACATAGTGACATTACTGAGTCAGAAGATATGCATAATTTCATAGTCATTTGGGTATAATTCTAAATTGTTCTCCAAAATGGTTAATCAGTTTGCAACTCCACCAACAGTACTTTAATGTCCTAATTTTTCCAGATCCTTTGCCACATTTGTTATTTTCCTTGTCTGTCATGTTAGCCAATCTCATGTGTGAGATGGTACATCAGAGATGTTTTAATTTGCATTTAGAGCATTTTTATATGACTTTTTAAATTTTTGATTTCTTCATCTAAAAACTTCCTGTTCATATCCTTTGACCATTTATCAGTTGGAGAATGACTTGCAGTCTTATAAATTTGGCTCAGTTCTTTATGTTTGAGAAATGAGGTCTTTATCATAAAAATTTTCTATAAATTTTTTTCACAGTTATAATTACTGTTCATTTCCTTCCATCCTATTTTCCCCTATTTACCTTTCTCTTTCTCCTTTTACTCTGTACCCTCTCAAAAGTGTTTTGTTTCTGACCACCAACTCTGCCAATCAATCCTCCCTTCTTTCATCCCCCTTTTCTTCTTTTATTCATGTCTGCTTCTGCTCCCTATAGGCTAAGATAGATTGCAATATCCAAATTAGTGTGGATATTATTCTCTGTGAACTAGTTCCTCTAAGAGAAAGGTTCAAGCATTGTATGCCACTACACCTCTTATCACATTTATCTTCCCATCTACTGTAAAAGCTCTATTATGCTTCTTTTATGGAAGATCATTTAACCCATTGTTTCTCTCTTCTCTTTTCTACCAGTGCATCCTTCTTTTTCACTCCTTAATTTTATTTTTTAAATATCATTTTATACTAATCATCACACCTATGCCCTCTATCTACATAGACTCCTCCTAACTGACATAATGATGAGAATGTTCTCAGGAATTACAAGTATCATCTTCCCATGAAGTAATATAAACTGATGAGATCCAACACCTCATGGTGCTGGTGATGGTGAGGTTGGAATAACAATTCTAATTTGAATATGAGTCACAAGATGCAAGGCACATGTGAAGAATTCACAATGGTGTTTTCTTTGCCAAAAGTTATCTTCATTTACCAAGAGGTTTCAGACAAAATGAAGAGAGAAAATAAATACCAGGAGTAGAAAAATATGAAATATTTGGAGAGTATATAGTTAGCAACAAAAAGGATTTTTAACAATCAACAAGGGAAAGGACAAATTCCCTAGTGGAACTCACAGTTAACCAGGAGAAAGGTAGTATGCCATGAAGTGGAAGTGCACTATTGATTGGCAGGCTAATCCACAGAGGAGTTAAACATCCTAAAAGAACTAGTTAGCTTTAACAAGGGGAAAGACATCATAACAAGGAGGGGGTGAGAGGAAAAACACCATGAGGCAAAATGCTATGGCAAGCTAACCCCAAAAGGGATTTGACAAAGATGGTATTGGCCATGGGCAGATTTATAGGGGAAATTTAACCTCAGGGTTTGGGACTGTAAGACTCAGATGATCCATCTTCCCTGCTTGCCTCTGGAACTATTATAACCTTATCAGTTCTTCAGGCTTTCTCTACTACCTCATCTAGTTACCCCTAAAGCTTTACTCTGAGGTGTTGTCTTTTTTAATATCCTCTCCAATATTGATCTCATTAGTTCTTATAGTTTAATTATGCTTTTTATGTAGTCTAATTCTAAATCTGTTCATCTAGCTCTGGACCTTCTCTTTATAATATAATTATAATATGGAACTTCTCTCCAGTACCATATTATAATTGCCTGCTGCATATTTCCAGTTGAACTTCCTATAGGCATCTCAAATTTATCATGTCTTAGACATTTCTCCCAACTGCATCTCTTTTCCACATTTCCCTATAATGGTTATATACAGCATTTATATTGCACTTTAAGATTTGCAGAGCCCTGTAGTTGTTATCTCATTTGATCCTCAACAACAATCCTGTGAGGTAGATGCTGTTATGAGACTGGAAGAAGTTAAATGATTTGCCCAGTCACACAGCGAATAATACATCCTGTCATTTATCCAGATTCACATATTTGGAATCATCCTTGATTCCAATCTTTCTCTCATCCCACCTTGTGTAATCAGTTGTCTAGCCTTATTGATTTAATTCTATAAATCTCTGGAATGTCACCTATTAATTCATAAGGCTATCATGTTTGCCAGCATTCTATTTCAGGGCTTTATCATTTCTTTTCATAACTATTGCATTAACTTTCTAATTGGTCTTTCCCTTTAGTTTTTCCCTTTCTGATTTGCCCTTCACACAGCTACCAAAGTATCTTTTCTAAAATACAGGCTCTCTTGTTCAGAAATTATCAGTGGCTTACCATTATTTCTCATAATTAAAGATAGATGCTTCAGCCTACCATTTAATGCCCTTTTTAGTCAGTCCCTAGTCTACCTTTCAAAGCTTATTGCACATTTCTCTTAATATATTTTATATTCTAGACTAAAGTAGCCTATGTTCTGATTTAGCATCTATTCTCTCCCACCTCTATACCTTTGTACAAACTGCTCCATGTGCATTCTCTCTTCATCTCTTCCTCTTAGTACTCCTAGCTTGATTCAAGACTCAGATCATGAGCTATTTCCTATTTGAAGCTTTTCCTAATTCCCTTGGTTATTAAAACTTTCTCCTGTCTTCTCAAATTGTAGTGCATATACTATCGTGTTTTACATGTTATATTTCCCAAGAAGACATATAAGCTCCTTAAGAATAGAGAGTGTTTTTCATTTTTTATCTTTCACTCAATCATTAAGTACTTATTAAGAACTTATGTGCTAGTTGCAAAGCTAGGGATGCAAAGGCAAGAAATGAAGAGAGTTCTTCCCCTCAAAGAGCTTTCATTTTAATGTAATTCTAACACAATCACACACACACACACATATACACACAGACACTATACAAACAAAATAGATGGAAAGTGTAAAGGAGAAAGAACTAGATAAGGTGTCATAAGGTGTCATAGTTACTAGTTCCTGGTTTTTTAATATGATTTTTATTCAATTTTTCATCTGGGTGAATTCATGCCATTTTTTATTCATTTTATCAAAATGTTTCTATGACTCTTTTTAGGAGGAGAAAGGTGCCGGAAGGGGAACTTCCTATTGACATGTTTGAATATTACATTGATCAAAGTTAATTTTTCTTTTTTTTTTTCTCTCCTAAGGCTGGGATTAAGTGACTTGCCCAGGGTCACACAGCTAGGAAGTGTTAAGTGTCTGAGATCAAATTTGAACTCGGGTCCTCCTGAATTCAAGGCTGGTGCTCTATCCACTGCGCCACCTAGCTGCCCCCAAAGTTAATTTTTCAAAGTCATTTTTCTTTGCAGTGTTGTTATTATATAAATTATTCCTCTATCTCTACTCACTTTAATCTTCATTTTATACTACCCAGCATAATATACTGCCATTACTCTGAAATCATCTCTTCTTAAAAGAAGTGTCATGACATTATTCTCTCCTTTTTCAGAATCTACAATAAATTTTGATACTGGTTGTTGCCTTTTTGCGTTTATCCATTTCTCCAACTTTAACTTCTGAGTCAAAGATTTGTTGTAGGTCCAGGTTCTGCCTGCTACTGTCCTTTTGGGTAAATATTTCCCCATACTTTATATTACCCTTTGTCCCTTGAGTTCCTGCACTGACCTCTCCCTCCTGGGACTAGGGCCATTGGAATTTGGGAACACTGGATCTTTAGGACCCATTACTTAAGATAGAGTGGTTGTATTCTTGAGCACTTGAGATTTCAAGGTCCCTCTTCCTCAGGTTTAACTTCACACTTCCTGGCTGCATGATCCTCAGCAAGCCACTTAATCCCAATTGCCTTCCTCTTCCACCAAAAATGGGGATATTCGTGAAAATCTCAGAAGGAAGTAGCAATCACAAAGATGGTTAGGTCCAGCTACCCACATGTTCTGCTTTGACTCTAAACATCAGGAGGCCATATGGATTATAGTTTACAAAATTTTACCAAAGCATTTGAAAGCATTATATTGTTGTGAAAGATACTGTGATGTGTACATATGATAGTTTTATTAGATATTTTTATAACTTGATCCTGTGCTGTTTAACATTTTTATCCATGACTTTGACCAGAACTTTTTAATTTTTTTCCATTTGTGACCTTTATTTTGTCCAAGAAACTTTTTGTGACCCTGGGTATACAGGTATATAAATCAAACATTTATTAATAACAAATCATAATTTTGTGATCCCCACATTGTTATATGACTCCCTATGGGATCCCACAACCCCACAAGCTTCAACATTTAAAAGAAATTAGCTACTAAAGAACAAAGAACTCAGCCATAAAAAGTTACTACAAGAATAGGGAAGACTGGGATTTATCTAAAGGAAGATACTGAAGTTTATAAAAAGGTTCGGCTCTCCTACCTAAAAGAGTAAAGTTAAATGCTACCTGCCCAAAAAGAATTCCTAGGGAGTTGTTCCTAAAAACAACTTTAAAAATCAAATAGGAATTTTTTTTTTTATTCCAAGAAAAACAAGACGACTATGAAAAGAAAGTCAACCAATTAGAAGAGGAGATCTGGGGCAGCTAGGTGGCGCAGTGGATAGAGCACCAGCCCTGAATTCAGGAAGACCTGAGTTCAAATTTGCTCTCAGACACTTAACACTTCCTAGCTGTGTGACCCTGGGCAAGTCACTTAACCCCAGCCTCAGGGGGGGAAAAAAAAATAGAAAAAGAGACCTCATGCGGCTTGTGTGACTCTTAATTGTAACTCCAGCATATTTGAATTGGTGGAGGTGGTGTTTGCTTGTAAAATTTTCTCTTTTATTTGTAGGTTTCAAAATTAAGCAATCATGTTTCTTTATGTTTTCCTTGTAAGATTTCTTTCTTTTGGTGGATTTTTAATTTGTGCTTTTCTCCTTTTAACATTTTTAGACAATTTTCTTTGATTATTTCTTTTATTGTATCAAGATTCGTTTTTTGGTCATAGCTTTCAGGTAATCCAATTATTATTGTTTTCTCTTCCTGAGCTATTCTATAGATCTGTTGTTTTTCTTAGGTGTCTTACATTCTCTTGAATTTTTCATTTTTTATATTGTTTTCTTTTTCTTTTTTTTTTTTTTTTTTTTTTTTTTTTTTTTTTTTTTGCTGAGGCAATTGGGGTTAAGTGGCTTGCCCAGGATCACACAGCTAGAAAGTGTTAAGTGTCTGAGACCATATTTAAACTCAGGTCCTCCTGAATTCAGGGCTGGTGCTCTAATCCACAGTACCACCTAGCTGCCCCAATTCTTTATATTATTTCATTATTTTTTGATCTCATAATTGCTGGCTTCTTCTTGCCCAATTCTAATCTTCAAAGAATCATTTTCTTAAGATTCTGGATCTCCTTTTCTAGGTGGTTGATTTTCTTTTCATAATATTCTTGAATTATTCTTTTTTTTTAAATTTTTCCTCAGTCTCTTTGATTTTTAAAGTCATTTTTAAGTTCTTCTAGAAGTTCTTTTTGAGCAGATAACCATGTAATGTTAATTTATAGTTGGGTTTTTTCTCCTTTGCCTGCTCATTTTTTTTTTAAGAAAGTTAGTGTAATCCCTTCTGATCCTCAGGTGGGAGGATGGTGCCTCTGGCTTCAAGTCTTCCTTCACTTTCCCCTTTAGCCTGGAACCCCTAACCAAGAACTCCACCCTTCTCTAAGTGCCTAAAGCCAAAAGTTTCCTTGCTTCACTACTTCATTCACCTGGTTTTTTCTCCACCAAGGCACAGGTAGGCTTGGGATTCCTTATCAGCAGAGGTTCCTTCAAATTTCCCAAACTTCCTAAACTCAAAAAATCCCAACACTGTCAAGGAGATGAAAATTCCTGTGGTTGAATGTGAAGCTACTTCCCAATCCAGCTGGCCCCATCTCTGTCTTCTTGCCTTTCCAGATGAGCTAGTCTATAGATGTTTATTCTTCACACTGAACAGACCTTTATCTTAGGATCTTAGAATCTTCTCTGGTTGTTCCAGGAGGATCCCTGTTCTACCCCAAGTCTTATTTGTTTCTCACTGGTCTAAGTTTGCTCTGAGGCACAATTTTGTTTCATTTGTGAGGGCAATCTTGAGAGCTTGGAATTTTCTGATCTATTCCACCATCTTCCCAAAATTCTCAGCTCAGCCTAGATTTTAGACAGGCCAGATGGCAAAAAACTTTAATTGCCACTAGGTAAGTAGAGAACAATAGACTTCCAGCCTTAGCTTATCTTTGCATGCTAAGGCAGTAAAAGGGTGTTGGGAATGTTTCTCTATGCAAGATGTATGGCAATGAAGCTTGTGATCTCTCCACAGACACAGGGTTTAGAGAAAACAATCTTAGCAAGAAGGGGCACTCTGCTTGCCTTTTATTAGCTGTGTGATGATGGCTCTGGTTACCTCCACATCTGGTTTAGGTTGTCTGCCAGCAGGGTTTTCTTAGAATGTGGCCACTATGCACACTATCCCTTCCAGGCCTCAAACCCATCAATGAGTTAGGATGATGTCTACCCCCAAGCATTTGAAGACTTCCCCCAGCAAAATAGGCAGAAGCAAACAGTTTGTTCTAGCAGTCAAGAAAGCAGCTGAAGCAGGTACTGTGAAGTGCCTAGAGCTCTTAAGTGGATGGCTTTGTCCATTACATCCCACATCACTACCAATCCTCCTGAGTTTTGTCTTACCAGTGGATTTTAATGAGTCTGGACTTTGAAATTCTGCCTTACTTAAATATAATTCATGCACAAGTCAAGACATCACCTGGTAATGTCATTGGTCCTCTTTGAACATAAAAGATAAACAGCATGGTGGGTCCAACTAAAAAACTGCCAAGCTTGCTCATATTAGGAAGAAGTTCTAGTCATTATATTCTAGTAGATTAAGAGTTAAAATGGTCATCAGGTGGCCCTGAAGAATTGAACCTAGAAACTAATACAGGGTACCTTACCCAGCTGGAGCTGTGCATCCAGGAGCTGCCATAGTTCTATTTGAAATCAATAGAGCAATGCACTCAGTGGAATTACAACACTTATTGAGGGGTAGAGTTAGCATTTTGATGACATAAGCAGAAATAGATTGATCCTCCAGCATTGAAAGCATTAATTTCCCATACATTTTCCCAGATATATTCCTACTCTTGTCAAAAAGATTAACCTTGTCTAGCTACACTATAGACTGGGGTTGAGATGACAATGTAAATGCAGGATCCCTCTGTGCATCCCCTCTTCTCATCGATGATGTATGTAGTTGTGAGGAGTGGGGGGGGAATGTTCTGTTATAATCTTAACTGTGTTATTTGAGTAAATGTCTTTGCTTTAAACTAATTGAGCGTGAATTGATCACTCCTCAGTTTACTTTGCTGGATCTTCATTTAGATGTTACCCACCAACAATGGGTATTCTCCAGAGTTCTGTTCTGAGCCTTCATCTCTTCTCTTTGTATACTATTTTGCATCAACTGCCATGGATTCAATTATTATCTTTCTCTTTGTTTGTTGTTTTTTTATTTAATTGTCCATTTCTAACTTCTCCCCCAACATCTAGTCTCATATCTCCAACTGCCAATTGAACATCTGGAACTGAATGTCTTATAGACATCTTAAATTCAATATATCCCAAACCAAATTCACTATCATTCCCTTTTAAACCCTTCCCTTTTTTGAATTTTTCTATTGCTGTTGAGGGTAATAACATGCTCCAGTTATCCACTCTCTCAATCTGGGTTTCATCCTTAACTCCTATTCTTTCACCACCCATATCCAGTCTGTTGACAAGGTCTGTTGATGCTATCTTTGCAAAGTCTCTCATGATGATGTCACTTGCATGTTTCTCTCCTTGGACACTACTAAAACCCTGATCACCCTGATCACCTCACACCCTGACTTACTGCACTAATCTTTTAGTTGCAGTGGGCCTCCTTATGGTTTCCCTTCCTTCTTTGTGCTCATTTCAATTCCTTGTCTATCCAGCTGCTGAAGTAATTGTCCTAGAGTGAAAGTCTGAGTATGTGAGAGGATAAAATATGAACCCCGTTTAGTATTTAAAGCTCTTCACAAACTAACCCATAATCTTTTCCAGCCTCATTACTCATTACTCCTCTTTGCACATGCTGTGATCCAGCCAAACTGGCCTTTGTATTGTTTCTCACACATAGTAGTCTAGTTCCCTTTTTTGTGCCTTGACACTTAATGCTCCATGACTGAAATCCATGCCTTCATAATCTTTCCAGTTTCTGGTGGCTTCTTTCCTTCCCCTAATTTATCTTTTACATCTATATTATGCATATGTGGGTATATATTGCATATATATGCATATGTAGTATGTGTGCATGTATGAAAGGATATATAAGTAGTATTTATATTTTGCAAAGAATTTTACAAATACTCTCATTTTTTCCTCACAATAACTTTATGAAGTAGATGCTATTTTTATCCTCATTTTACAGATGATAAAACTGAGGCAGACAGATTAAATGACTTGTCCAGTGTCACAAAGCAAGTAACTATTTGAGGCCAAATTTAAACTGGGGTCTTCCTGATCTTCACATATAATACAATATCTGTTGTGCCACCTAGCTAGATCCTAAGGACTTAGAAGGCAGAGACAATTGTTTTTGTCTTTGTCTCTGTCTCTCTAAAGTCTTACACAAAGACTAGCATATAATAAGCAAGAGCTTTCTGAATGCTTGTTGATTAGTTTCTTGTTGCCCTTTGACATCCCATAAAATCAACTCTGCCAGCTCCCTTATTTACCTTTCAGAGGAAGACCTATGAAGCAGCTTTCCATTTAACTTTCCATTAAACTTCCTCTTGTTTATGATTTTTTAAAATACTGACAATATCTCCATTAGAATATCTAGCTATCACTAGGTAATAAAAAATTGACCTTTAATATCCTAACATAAAATACTAACATTTTGAAACTAACATAAAACTACATTTTGAATAATTCCACTTATCAAGGATAGAAAGTGTGAAGTATCTTCATCTTTAGTAGTATAAAAATCTATAGATATTTTAACAGATTAACCCAAACTTCCCCAAATGTTTTATTTTCCATGCTTTTTTGAGTATTTTAAATGTTCTACATATTGAAACATATATAATATATACATCTTTACTCCAGAAAAACTTAAAAAAGGACCATTCAAATAATCCTAGTAGACAAAAATACTATATATATAAAACTCTAGATTGAATTACAAATTCTGCTTTGATTTTATTCTTTCAACTTTCCCTTTGGTCCCTCTTCATTTATCCCAGTGTTTCTTTTTGCCTCAAAAAGTTTACTATCAGTATTAATGTTAAACATTTTTAAAAATAGAATTATTTTTAGTTTCCCTTAATATAACTGGCTTATAAATGTCTACATTACTTAAGTAAGTTGGTTGGAATGTGATTCCATATGGTGTTTTCTGATCTGCTTTCTTACTCTGGAGGATAAGCAGCCTTTGACCCACAGCTGGCATCTTGTTAAGAAAATGTTTCTTTATTCCTTATAAGGCATGGGCAGACTATTGCGTAATGGCAATGGGTGGTTACATTTTCATTGTGCTGTAAGCTGACTGGAACATACCTACAGGCAGCTTTTCTCTCAGCCTTTGTTACAAGCCTTGAAATAATAAAATTTTAAAGAAACAAGATTAAACTATCAACTGTGAAAAATGGGAGGTTCCGGTAAGTGAATATTATTTGTGTGAAACATAATGATGTAGTTCCCAAATGGGGTTTTATTTAGAGAAGCTTGGGTTCTAAAATGCTGATACTTTCTTGAAACTGAGTTAAAATGATTCAGCCTCATTTGTTGCCTTTGGTTTTCAAGCTGCAGTGGTTTTGTGATTACAGTAAAGAATATGTCTTTGAAGTAATGTTAGAACTAAGTTTTTCTTATTATTCAGTTTTAATCTGCATGTAAATGTGACTAGGGGAAGGGAGCCACTTCTGTATCCTGCAGCTCCTGAGGCAAAGAGCATGTGTATTTTACTACATTTTCTGTTCTCTGTTTCATTGTGCTGTTAGAAACTTTATGTGCTTGTCAGAGGGGTGAAAAACTGAGAGAGAAAACGCATGAATTAACATAACATGTCTGAGAGGAAATGTTTGAGAACAGTGCTGGATGAAATGACCACAAAATGATTCTATGACTCGTTGTTCTGTTAGGCAGTGTAACATTGCGGAAGCCATTTATACTTTGCTGTGGATTTGATGCAGCAGAAAAGACCAAGCCACAGCATCTGACTACTGGTTTCTGCTGATATGGGAGGGAGCGCCCTTCTTTGTAAAACCAAATTGCCTCAACAAAGCAGGATGAAGATTTCATCCAGACAGCTTGTGTCAGTTCCCTTCTCTGAAGTTGAGTTATTTTCAAGTGACAAATTTGAAAAGTTTAGAGGGGGAAATTTTATTAAGCAATTCATAAAACATAAGAATGACAGTAAAGTGTTAAGCCCACAATCCACAGCTCAATATTCTGTCCCCAACACCAGCCACAAGTTATGTCAGCCACAAGTGGTTAGGAATATTTATACCCCAAAGCCCTGAATTCCCTTACTGTATTTACTACAAGATTCAGAAGGCTGTACCTGTGATTTCAGGGGTACCCACTCCCAAGTATCTACTCAGGTCAGCATCTCTTCTGCTACTTGTAGTCTTTGTGGTCTAAAATACTGAGGTGACTTTCACAGTCTTATGGTTTGTGTCAGAGGTGGTTTTTGAACCTAGGTCTTCCTGACTGTAACTATTTCATGTTAACTCTCCCAGTATTATATATGTATTTTTAAAAATAACTTTTATAGATGCTTTTTTTTACATCATCAACCCCCCGAAAAAAATTTAAAAACAACTGTCCCATATCTAACAATGTATGCAGCATTCTAATCGAGCAATTCTAAACACTGTCAAAAGAGAGAGGGAAGTTTTGTTATTTGCTCTCTTAAGCCCATGGTTGGTTTTTTAGTTATTCAGTTTCACTAAATAAATTTTGAACTTCATTGGGCTTTTCAGTATCTACTACAGGTTTCCAAAAGTGCCTTCTATTTCTAGTACCTTAAAATTTGGTGAACTACTATATGTTTACTCTTGATGATTTTATAAATTTTACTCTCAACTTTCATCTTTGTAGGTCCCAAACACCATAGGTTCTGAGTGGGAGAAATTTACTGTACTGATAATAAGCATAAATACAATAACAAAAATACATAAATATCCCCCGAAGCATAAATACAATAATTTTAAATGCACAGAAAAAATAGAAAGGGACCTAAATAGAGCAATTTTGTTGCTACTTTATTAAATGTATATATTTATGTGCACATGTATATTTACATATGTATCTCAAAAATTAACTGTACATAATGGAAGTTCCTTGTTTCTTAGATAATAATTTTTCTTGTCCTTTGTATATTATAGTATTTTGTTTATTGATAACTGTTAAGTTCACAGTTTAAATTTTTTTTTTTAAAGAGCACTGAATTTGTCATCACGATACCTGAATTCAGATTTTACATCTGACACTGTGACCTTGGTAAAATTATCTCTTGGTTTTCTCAGTCTTGGTTTTCATATCTGTAAAATACAGATAATATTTGTCCTCCTCATTTCCCAAATTTTGGAAAAATTTTATTGGAAACCCTAAATACTCTATAAACGTGAAGTATGATAGTGAAGACTGTTCAAACATTGTGATTGATTTTCCCCAAATTTTCTTCAGCTTTTTTATATCTTTCTTGATCTGCAGCCATGAGAACTACATTCATTCTGCCTTTCGTTACCTTCTTACAAATACCCAGAATTTTGTTGGCTTTTTTTTTTTTTTTTTTTTTTTTTTGGCCCTAGAAACACATTGGACCATTGTCCTGAGAGAACAGGAAACACTTTACATCCAGAGTTAAAATTTTGCCCAGCACAGTGAAACACATCTGCCAGATAGCTTTTTCAGATTTTCCTTTATAGAGAGCCCAATCATAAATGCATTTAGCTATCAGTAAGAGATAATGCCATCTACAAAATTGGGAATGTAGTAGAAAGAGAACAAGAGTAAGTTCATGTTGTTTCAAATCTCAACTCTTATATATAACTATTTCCTAGGTAGGCTTTTTTATGTAAGTCACTTACCATCCGTGTAAAATGGTAATAATAATATGTTTGCTGCCTACATCACAGGGATATTACAAGGATTACAAAGATAACATAATTAAAGTGCTTTGTACATTATGGTGGGCTTTAAAGGTTAGGTTGTTTTATTATTTTGTTAAAGATAAGAATTTCTTAAGAAATTTGAGAATTGGGGACTTCTGTTTTGAAAATTCCTTACACTGATTCAAAATTCTAACTGCCGATTCTAATTATATAGAGATGCTACATAAGGGCACTGGGAGGTTAATGATTTGTCCCTATACACAAAGAAGCAGAACTTTAAGCCATGTCTTTCAGAGTCCAAGCTTTCTCCTCTCTTCACATTGTTCTTACTACTAATTGTATAACCACCAGATGTCACTAAATCTCTTGAAGAGCTACCAAAAAATAATATTAAAAAAAAAAAAAAAAAAAAAACTTCACCCTCAATCCTATGGAGGACCTCACATTGATATTGATATTTTCTCCAGTGATAGTGTTCTTTGTCTTCTACTCACATTTTGTTTTCTTTCTCTACATTTTGTTTTCTTTCTCTACATTTTGTTTCTTTTCTCTTATCCATTCCCTGCTAATGATAAAATATACCACTCTGATTACAACAAAGGTTTGGTAGGCAAACCTGTCAAAAACCTTTTTTTTTTTAAATCATACTGACTGGTTTTGTTATGCCACAGTTCTCTTTTATTGTCCTGCCTCAATTTCCCTAATTATCCTGACTCAGTTTCCCTAATTGTTCTGCTTCAGTTTATAATTGTCTGCTCAGTCCTGCAAAACCTCCCCTCCCTCTTAATCAGAATATTTGAGAAGGATAAAAGGTCTTATGTTTTAGAATATCAGAATGCCTCTCCCCATCCCCATACTAGAATGTCAGATACTGTCTTATCAAGATGCTTCTCCCCAAGTCCGGGGTTCCTCTCCTCATTAGCTCATCCCATCCTCCAGTGGCTCACCCCACCTTGTCAGAGTGCTGTTCCCGCTCTCAGCACCCTGACTCCGCCCTTGCCTCAGTCTATCCCCTGTATCTGAGCCACATCATTGAGAAGTCACATTGTTGCTGGATTCTTGGAGAGGATAGTCTCATTCAGCCCTGGGACCAAACCATGGATCCATTTGATCCCAGTACAATCTCTCTCTTTTTAAATAAATTATTAAATACTCTCTAATCTCTATCTTGCCTCAGTTTCTCCAGCATTACAGTTTATCCTTGTCCACATGACTAATCTTAAATATATACTCTTAACTCTGGTAAAATAGTCAAGAGATCGTTTCCCCTTACAAATACTCCAGTACCTTTTTCCTGGTAGTTTATTTTGGCTGAAGTACTATAAATTCCACAAGACACCTAATGTCAGAGGGAGAGTCCCCAACCTTTGCTTCCTAGTTTGATCTCTGTGCTCCTGGGAGCTTAGATAGCAGTAGTGAATAGGGTGCTGGCCTGGGAGTCAAGAAACAGGAATTCATGTCAGACTCTTACTAACTTTAAGACTCGGGGCAAGTCACTTAGTTTCACTTACTTTTAGTTTCCTCATATTTAAAATGGAGATAAGCACACCCACTTTGCAGTGTTGTCATAAGGATCAAATGAGGCCACGTGAGTAAAGCTCTATGCAAACCCTGGTGTGCCATATAAAGGCTTTAATTATTATGGATCTGGATCATATCAGGAGGTATTTGCTGATATCTGAATGTCTTCTCCTGGCTCTTAATTCCTGACAGTGGGGGGGAGGGGAGCTTCTGTGAGAGATGGGACACTTCAGTCAGCTTCCCTTTAGAATGTGAGCTCTTTGAAGGCAGACATGGGTTTTGTTTTTCTTTTTTGTTTGTTTTTTGTTTTTTACCTTTCTTTGTATCCTTAATTAAAAACAGTGCCTGCCACATAATAACAGCTTGAAGACTTGTTGACTATCTCTCTAATCATTCAGTTCAACTCAGGAGCTACACAGGTTAAATGATTTACCCGGAGTCATATATCCAGTAGGGCCAGATGAACTCAAGGCTTCCTGACTCTTGAGTCATAGACTCCTAAGTATTGATTATTCTGTTCAAGGTAGATAGATAAGGTTTTTTCTTTCAGGACAGACCAAAGATTTTAGGTCAGGAATATATGTTATTTCATAATGGCTTCTAGGAGAAAAATAGTTTAGGGAAGATACATCTCATACAGATAATGCTTCTAGTGTTTTTCTATTGTAAATATTGCTAGTTCTTGGTTTTAAGAAACTTTTTGTGCTTTTTGGTATTTTTGAATTCACGAGTTCTTTATTTTATTGAAAATCTTTTCATAATATACTTAATACCCTGCAGCCATTTTTCTTATTAGTATCATCTATTATTTTTCATCATTTTCCTAACATTGGACCATCCAACAATCCTAGTGTAAATCCAACCTGATCATAGTGAATAATTTAAGAAAATGCATCGTTATGGTCTCATTTCTAATATTTTATTCAGATTTATTAATAAGATTAAGCTATAATTTTGTCTACTTTAACTCTCCATGGCTTGGGAATATTTGTCTCATCAAAGGAGTTTACTACACATGTATTTTTGTGGAAAAGGGTTCTTATTCTTAGGGGCCAATTGTTTATAGGGATTCATTGTTCTCTAAATGTTAGAATTTACTTGTAATTTATGACAAGTTCTAAGACAATTTGCCTTTTGAAGTCTGCCTAGCTATATTGTTTTTTGTTTTGTTTTGTTTTTTCTTGCAATGCTATTGGGATTCAGTGATTTGCCTAGGGTCATACAACTATTAAATAACAAGTGTTTGAAGCTAGATTTGAACTCAGCTTCTCCTGACTGTAACCCCTGTACCACTTAGATGGCCCTCCCCCTTTTTAAATTTTCAACAGAAACATCTTTTAAAAGTTTATTTTCCCCCTGTATCATTGTGGCATTCTAGATTTAAAGCTGAACAGGACATTAGAGGTCATCTAGTCCAGTCTTGTTATTTTACAGTATAGAAATTGAAAAGAATTTCAGTGATTTTTTCCTATGATTACTCTGGAATAAACCTTTCTTGGTCAGAGTAGACTTTTTTCCTTTACTTCTTGTCTTGTCAGTGTGAGGAATGGAAAGACTAGTTCTGAGTCAAAGTACCCCAGCTGCATCTGCCATTTGTGCCAAAGGACCTTGGACAAGTCACTTAACCTCTCAGGACATAATTTTTTTTTTCATTTGTAAAGTGAAAGAGTTGGACCAAATATTTGGTTTCTTTTCTCATTGATGTGTGGGTCCTTTGTGATTCTGACTGGCTTCCTCAATATGTGATCTCTCTTCCTGTTTCCTTGCAGCAGTTTTTCTTTAACTTGAAAACTCTAGAGTTGCAGTAGCAACTTTTTTTTTTGACTTTGCTCTAATGTTTCTTAATTGTCATTAAGTTTTTGAGTTATGTTTCCTTCATTTTTTTTTCAGTGTTCATTTTTTTCTGTAGGATTTATCTATTTTCTTTTCTAAGCTGTTTTGTGCTCAAGATTTCCATAAATAAAAAAAAAAAAAAAAAAAAAAAAAAAGATTTCCATAAATAACTTTAATTGTACTCATCTTCTTCCCTTCCTCTTAAGAGGTTTTATAACTACTTTCAGAATCTCTGTGACCATTCCATTCTCTTTTCTGGTGTACTACTATTAGCTATTGCAAAATCATTTTCTTCTGGTGTTTTACCCTTGAGTTAGGAGCAGGACAAATCACCCTTACATCCTTTCCTTCCTTTGGGGGCAGCTAGGTGGCGCAGTGGATAGAGCACCAGCCTTGAATTCAGGAGGATCTGAGTTCAAATCTGGTCTCAGACACTTAACACTTCCTAGCTGTGTGACCCTGGGCAAGTCACTTAACCCCAGCCACGGGGGAAAAAAAATCCTTTCCTTCCTGATTAACACACTACACTTGTCTCTGACAATGAAGAGGAATGACACTTCTCTTTGTCTCGCTTCTTCTTTCTCCTCTGTTCTCTTTCTTTGTTTACTGTCTGAATGAAGTTTATAAGAAGCAGCCTTTATTGACTTGGCCTCAGCTGTCTCCAGGCCAAAAATCAATTTGCACCTTAAACATTATGTTTCTAATTCTTTGTTATACAGTCCCCACAAGGAATGGGGGAAAGGAGTCGAGCGAAGTAGAAACAAAAGGCCTTTCATTTCTAGGCTGTCTATACTGACAAACCAGAAATCTGTTAGGTGAAATAAAGGAGTCAAAGTCTAGTATAGTTTCATCTGCTTGTCAGTCTCAATCAGAAAAAAAATATTTCACCTTTCATTCTTTCTACAAATTATATAGGCACCTAAAAAAAATGTCTTAGAATCATTTTTAAATTGGAGGGATTTTTAGAGTTCATTATTCCAGCCTCCTCCTCATGTTACAAGCTGAGAAAACAGGCAATTAAGAGAGTGAGTAGATTTCTGACAATCACACAACTCTAGCAATAATAATAATAATAATAGCTATTTACATAATTTATGTAATAGGTTAACATTTGCAAAATGTTTTCCATTCCTAGTCTTATCTGAGTTCCCTCACTATTTTACAGATAAGGAACTTGAGAGGATGAGGTGAAGTAACTTCCTGTGGTCACATAGCTAGCAAATATCGGAGGAGAGCGTTCAATAAAATATATAATCCCTAGTTGCCTTAGTAAATCTGTAGGTAGGAGGCATAGTTAAAGTAACATTATCTCCTGGATAAATGTTCTCTAGAATGGTTAGACTAGTTTACAACTTCACCAACTGTGCTTTAATTTTTCACATCCCCTCCAGCATTTATCTTTTTTTCCTCCTGCTTTCTTAACCAACGGGATGGTTGTGAGGTGATACCTCAAAGTTGTTTTAATTTGCATTTCCTTAATTAGTCTTGTAGAATTTTTTCATATAATTTTATTTTCTTCTGGAACTGCCTGGAGCAGGAGAAAATTAAAGAGTTTTGGAGCATACTGAGGAGGATTTAGGAGGGAAGAAAGTTAAAAAGGTAAAGGATGTGATTCCAACAAGTACACACTCATTAAAAGGCATATAGGCAAACAAAAATTGTTGAGGCTCCTTCAAGTTTCAATTAAAGTCTCAGTTTCTACAAAAAACCTTTACCGGTTTACTTTAATGCTAATGCGTTCCCTCTGTTAATTATCTCCATTATATCCTGTAGAGAGCTTTTTTGTACATAGTTATTTGCTTGCTGTCTCTTCCATTAGATTGTATTCTCTTTGAAAGTAAGGAATGTCTTGTTTTTAAATTTGCCTATCACTTAGAGTACTGTCTAGTATATAGAATGCTTTCTATAAATGCTAGCTGACTGAAGGTCCCCAAAGGAAAGCCATCTGTGTGGATTGCTTTATATTCAATCTAGTTGTAACTGCAAGAATAAATACTTTCTCCTTTAGGATAGATAATTTTTAATTGAGATTTAAGTCAGTTACAGTTTTTTATTTTGCTTATATATTTTGCATCTAAATTCAAAGGGGGCAGAATTAGTTTTAACTTTACAAACTATTTTTAAAACAATTTAATTGAAAAAAAATCTCATGTTGAAATATACCAAAAAGGAATAACTTATACAAAAATATCATTTGAAGAAGAAAAAATATTTATTTGCTTTGATTAACAGTTTTGTTTAGGATAAGTTTTTAGTTTTGTTTTCTTACTATTTGAGTAGATAGATGTTAAATCCCTAAGTTTAATATTATTTTTTTAATTCTGAATTTAAACACCAAAAAGAAGCATTTCCAAATATTATATGTTGTGTATATATGTGTATGTGTGTCAGAATACCAAAAAAAAAGAATTGCATATAAAACTATTTCCATTTTACATAACTTACTTTTAAAAAGCATTTTAAAATTAATCTGTTTCTTCCATTATCTCTACCCCACTCCACTTTCATTGAGCAAATTAAAAAAAACCAACAACAACAACCTGAAAAATAAAGCCATCAATATATAGTTGCATAACCTGGCAAAACAAATTAGCCATACCCAAAAAATGTCTCTCTCTCTCTCTTTTTTTTCTCATTTTAAGTTCCTCACTGCTTAGGGTATCTTTCATCTTCATTCATTTGGTTTCATAGTTTATCATTGCAGTGATAGGTGACTTTTGTTCTAAAGACTCAAGATTGTTTTTATGCATGATGTTGTTATTTTGAATAAATTGTTCTCCTAGCTCTGCTCACTTAGTTCACTAGAAGTTTTGGTCTTTAGGCTTATCCTCTGCCCTAAGACTAACACTAGCTATTTTCTATAGGAATGAATTGTAAAGTAAAAATTTTGTTCATGACCTTATCCCTTATTCTCTTGAAGATGTAAATATTCTATTTCTTTTCCAAAACTAGCCTCTCAACTTGAGATAAACTCCTTTTATATTTACTTCCTGGGGAACTTATCCTTTCCTATGGGTTTAATTATCTTGGTGATTTTCAGATCAGCATTTCTAGCCCTAATCTCTCATATTCATTTTAATCCCATATTTTCATTTGTCTATTGGGCATTTCTGTTTGATTGCTTTGCTCTATTACTTCAAGTTCACAATATTCAGAACAAAACTCATCATCTTGTCCTTAAAACTTCTCTGCCCTTCTCAGCTTTCCTCTTTAGTGATGTTATCATCTTCTCAGTCACTTATGCTCAAAAACTTAGTTATCTTTCTCTACCTCATATATAATCATTCAACAAGTCCTATCAATTTTTCTTCATTATGTTTTTGTCATTTCTTCATTCCCACTACCATTAATTTAGTCTAGGTCTTCCTGACTTAATTTCTGGAGATGGTAAAATGATTATTAACTATGAAATTGTCAGTCTGATCTACTTTTCTCTGGTTTTCACCCATTATAATCAAAATGGCAGCTAGCATGGGGTAACAAAACTTTGTCTCAGGGCACTAATATTCAGAGGCTTAGATCTTCTTCAGTGATTTAAACCCTTGCATCCTAATTCACAGCCTTCTACTAGTAGGGGTATAGAAAGGCACAGTCGCTATCCCTACCACCGTTTCCAGTTCTACCACCATTATACCTCTCTCCTAGAACCATCTTTCACTAAAATTCCATGTCTCAAGGATTCAATTCTCTGACGAATGGTCTGGCCCATTTCAGAGGATCTATTCTATCCCTAGTAGACCTCTGGATCCAGTACTGTAACTTCTCACCACCACTACCATTGAGTTTGTAACAAACATGGTTATACCTAGTTATAGCATTGGCTTTAACCTACCTTTTTAACAATCAGTGCATTTGTCCGTTCCCCTACCTCAAATAGCTTTCTCCTTAACTGAATACTACATATCAAGGCCCAGTTCTATTTCTTTATTAGTCTTGAATTGTAATAACTAAAATTCTGCTAGTGTTATTGATAAACCATTCTGTTACTTTTTTCTATTTAATGGATTAATTCATCCCATTCTCATTCACAGTTATGACTTCTAACTGTATTTCCCCCCCATCCTATTTTCTTATACTTCTCTATTTTTCCATGTCTCTTCTAACAGTCTGTTTTGCTTCTGATTATTGACTTCCTTAATCTATCCTCCCTCTTGTTCCCCACTTTTTCTTTAACTCCTTTCCTTCCTCTATATATGTATTCTTCCCTTGTTTAACTAATTCAGATGAAAGTGGGGTTCAAATGCTTATACCCTCATTCACTCTTACTATCTTCCTCTTATATAAATGAAATGCTTCTTTGTACACCTCATTTAAGAGTTATGGTCCATGATAATAAGAAAGTTTTGAAGGTTTACATAATATCTCCCCAAATAAGAATGTAAACAATTTAAACTTATTTAGTCCTTTGTAATTTTTTATTCATAATTACCTTATTAATGACTCTCTTGATTCTTGTCAGATTTTTCACTTAGCTCTGGTCCAGAAATGCTTGGAAGTTCTCTATATTATTAAAAAGTCTATTTTTCTGCTGTAGGATTATATCCGAGTATTGCTTGGTAGATTACTCTTGATTATAAACTAGATTACTTGTCTTGTGGAATATCATATTCTAAGCTCTTTACTCCTTTATGGTGATGGCTGCTAAATCTTATGTCATCCTTATTGTGGCTTATTGGTACTTGAATCCTCTTTCTGATTGTTTACAGTATTTTTTTCCTTGACCTGGAAACTTTAAATTTTGGATTTAAGATTACTGGGAGTTTTCAATTTAGGGTTTTTTTCAGGAAGTAACTGGTGAATCCTTTCAGTTTCTACTTTGCACTGTGGTTCAAAGATAGCAGAACAATTTTCTTTTATGATTTATTAAAATATACTGTTCAGATTCTTTGTGACTTTCAGGTAGTCAAATGATTTTTAAATTATTTCTCCTCTATTTTCCAAGTCAGATTTAGATTTTTTTTTCCTGTGAGAATACTTCATTTTCTTCTTCTTTAATTTTTCCCAGTATTTTGACTTGTTTTATGTTTCTTGACATCTCATGGAGTCATTAGTCTCAATTTAGCCAATTTTTATTTTCAAAGAGTTATTTTCTTCAGTGAGGTTTTGTACTTCTTTTTCAAAGTGTTTTCTTTTAAATATCTTCCTTCCCAAACATTCACCTCTTTTCCCCATAATTTTCCCTATACTGCTCTCATTTGGCTTTTAAAATAATTCTTGGCTCCTTTTTTGTTAAACTCTTGTTTTAACTCTTCTGGGAATTCTTGGACTTTATCCCAGCTGCATTTATCTTCAAGGGTTTGCTTGTGGGCTTATTTAAGGTTTTTTTGTTTTGTTTTGTTTTTTGAGTCACTCTCTTTTGTGTTGGTGTCATGAGCTTACTTCCCTGTTGTCATAGTAGCTCTTTGTTGCTGGGTTCTTTTTTTTTTTGTTTGCTCATTCTTCCAGATGACTTCTCATTTTTAGTTGGTGTTAGACTCTACACTTATTGGGTTGGGGGTGGAAGTAATCTCTAGCTTGAGCTTTCATTTTCATATAACCTTTGCTGCTTTCCAAGGTCTGACTGGGAACCTGAAAGTTTTCAGGGCTTCCGAAGTGGGGTGATTTAGGGAGGGATCTGTTCATTGCCCCTCTTTGTCTGAGTTCTGTGAATTCTTGGCCCAGGTTTGTTTGAGTCCATTGGCTTGCAACCTACCACCACTTGGAGTAGCCACTGAAGACTCTGTGAATTCAGAGTCTTCTTTGAGCTGGGATGTTGTGTCCTACAGTTAGGATCAGAGCCATGATGTGCTTTCCAAAATGTGTTCAGTATTCAGACAGTGCTCAAGGACATTTTTCTCACCTCTGGAACTGGGACATGACACCAGGTGGTGGATTACAATGCTGCTAGATAATGTCCATTTCTGCACCTATTGCTTGCACAGGGATCTCCTGTGGTTTCTTTCTGGGTCAAGAAAAGTCAAGAAAGACTGGGCCTTGACCCTCTTTGAATTCTCTAGGTACCAGAATGTTCTCTACTGGGACTTTGGCCAGGGTTACATGCTTCTAATTTGTCTAGTTTGTCTATTTTCATCTTCCTAAGTTGTTCTGAGAGGGGGAAAAGAAATACTTTTTGTCTTTGCTCATCAGAATTCCATCTTTTACATTCCAGATATTTGTTGAGGAGGTATGGTAAAGGGAGAGTTAGACTCTAATACTTTTTATCACTTTACCATTTCAACTATGCTCCTTGCTATAATCTCTTGAAGAGAAATAAAGAAGTAGCCTTTAAAATTTTTGTGAAGTTAGGGTTTAGAGGGTATGAACCATGCTATCAACTAAAGGTTCCATTTCAAGGTGAAGATGATATCCAAAATTACATGTATATATTTTTTAAAGAATATTTGTATTTTCTTTTTCTCAATTACATATAAAAACAATTTTAGTATTCATTTTTTTAAATTCCAGGTTCCCTTTTTTTTCTTTCCTTTAAAATGCAAACACTTTGACACAGATTATACATGTACAGTTATGCAAAACATATTACCATATTAGCCACATTATAAAATGGGAAAAAAGATAAAAGAGAGAAAGAAGGAAACAAAAAAAGAAATTTAAAAATACATGGGAGCTTCAATCTGCATTCAGAATCCATCAATTCTTTCTATGGAGGTGAATGGTATTTTTCATCATAAATCTATGGAATTGTCTTGTATCACTATATTGCTGAGAATAGTCAAGTCAATCACAGTAGAAAATCAAATAATACTGCTGTTATTGTGTATGATATTCTAGTTCTGCTCACTTCATTTTGCATTAGTTCATAGAAATCTTTCTAGGTTTTTCTGAGAGCATCCTGCTCATCATTTCTTATTGCACAATAATATTGCATCACAATCATGTAACATAACTTCTTCAGTCATTCCCCCATTGATGGGCATCCCTTTAATTTCCAATTCTTTGTCATGACAAAAAAGAGCCATTACAAATATTTTTGTATGTATAGATCCTTTTCCTTTTTTAAAAAAATCTCTTTGGAATACAAAGCTACTAGTGGTATTGCTAGGTTAAAAAGTATGAAGTTTTTAATAGCCTTTGGGCAAAGAATTCCATATTGCTCCCCATAATGGTTAGAGCAGTTCACAACTCCACCAGGAGTATATTAGTGTCCTTTTTTTTCTACACATTCTCCAATATTTGTCATTTTCCATTTCTATACTAGTAGTCAATCTGATAAATATAAAGTGATACCTCAGATATCACATATTTTAATATGTATTTCTTTAATCAGTTATGATTTATAGCATTTTTCATATGGCTGTCTACAATTTTGGTTTTTTTCTTCTAAATGTATCCATCTTTTTAATCATGATTTATTTTAAAATATATGACATAGTAACATTGGTGGGTGTAGATATTGACATGGAAGATAGGATTTGTTAGCTAATAGTTTTTGATATTCTCTCCTTTTTTTCTTCTTTGTCTCTGGAGATTTAATCAGCCATACCTTGTTATAACAAGTTTATTTTTATTGTTTATTATACTATTATATATTGTTTATTGTTATGACCTATTAGATTCACACATTATCTCTTGTTTTGTGAAGTTTATGTTAAATGAAAGTTAGGGAGACAATCACAATAGCTTAGAGACCCCAATTAGGAAAGTTCCTAACAATTAGCCAGAAGTTTGGCTTTGTGCTGTGTTTTAAATTTAGATTTATTGTTAGCTTAACCCTTTTACTCTTTATGTTTGAGGCAAAATTCAGGTTGCTGAGCAACATACTTTACTAACATTTGGTAAAGAATTAAGAAAGAGCATTGTATGGTGTCTATAAGTGGACAGAGTATTGTATATTGTGTATAAAAGGCACCATGAGGGTAAGTTGGAGAAAGAGCAGACCTTTTCTTTGAACTTCTCCCATCCTTTAAAAAATAGTAAAACTGATGGCTTTAGACTAAATTTAATGTTCTGAGATGCTTGTAGGAGCTGATGATCTTGTCAAACAGCTCTTCCTTTTTCCTTTTTCCTGTAGCTCCTTTGCCAGTGATTCTTTCCTTCTTTGCTCATTAAATCCTCAGCAAGGCTAGAGAAGTTGACTGTGTTGTTGCTGTTGCTCATCTCTTGAGATACCCCCTTCCTTTTCTCTTGGTTTGTCCTTTCAAACTCTTTATTTCTTAAAGAACTTCAGAGCTGAACTAGCTTATTGTTCTCTAGCTCAAAGATTGTGTAATAATCCCAAAACAAATTAATTGTACCTCTGAAGTACAAATCCTAAAATGCTACTGGTATTTCTTTTTACTATTTTGTTAACAGTATTTAATGGAATGCTTCATTGTTTTGAATTGTTTCAGCTTCAAAGCAGTTTTCTTCAGATATCTTAAGAGCTCACAATGACTATAGACGGAAACATGGCTGCCCCCCATTAAAACTCGACAATAAATTGAACCGTGAGGCACAACAGTGAGTCGGTTTTTAACAATTAGCGATTCTGAAATACTCTTGTCTGCCTTTGTGAAAATACTTAGCATCTAAAGTATCCTTGTGATTATGTTGTCTGAGAATCTGAATAATATTTCCTGTTATAACGCTCTTAGTGTCATTTTAACATTAGGGAAGCAGTTTGGGGTTTTTTGTTTGTTTTTTAAGAAATTGGATTTTGTGACAATGCATTTTCAAGGTTTAGGCATAAGCATGCTTTATGGAAGGGGGAATTTGGAAGTTTGATTAAGGTTCATTTCTGCTTATAATTTTAGTAAATGCTCTGAGTTTCTTTGCTAGGTATGCAGATGCACTGGCTACTACAAAGGTTCTCAAACATAGCTCAGAATCCAGTAGGGGAAATTGTGGAGAAAATCTAGCATGGGCTTCCTATGATCAACCAGGTATGTTTGGTTCTTTCATACTCTCCTGTCAGAATTGCTACATTCTAAATTCATATCTCTCAAATTTACTTACTTCACTTTTTTCTGCACTGTAGGAAAAATTTTAAAGTTCTGATTTTTTCCCCCTAAAAGTTGATTTGTTCCTGAATTTTGTTTGTTTTTTGATAATGCCTCTTTGGACTGAATTTGAACGTGTTCTATTTTTTATCTATTTATGTACACTTGGAACCACAATCTAACTCATGGTATAAAAATGAAAAACTTTTTTTTTTCTTTCCTCTCATATGATTTTTCTACTCTATATATCTGCCTCTCATTTCCATTTCCAAATCCTATACCTTAAATTGCATTCCTAAAGCATAGTTAGCTCTGTTACCCATTCCTGCATTTGTTAAACCCATTCCTGCATTTGTTAAACCCATTCCTGCATTTGTTAAACTGAGAGTATCACATAAAATGCATTTGTTACATAAAAGTGTTATTTAGACTTATCTATTTTTTATCTGCTGTGTGGAACTGAATTGGGACTACTCTCAATCATACTATTAAGTACCATTAGTATTTTGTAAACTGGGATATTTTAGTAAGAAATTACTTCATTAGGGAAAAGAACACTTTTTCCTCTTTCAGTCACCAAACTCAAAGATATTTGAAATCAAAAAGTTATTATAGGACACCTAATTACACTCAACAAAATAGGATGTTCATTGGGTTTATTGAGTTATGTTTTCTTTTATTTTAAAATTTATTGCCTCAGTTTGAGAGGTTTTTGCCCTATCCGTTTTTCTTTGGGAAGGCACTTTGTTGTTAAATTGGCTTGCATATGTATACATATTTGTAGTCCAGGTTTCTCTGGCAATGTCCAATTCTGGCATAGGGATGCCCTTAGAAGCCTTTTGACCATGCCCTGTTTGCCTAATGTGGAGCCTATTATATCAACTACCAGGTAAGTGGGTGGGGTTGGGGATAGCCTACCTGTAATTGGCCACTTGCATCTTTAAAACTGGATTGACTGAGTCTTTCACATTTTTGGACTGCCCTTTTTTGTGACTTTATCTGCTCTGTCCAGCATTTGAAGCTATGAATTAAGCTGAAAGGGTAAGAAAAATCTTTTCCCCTGCTCTCTTCTTGTTATTCCTGACTCCAAGAAATGGCCCTGGAAGCATTTGTTTCAGATTTTGGAAGTAATCACCAGCCACAGACCTGGGAATCTGAGCCATAGTAACCTTAATACCTAGAACCAAGATTACAGACTAGATGGTGCAAGCAATCAGTCTGACATGGAAGCACAGAGAAACCAGTTTTGGGACTGGAGCCTACGGGCAATTTTGGATTTGGAATTGAGACTGTCCTGTGGGAAAAAAAAACTATGCTGAAAATCCAATCCTACTTCATCTTTGTACCATTTTTATGTTACTTGTACTATGTCCAGTCCTGGGCCCTCCACTCCAACCTAAAACTCTTAAGGCCCTTCTAAGAGCAACAATGAACTCCCAAAAAGAATGGGAAAAGGAGCTTCTGGAAACACTTGAAGAAATCCATCAAATTAAGGCTTAAGAAGGAAGTGAATCTGGTATAAATGATAAATATCTGTGGCATGTATGGGAGACAATCAGTAATTACTGCTACTGCTGCACTCTGTTTACAAAACACTGTAAAAGAGAGGTTCCTTTTGAAAATTTTTTCTCTTATTTTTTGCTCAAATACATATAAAAATGCTTAACATTTGTGTTTTTAAATTTTGAATTTCAAATTCTCTTTCCCCCTCCTAATTCATGCAAAACATATTTCTTTATTTGCCATTTTGCAAAAGAAAACAAAGACCAGAAGAATAAAAAACAACCAAAAAAGAATTTTTTTTAAAAAAAAGTATCCTTCGATCTGCATTCTTTCTTTGGAAGTAAATAGCATTTTTTCATCATGAATCATTTGGAACTATCTTGGAATTTTGTATTGCTGAGAATAGCTAAGTCATTCATAGTTGATCATCAGACAATATTGTTATTACTGTGTACGTGTTTTCTTGGTTCTTCATACTTCATTTTGTACCAGTTCATAGAAGTTTTCCCAGGTTTTTCTAAGAGCATACTGCTCGTAATTTCTTATAGCACAATAATATTCCGTCACAATCATACCACAGCTATTCCCCAATTGATGAGCATTTCTTGAGTTTCCAATTCTTTGCCACAAAAAGAACTACTAGAAATATTTTGTACATATAGGTCCTTTTCCTTTTTTTTTTGAAAAAAAATCTCTTTGGGATTTAGATCTAGTAGTGATATTGCTGGGTAAAAAAAAATGTGCACAGTTTTATAGCCTTTTGGGTATAGAGTTCCAAATTATTCTCCAAAATAGTTGGCAAACTCACAGCTTCACCAGGAGTACATGAATGTCTCTATTTTTCCCACCCCTTCCAACATTTGTCATTTTCTTGATATTCCCTTATATTAGGCAGTCTGATAGAGGCTTTCCTTTCCAAGTCTTTCCTTCAGATGTGACTCTTTGCTACCAGCATTTCCACCTCAAGAAAGAAAAGTTTCCTTGAGACAAATGGAAAATGAGAGTAGCAGGAAGAAAGTTTTTTTCTTACCAAACCTTTGTCTCCTTTACAATGCTCATTCCTGTATACTTTGAGAGCCAGATTCACTTGATTTATTTATTTACAGCTTTGGGGGCAGTTACATTTGTTTCATTTCTAACCTCCAGTTGGGACACTTCAACAATTTTGAAAGAGTTTCCTCTTTGTGTAGCCAAATGTAACTTCCTTCTCAATTGCCCTTGAGCAAACAAAATACATTGAGCCTGTTAATTTTATTTTAATACCAGCCTCTAGATATCAGAGGAAAGAAAGAGAACAAGTATTCTATAGAGCCTACTAAGTGCCACATACTAAGTGCCAAGTACTTAGTGCAAGTACCTTTTATAAATATCTCATATGGTGGCCACAACCTGGGAGGTAGGTACTGTTATTATCTGTATTTTATTATCTGTATTCTACAGTTGAGGAAACTGAGGCAAATGGAGGTTAAGTAACTTGCTTGGGGCTCATAAATGTCTGAGGCTGGCGGTCTTTGTAACTCCAGGTCCAATCTTCCATTGAGTGTTCCACTGGCTGCCTGACCAGGTGAAGAACAATCTAGTATATAAACTTTAGAGAAACAAATAAGCTTAAAAACAAATACATACTCTCCCTAAGAAGGAGAACGGATTTTAACCATTTAATATTTCCCAGCAAAAAGAACAGCTGCTGTCTTGACTCTGGTGTTTATAGGGGATCCTATATGTCACACTTTCAGGGGCATAGGTAACAGAGGTAGCATCAGTACTCAATTCAGGAACTCCTGTATCTGGGTCTTCAGCAAGAGGAGGAAGAGCTGATGACCCCCCCAAGTTCTAGTTACTCCCATGCTCGAGACACTTGGGCACAGACACATTAGCAGAGGAAACAACCATTGGCAGCCCCCTGGCCTCCACATTCTGTCATGAATCCAGTATCTTTCATTCATTGCGGTAGCAAAACACCTCAGGCTTCTTGACTGTCCCTCAGCTCTCTTGTACATGCTTATTTATTACCTTGTGGGAGATTTTAGCTACTTCCTCCAAAGTGGATGAAGAAAAAGGCTTCCTTTTCATGGCACTGTCTCACAGGGGTATATGAGGTATTCCAGGAGGACTAGCACCTCTGGTATGAGGGCTTGTGGAAGCCTTTTCAGGCTCTTCATCCACCTTTCCTGTCCACCAGGCACCGAATTCTCACCTGTGGCTTCAAGAAGTTGTAGCAGGTGCATCAGGGGACCCTCACAAATTAACCCTCACAAACTATCTCAGCAGACAAACTAAGCCAGAGAGAAGGCAACCAAACTGGCTTCAAACCTGTTGGTGAGTTAGGGCCATGTTGACCCTAAGCATGGATGATTTCCCCTTGGCAGAAAGGACAGATGGAAATTATTTGTTCCAACAGTGATTAAAAGCTGCTGCAGCAGGTTCTAAGGAGCACTTAGGGCTTGGCCAGACATCAAACGTATCAAGATCATCCACTGCATCCCAGGCCATTGCCAGTCATCCTTACTTTGTCTTGCCACTGGACATCAAGGGTGATGACTTTGTACAACTTTACCTCACTTAAATCTACTTCACATACCAACCAAGACATCCTCCCTGAGGTCATTGGTCCTCTTCAAAAACAAAAGAAAAACAACGTCCTAACCCCAGGGAACTCAGGACCTCAAGTGGACAGCCTTTGGGTACTTCTTATCCCTGGAACAGATATTTTGCTTGCCTTTACTAAATCAGCCAAAATACAAGTGGCACCTGGAATTAGAAATCACAACATCAAAATAAAGACCCACTCTTAAGAGAACAAGGATAATTATCCAGACATTCCAAGTGGGATCTCAGAATGCAATTCACAGGAAGTATATATCAACAGTATATATAATATAGTCCTATTGACACTTTAGTAATAGTAGTACATGCATATCCAAAGGACACAAGCATAACAGCAAAACAAAAGTAAAGCAATATTATTATCAATAGATCTATAAAGTAATAGCATATGCAAAAAACAGCAGGATTTATAACAATAGTAAGTAACAAAATTATGAATATTTAATGCATCTACAATGTATGCATATGACATAAAGTAAATAACATGAACAAGTAAATAAACAGAAGCACATTCAAAACATGAAATAATTAGAATGTAGTTGACATGTATTTACATGTAAGGTACACATTACAGAGGAAGATATCAAAACTGTCATCTGACTACATGTTTCTATAATTTGCTCCATAAAAAATATTAATCTGGTCACTGTCAAAGAAATATAGTTCTCCTCTTACCCATCATCTGCTGTGCTTTTCACAACTCTGCATGAAGTAGGAGGGCACAGGCTACCAGTGCTATATTATTATGTGTCTTTACTCTAGGAGTCCTTTTGGCTGAAGTTCTTGATAGAAAAAGTATTCCCTCTGGGTTCTGTTTTCTCCCCTCATTTAAACTAGTGGTTGAGTGACAGTATATCAAGCCTTCCTTACTTGAAATATTTATTTCTGAGCAATTTTTTTTTGGATCAAAAATCCTGCATAGCTAGAAGAATTTTTTTTCCTGCTTAAAAGTTCACCAGGGATAAGGGCCCCATCAGTCTTTATTGGCTTATAAAAGAGTTTTACCAGTCACATACAGGAAATAAGTGGTCACAGTGAACTGTCTATATATGACCCCTACCAGTCTCTGAGGGACAACTAGGAGGCACAGTGAATAAAGTGCCAGGTCTAAAGTCAGGAAGGTTCCTCTTCTTGGTGACCCTGGTGAGTCACTTAATCTTGTTTGCCTCAATTTTCTCATCTCTTAAATGAGCTGGAGTAGGAAATGACAGACTTTTCTAGGATTTCTGCCAAAAAAAAAAAAAAACTCAAAAGGGGTCATGAAGAGTTGGACATGATAAAACAACAGTCTCGCAGCCTAATTTGTTAACTGGAAAGTTGCCCACTGTTGGAGGAGGGCCTTACCCTCTTAATTCAAGTTCATATTGGGAATATAATGAGACACTCTCAAGCCTTTGAAAAATTAACAGAAGGGGGCTTCTTTTGCTCTAACACAGTAAGGATAGAATAGCCCTTAGAATCTTGGAATATTGCTACTCTGTGTCCCCATATGGAAAGGAGCTAAGGCAGGTCACATACCTTGAAGGATACAATGACTATAGGCTTCAGTAATCCATCAAAAGAGCTCCCACCTGCCTGTCTCTTTGTCGTATTAAGCCTGTAGGTGACCGGTAAAGCTTGGCAAAACTAATCAGGTCCAGGTTTATCTTTGTCTCCCTTTATGGATATCATTCCTAAGGATTAGATTAGGAGAAGGGTCATTGTCTTCCCCAGGTTGGGAGGGGAAGGAGGTTGTGTCAAGAATTACTGCTTAGTTTTAGTCCTCTCACTAGTCTAGAGCTACAGAAATACTTGAGGTTTTGTAAGCATTCCTGATAGGTGAACTCAGAGTTTTTCTTTAGAGCTGGCAGGGATTCAGATGTGGGGTCCCTGCTCCTTTTCCTTCAAACAATTCACGTTATTCCTGTCAGGTGTTTGCTAGCCTTGTAGAAGGATCATAAGAACAAAGATTTAGAGTAGGAAGAAGACTCATGGAGTTCAACTCTTATCATTTTATTCATGAGGAAACCAAGGCCCCAAATAGTTTAAATGAATTGGCCAAAGCCACACAGACCATCTGAGTCCAGAACCAGGGTATTTTTCCTCTGTCTTTCCACTGCCTCTTGATTCAGGCCTTTACTAAGTCTTTCCTAGGAAGGTGAATGTCCTTTCCTGAGAAAGTGCCTGCTTGGGGTGGATCTATTGAGGCTTGTTTCAGATCACTTCTAGGCATCCAGCTCTCACCTGATGGCCATGTAAACTGACTCTCTCTCTCGTAGGAGACCTAGTTTCTGGTCTTATAGGAGGTCCTCTTCATGACCTAGGGAAACTAGTCCTCCCTCTTTTGCAATATCCTCAATTTCATACCGACAGTCTATTCAAAAAAATCAGGGTATTAATGTGACAAGATGGATAGAGTGCAAAGAGTAGAGATAGGAAAATATCACTTTCTGAGTTCAAATCTGGTCTCAGAAATTTACTATATGTGTGATCCTGGGCAAATCACTTAATCCTATTTGCTTCAGTTTCCTTATCAGATTAATTGGAGAAGGAAATGGCAAAACACTCCAATGTTTGCAAGAAAATAACAAATGGGATCACAAAGGATCCCTCAAAAGACAGTACTCTGCAACATAATATTTGCGTTTTCAAAATGTTGATTTATAATAATATCAAACATGGTCATCTTTCTGAGTTCAAATGTAGCCTCAGACATTTAAATACTCTTTGACTTAGTACCATTAAACTTATTTTAAATTTTTTATAATTTTCATTTCTAAGATTCTTTGTTATTTCATTTTCCTCTTATGCTCTAAGTTTTTAGTTATATTGAACTCACTAACTAAACTGTTATTAGGAAGATTGTGGGCTGTTGTATCTGGCTTGTTGCTTGCTGAATTTGACATAATTTTGTTACTTTTATTTCCTTTTTAAGCTGTTTTATTTACTTTCTTTCTCACTGACATTGACAATTTTATTACATCACAGTTTGAACTCTTATTCTAGTTTGTTTTTTTTTTAATATTTTGCTGTTATTTTTGTTCTGTATTTGGGTTTTCAGGCTCCATGTAGTTGCCTCAAATACATAGGTTGTACTATTTTCCCCCATGTTATATTTGCATATCTATTTTTTCCCCTGAAGGGTTATCCTTAGTCTTTCTGGATAAGTTGTTCAATCCCCTTCCATCTGTGGGCTGAGGCAACTGATTCAGTTGATCTTGAAACCTGTTAGTGATTTACTGTGATATGATCTATGCTGACTGCAGGCTGTACTGCATTGTGCTCAATTCTTACTTGAGGGTGAGAGGCCTTTCTTGTCTACCCTCTGAGTTTTGGTCTGGAAAATTATTTCACTTGGTTCCTTTTATGGTTTCTGCCACTCCAGAATTCATTTTAAGAAATTTTAAATTGTTTGGAGAGGAATTTGGAAGCACTCAGTCAAGTCCCCAACTTTTCTCAACTATTGTGGCTCTGCCCTCCAATTCTATTTTTTTAAGTTGTTTTCTTTAGTATTTTTTTGCCTCTTTTACCAAAGCTATTAATATTCTTTTCATAATTTTCTCATATCAGTCATTTCCCCCCTAATTTTTCCTTTGACGTTCTTATCTTTTTCTTTAACTCTTCCAGGAATTCTAGTTGGGCTTGAGTTCACTTTACATTTTTCTTTGTATATAGCTGTTTTCACATTGTTGTCTTCTGAATTTGTGCCTTAGTCTTCCCATCACTATAGTAGCTTTTTATAGTCAAATTATTTTTGTTGTTATTGTTTGTTTTTTCTAGCCTATTCCCTGACTTTGAACTTTATATTGAAGTTGGACTCTTTGTTAACTGAGGGTGGAAATGCACAATGCCAAGCTTCAGGATTTTTTGTGCTTCCTTTTTCAGAGCTAGTTCTAAAGATCTGCAATTTTTTGATGCTTCTTAGTGTGGTCCTAGGAAAGATATGGTTACTACTCTTCTGGTCTGCTCTATGGTCTTTACCCAGGAAGGGCTCTTGTTTCCCTGCAGCCACAATCACTAGTGCCTTGGAACTGTGACCATGGTCTCTGCTCCTTTTGACCAACTCCCAGCACTCCTTTCTGCCATGAAACTGTGACCCAGAATTGTAAAAAGACATAGAGTTGCCAATCAATGCCAGCTGGACCCAATGACAGCAAAGGGTCTCTATAATCTTTTTCTGATGGGTTGTTCAACCCCATACTGTCTCTGGGCTGAGAGTTTTCAAAACTGCTGCTTCCTCAGCTGTGGTGGCTGTTTCTGCCAACCTCCTAAATTGTCTTAGGCCAGGAAAATGATGCACCTTAACCTTTTCCTGCCTCTGCCACTCAACAATTTTATTTAAGCCTTTATTTTGAGTTATTTGGAAAGGAATGTTGAGAGAATTCACCTGGGTTGCCTTTAACCCACTATCTTGGCTCTCTGTTTCATTTTTTTTTAAAGTAGTGTCAGTGCCTTTTACTTTTGTAACCCAGTCATTATCAGATACATCCCTCTCCAATCCAGCTAGCCTTCCTTTGTAACAGAACTTTTTTTTTTTTTAAACTCAGTCTTCTTCTACTTCTCCTTCTACTGATCTCATGTATCTGTAAGTCAATTCAGTCTATCTATCTTCATGTTAAAGTCCAAGGAGCATCTCATTTGCAAAAACTATAGAGTTAGTTTTCAGTTATCAGTGATAATGAATAAAAAATAAAAATAGGGAACTGAAATCCACTGATAATTTAAAATATAATTTTAACCAATATGTTAACAAATGGATATATTCCACAAGTGTTCTATTTTATTCAGCAGTTTTCAAATTGCTCCTTGACTTAATCTTTTCAAAACTTCTAATAGTTTTTTAAAGTTTTATCTCTTTATATGCTTTTATTTATTATCTAATAAGAATAAGTATTGATGAGTAAAAGAATAGAATTCCTGGTAGGAGACATTAAATCAAGGAATAATCGTGAATTGATTAAAAAATGAAGAACTGGTTTCCAGAAAATTAAAAGACCAATTCACAGTTATTAGAAAAATTATAAAAGGAACAAAAGTCAGGATTGGAAGGAGTTTATAGATCTAGTCTTACATCATTCCTGCAGTGCATACAGGCCACTTTTTCTATATTTTCTGGCTTCATCCCACTTCACCAGTTCTCCAGAGTCCTTACTTAGATCAGTTCCACCTGAAATTGCTGGTCCTTACATCCTATCTAGAATCCCCCATACTTCACTTACTCCTGCCTGCTGTGAGGTGACCCTCCTAGACTTAAAAAGAATCAGAAATCCACCTGCTACCATGTTGGATGGTGAGGAATGGCCTCTAATTCCCTCCTTCTGATAATAGGTCTCTCTCCAACCACTGATATACCTGGACTTAATAGCATACACCCATCCTGTCATACTCTCTCTATCCCAGTGATTCTGAATCCCATTCCTCAGTACCACCAACCTCTGATATCATTGTACAAATCCCATTGCCCACCCCCTACTGCCTACTCCTTTTTTTTCATCCCCTTCAACCATATTCCCAAAATGTTTTATTCCAAATCTATCTCCCCCTTCCACTGTACTCTCTGGAATATCTGTTCCATAGCTAACAAACTTGCTTTCATATTATACCTTTCTTTTTTGACTCTCTCCATCTCCTGGCTCTCACTGACACTTGGTTCCCACTTGTTAACAAGACCCCCTGACTACCCTTTTCATTACTGGTTGTAATTTCATTCATAGATCTTGACTTAACTGGTTAAGGCAGGGAGTCAGAATATTCCTTGCTTCCCCATTACTTCTAGACTTTCCCAAAACCATCATTACTCACTTAATTGCTCCATTCAGTCCATATGTATCACCCATTCAAGATACTGGTTGCTGCTATGTAATGAATCCCAAAGCACTCTTTCTCTCTTCCTCAGTGATTTCAGTACCTAGCTCAGTCTTTCTATCCATATCATCTTCTGTCCTCATTTTAAGGAATCTCATCATTCATAGTGATAGTTCCTCAAACCCTGATTTTCTCATTATCCGATGATATTGCCCATTTCCCATGCATGATCTCCACTTCAAATGAGATACTTAATATTGCCATCACTTAAATGTGTTCTACTTCTCTTTTCACTTAAAAATTCTCATTTTTGATCACAATATTTTATTATACCACCTTTCTCTCTGCTTTGATGATACCTAACTCTTCTCCTTATCTTCAATCTAACCACCAATCTAACCTCTAAATCTCTAGTCAGTTCTTTCCCCAATTCATTGCCTTTGCCCTGAATCAGTCCAATTCTACATTATCCTTTATAAACTAATATCTTCCCCCTTTATCCTTTCTTTGCTTATGATTTGCTAAGTCCCAACCTTGTGTGACTCCCACCATTTAACATTAATGATACAACATTTAACACTTCTATTTATGTATACTTGAATGGAGTTAAAGAAACTCCTGAAACTATATTCATGGAGTATACTTCAATTTTATATTACATAATTTTAACTGAATCCTTGCTGCAGCAAGGCAATGCAACACTTCCTGCAGCAAGGCAATGCAACACTTACTTCCCTAATCAATTCACCATCCCATTTAGCACAGAATAGATTTCAAACATTTGCATCCCTCCTCAATCTTCACTGCTTGTCAGCAGAAGACTTTTTGACTTATACTTCATCAAAAAATCTGAAATCATTCTCCAAAACCACCTTTCTTCTCCCCATTTCACATCCCTCAGATGGCCTTCATGCTATCTCCTTCCTCATCACTATCTCATAGGGAAAAAAGTGACCCTTTTACTTTTTGCCAGACAGCCTGCTTCATTCATCCCATTCCTTGCCAGCATATTACTCCCTTTTATCATCCCTACTTTTCCATTCATTTTACGTCTCCCTATCTACTCACTGTTACTCTGGTGCCTATAAATCTTCCTGTGACTTGCTAATTTTTTTATATTCTTTTTCAGCTAAACTTTTTGGGAAAATCATCAATAATCATTCCCTCCAGTTCCACTTCTCTTAATCTCTTCTATACTCATTGCAGTCTGGCTTTTGACCTCATTTGACTGAAACTGTTTTCTACAGAGGAGTTAGCAATAATATCATAATTGATAAATATAATGGCTTTATAATATCTTCAATTTTTTTGTTTACTTTTTTCTTTCTCCTGGATCTAAATGGGTTCATAATTTAGAAATAAGAGGTGATACTATAAAGTAAATTAGTAGAGCAAGACATAGTCTTATCTGTCAGATATGTGAAGAAGGGAGGTATTTATGGCCAAAGAAGAACTAGAGAACATTATGAAATGTAAAATGGATAATTTTGATTACATTAAATTTAAAAGATTTTATACAAACAAAATCAATGAGCCAGAAAGCTGGGGTGGGGAGGAGAGAATTTTATAAAGGCCTCATTTTAAAATATATAAGAGAATTGACTCAAATTTATAAGAATATAAGTCATTCCCTAGTTGATAAATGGTCAAAGGATGTGAACAATTTTCAGATGAAGAAATTAAAGCCATATATAGTTATATGGGAAAATTTTCTAAATCATTATTATTTAGAGAAATGTAAATTAAAATAATTTTGAGATGTCATTTTACACTAAATGATAGAATAGAAAATTGACAAAATGTTGGAGGGTATGTGGGAAAACTGGGACACTAATGCTTTGTGAAATGATCCAGCCATTCTGGAAAGCAATTTGGAACTATATCCAAACTGTGCATACCCTTTGATCCAACAGTGTCTCCACTGGGTCTGTATCCCAGATCATAAAAGAGGGAAAAGGATATACATAGACAAAAAATGTTTGTAGCAGCCCTTTTTATAGTGGCAAGGAATTGGAAATTGAGTAGATGGCATCTCAGCTGGGGAGTGGCTGAATAAGTTATGCTATATGAATATAATGAAATATTGTTCTACAAAAAATGATGAGCAAGCAGAATTCAGAAAAGCCTGGAAAGACTTAAATGAACTGATGCTAAGTGAGCAGAGCCAAGGGAACATTGTACACAGTAACAAGATTATGTCATGATCAACTATGATGAACTTGGCTTTTTTCACCAATGAGGTGATTCAAGGTAATACTAATAGTGTTCAATCAGAGAACGAACTATGGAGACTGAACATGGATCAAAGCATGTCACCTTTTTGTAGTTGTTTGTTTGCATGGTTTTTTCCATGTGCAAAAAATTTTTCCCTTTTGACCTGATTTTTTTGCACAGAATGATGAATATGGAAACATGTTTAGAAGAACTACACATGTTTAACCTATATTGGATTACTTGCTGTCTTAGGGGGAAGAGAAGGCAAAAAATTTGGAACACTAGGTTTTGCAAAGGTGAATGTTGAAAACTATATTTGCATGTTTTTAGAAAAATAAAATTCTATTAAAATTTTTAAAAAGAGGAAAACTGATCCTGTATATGGGATTCTTTGGTAAGATACCTTGCTGACTTATCCTTAATTATAATGCCAGCTGAAAAAGTGTGGTAAGGTAAGGAGAAGTGGTCAGGTGGAGCAGTGTAGATGTAAATTGCCAGTAGCTTTGTCATGAGGGAATGAACCTAGATTTACTGTTCAAATGATGTAATAATGGAAATGTTAAATAGAAATATAAAAGGGAAGAATTGTTCGATGTGATCTGTTAGACAGTTTAGTGGCTTCATGATTTGCATATTTAAGGTTCTTAAAGAAAAATGCATTTTCCTCTTTTGGCTGTATAACAAGCTGTTTTAATCCACGGTTGTGCCTTGTAGTTCCATTAAAATTGTATTCTTTGATCCATCAATAAATACTTGTAGTTAAAACAAAAATTTAAAATACTATTAAAAAAAGAAATTTTAATGGAACTAGCTTAGAGGAGGGGGAAAAAAACGAAAGAATAAATAGCTTAAAATAAACCCAAATAATGGAATCCTTGAAAAATATAATGGCGCAAACAGAAGTCAGCGAATGTATAGAACAACAAAAAATATTAGAACAAGATCAAAATATGGGGGGAAATAGAAGAAAATATAAACTATATACTATCAAAAACAATTGACCTGGAAACAAAAAAGAAATAGTTTAAGAATCTTTGGACTCTCTGAAAAGCATGAACAAACTAAAAATTCTAGATGCTGCATTTCAAGAAATAATAAAATAAATTACCAGTATCTATAAATATCAGAGTAAAACTGGGTGGGGGGGGGGGGAGTAATTTCCTGGTTTTCAGTTTTTAAAGTTCATTGGAGGAAGAAATCATCTCTTGAGGGAAATTCCACAATGAAAAGACCTAGGAATATCATAGACAAAACCCTGGGCTTCTATGGCAGATTTAAAAAAAAAAAAGTACTCCAAGCAGAAAAAGAGAGTTAAATTATCCAAAAAAAAAAAAAAAAAAAATCATAGGATTATATAAAAAGCACTATGTTAAGCTGTAAAGATACAAAGGAAAGTAAAGTTTTTTCTCATTTTAACATTTATTTTCCCCAGTTACATGCAAAACAAATTATTTTGCATTTGTTTTTAAAATTTTGAGTTCCAGATTCTCCCCCTTATTCCCTGAATTCCCCGCCACATTGAGAAAGCATATGTCAAGTTGTGCAAAACTTAAGTTTCTTTTCTCAAGGATCTTAGAATCTAATAGCATAACAATTAAGTACACACAAGATTTGTCCAAGATAAAGGATAAATTAATGCAAAATTGAAAATACCCAGATTATCAGAACAAGAAATAGAGAATTTAAATAGTTTGGCTTCAAAAAAGAAATTGAACAAAAAATCTATGACCAATGAATTTTATCAAGTATTCAAAGGACAATTCCAATTATTACATAAATTGTTTGAAAAAAAAAAATAGAAAAGAAAGGCATCTTACTAAACCCTTCCATAAGACAAATGTGACCTAATTGCCCTTTCCATGAGACAAATGTGACCTAATTATTTAATTCAGGGAGAGTGAAAGTGGAGGGGAGGGAACTAACTTAATATCTAATATTTCTGTAAAAGTGTTTGTAAAGAAGCTATAGCAGCATATTTTAAAGTTGATACAGGATTTATACCAGAAATGCTGAGCTATTTAGTGTTAGAAAAACTTCTAACATAATAGATCTTATTCATATCAGAAAAAATAAAAATTATATAATTATACAAAAATGTAGAAAAGTTTTTGAAATAAATTAAAATACTCTTTTACCCCTTTAAAACATTTTTGAAAAAAAAACACAAGAATAAATTACCATTCCTTAATATTGATAAATAGCTACTAAACCAAGAGCTAAAATTATCTATAACGAGGAAATAATAAAGCCTTTCTAACAATAAAGGGAGTAAAACAAAACTGTTTGTCAACACCATTTGACTTCGTCCTAGAAATTCTACATTGAATAAATAAGCATATAAAAAAGACAACAGCATGAGCTCTTTATGTAGATAATAAAATAGTTTACTTAGAGAATCTAAAGCCAATTTAAAAAATTAATTGAAACAATTAACTTCAGTAAGAAAGGAATTAAAGGATATAAAGAAGCAGTTCCCCCCCAAAAAAAGAATATAGTTATCAATAATTACATGAAAAATTTCACAGTTCAATACCTGTAAGATAAATACAAATTAAAGCATCCAAGATTCTATGTCTCACTTTTTAAACTGGCAAAAGGAAAATAGCAATTGCTGTACTGTGTCAGTACTGTGTCACACTAATGCACTGTTCCAGGAACTGCAAAATGTTTTAACCATTTAACTATACTTTGAAAGTTATTAAACTGTACCTACCATTTGTTCCAGACATATAAGCACTCCCCAAATTAGTCAAAGGAAGATGTAAAAGGGTCTATATTTACAAAAATATTTGTAGCAGCACTTAATAAATAAAAAGTGCCCATCAACAAGAGATTAACTAAACAATTTATCATACATGAATATAATGGAATATTGCTACCCTATATTAGAAGTGATAAAAAGGATAAATTCAGATACACCTGGGAAGCGTTCTGTGAACTAATGCCAAATGAAGTGAAAAGAACCAAGAGAAAGCAACCTACGATGTCTATGCATTATTTTTTAAAATGTAGCTTTGAAAAACTTAAAAACTATGATCAATAAAATGATTATTCATGACTAGAAATTTCATAATAAATTATGCCTTCTCACTGATTAGCATGGAAGTAATGAGCTAAAGTTGCAGAATGATACATAAATTTTCATATATGGACAAGATACTGGAAAGAAAATATCTTCCTTTTTTTGAAAAAAAAATAAAGTGTTTTTACAAATTATCAGGATATTCTATGACTAGCAATTCTATGTTTGAAATTTCTTTTGTACTGTCAATGGTTTGTTTTTTGTTTTTTGTTTTTGCTGAGGCAATTGGGGGTAAGTGACACACATCTAGGAATTATTAAGTATCTGAGGCCAGATTTGAATTCAGGTCCTCCTGACTTCAAGACCAGTGTTCTATCCACTGTGCCATGTAGCTGTCCTTGTATTTTGACAGGATCATCTCTTTTTTTTCTGTAGGACAAGATGTCTCTGACAGATGGTATAGTGAAATGAGAAATTATGATTTTAAGAGTCCAGGATTCACCCCAGAATCAGGTGAGTATTTTTTGTCATGATTTTATTCTCTAAAGTACAAGGTTTTGTTTTTGTTTTCTTTCAGTTATGAAGATAGGAAATCTATTCAGTTAACATTTCCAAGATTACACTTCTCGTTTTTCCTTTTTTTCAATTGGATTTTTGACTAAAACGTTTTGGTTCCTTACAGAGCTACAGGTTTTCAAACAATCTGTGATAATCTCATACATAGTAGTGGTTTTTTAAACACACATATTTACACAAACACACAATTTTGTCCATCACATATACAGTATAATCTTCCCTTGAAATCTTATGCTATACCAAGTATCATAAGACTTGACAATTGAAGAAGTTATACTGGGAAAGTTCATAGATCAATTTTTAATTACTAATGTATTATTATTTCTCTCTTTCTGTTAAAGTGATAGATGAAAGTTCTGTTTCATATGACTTATACTAATGAAGAGAATTCATAAATGCTACTTTTTGTTGGACTAGAAAGATTAGTCCAAGAAAAGAAAGACGAGTTATATCCATACATGAGATGTTAGAAGTATCAGCACCAGAGGAAAAGAAGGGTCTAATTCAACTGTTATCTGAACAGGAGTCCCCTTTACCAAAGTTCTGCCCATCAATTATCCAAGCCTCTGTTTAAAGAATTCCATTGATAGATAATCTATTACCTCCAAAGGCAGCTTATTTCACTTTTACACAGCTTTACTTGTTGGAAAATTTTTCTTTTTTATCAAGCCTAAGCTATTTCTCTGTAACATCCATCCATTATGTCTATTTTTTTTATTTTTTTTTATTTTTACAGCTAAGCAGAGTCTTTTACATGATAGTCTTTTCATGTACTTGAAGACAGCTGTCCTATTCCACCTAAATATAATTCAATTCAGTAACATTTATTAAATACCTCCTATGTGCCAGGTATCTTTTGGATAATTGCTTTGTCATGATTGAGAGGGCTTGTGTAGCTCAATGAAAATGTGCTATGCTAAGCAGGTTTGCTTAAGTCAGATGAGTCATCCTGTGTGTGAGTGAACTTTAAAAGATGGGATTGGGTGAATTTAATTCAGGTGATAATTACATATAGTACTGTAGGCAAGAATCTCATAGTTAGTCAAGTAGTCCTCATAAGCAACAAAGGGTGAGAAAAAACAGTACTGGAATATAATGTCAAAAATGACATTTCTTGTTCAAATCCAATGCAAACCATTCAAAATTGGCAATGCCAGAAGCCAAAGTTGATCAGTTCTATAAAGACCTACCACATCATCTAGAAATAACAACCTCCCAAGAAGTCATATTCATCATCAGGAATTGGTATGTTAAAGTAGGAAATCAAAAGATAATAGGAATAACAAGTTTGATCTTGGAGTAAACATGAAATAGAGTAGATACTAATAGAGTTTTGCCAAGATAACTCACTGGTAATAACACACACATATTTTCAACAATCCAAAAGGTGACTCGACACATGGACATCATCAGATAGACAATATGGAAATCAAATTGATTACACATTTTGCAAGCAAACGTGGAGAATCTGTATATAGTTAATTAAAACAAGACCTAGAGCTGACTATGACTCAGCTTGTAAGCTTCTTTATTTTGCAAAATTTAGATTTAAAATGAAGGAAATAAGGAAAACCATCAGAGTATATACATATAACCTAAATAACATCCCTTATGAATAGGAAATAGAGATGTACAGATTTAAGGGATTAGATCTGGTAGATAGAGGGCCTGAAGAACTGTCTATAAACAAAAGTTTGCAACATTGTACAGGAGGCAAAAACAAACATTCCAAAGGAAAAAAAAAAAAAACAAGAAAACAAAATTGCTATCAAATAAGGTTTTACAAATAGCTAAGGACAAAAAAAGGAAAGGGAAAGATATTATACTAAAGGCAGAATTCCAAAGAAAAGCAAGGAGAAATAAGGTTTTCTTAAGTAAACAATGCAAAGAAATAAAACAACAGAATGGGAAAAACAAGAATTTCTTGAAGAAAATCAGATATATCAAGGGAAAGTTTCATGCAAAAATGGATGTCATAAAAGACAAAAATCTCAGATTTAACAGAATTAGAAGAGATTAAGAAGTAGTGTCAAGAATAAATAGAACTATATAAGAAACATCTTCTCACCACTGATAACCACTGTGATGTTGTTGCTCTTTAAAAACAGACATCCTATAGAATGAAGTCAAGTGGGCCTTAAAAAACATTGTTATCAATAAGGTCAGTGGAAGTGCCTGAATTTCAGTTGAGCTATTTAAAATTTTAAAATACTGTTTAATTGCTCTGCTCAGTGTACCACCAAATTTGGAAAAATCAAGAATGGTCCTGGGATTGGAAAAGATAAGTTTACATATCTATCCTAAAGAAAGACAATGCTAAGGAACATTCAGGTTTCCACACGGTTGTGCTCGTTTCATACATCTGCAAAGTTATGCTTAAGATTCTGCAAACTGGGCTTCAGAGATATATAAAACGAGTTATTAGAAAAAGAGACTTATTTTCAAAGAGACAAAGACCAAATTGCCAACATTCACTGGATTATGGCTAAAGCAAAGGAATTCAAGAAAAATATCTAAACTAAAGTCTTTGCCTGGATGATCACTATAAAATGAGTGGCAAGTCCTCTAAGAGATAGAAGTACCAGATCATCTTATTTGTCTCCTAGGAACCCATATTAAGGGGAAGAAGCAACAGTTCAAATTGAATATGGAACAAACTGATTGGTTTAAGATTGGAAAAGAAGTATGACAAACCTGTACATTGTCACCTTATTTACTTAACTTACATGCTGAATTCATCATGCACAATGTTAGGCTGAATGAGTCAAAAGTTGGAATTAATCTGCTGGGGAAAAAAAAAAAAACTTGAATAATCTCAAATATGCAGATGATAACCACCCTGATGGCAGAAAGTGAAGAAAGAGGAATTAAATCTCTTGATAAAGAGAAAATATAAATGCTGTATATTAAAAAAAAAAAACCCTAATATGTTGGCAACTGGTACTACATAGCAAGTAAAAAGAGGGAGAAGAAATGAAAACAGGGTCAAATTTTATTCTTGGACTCAAAGATCATTGTAATTGGTGACTATAGCCATGAAATTAAAAAACACTTGCTACTTGGAAGTAAAGCTATGACAAACCAGGACAGCATACTAAAAATTAGAGACATTATCACTTTGCCAAAATTCCTGTAAACAAAATGAGAGCTGTACTATAAGGAAAACTGAGTGCTGCGGAATCAATGCTTTTTAATTGTGGTACTGGAGAAGACTTTTGAGAGTCTCTTGGACAGAAGAGATCAAATCAGTCAGTATTTAAATTAATTTAGATTGTTCATTAGAGGGACAAATACTAAAGCTGAAGTTTAAATCTCTTGGCCACATAATATAAGCAGATAGGACTTACTGGAAAAGACTCTGATGCTGGAAAAAAAATGAAGGCATAAAGAGAAGGGGACAGCAGAAGATGAGATGAAAGCAATGAATATGACCTTGAGAAAACTTAGGGAAAGAGTGGAGGCCAGATGAGCCTGGCCCTCCATGGTTTGTAGACTCATAAAGAGTTGGACATATCAGAACAACAGTATAGGCTAGGCATTGTGTTAAGCACTCAGAATACAAATAAAAATAAAAAGAGAGTGCCCAAGCTCAGTGAACTTACAATCCAATGGGGGAAGACAACACAGAAAAGAAAACTGAAAAGGGAGTAGGAAGGAGTAAGAAAACTAGGGAGTACTTAGCTCTAAGACATGTTGTTCCCAAAGAGTAGAGTGGAACAGAGCAATGCATGGAAAAATGGAATTATCAGGAACATTATGAGCCCTTATAAAAAGAAGAAAGCATTCAGAGGAGTTTAATATCATGTCCTCCAGTTAGAGGGGAGAGACAACTGAACCTGAGTTGGAAAAGTATAGTTTCAAAATGTGATTCAAAATCATGTCATGTCTAAACACCCCAAGTATCTAGAAATAATCTGAGGAGAGCACAAATGCAAGATGATCTTCCTTTTCATTTGGCATTTTCTTTCCATACAACCTAAGATTTCATTAGTGTTGACAGCTATTGTGTTAGATTTTTCACTCATAGTAAATTGATAGTTCTTTGTAATCTCAAATTTTTCAAACAAACTTATGTAGAAATTTATCCTTGTGAAGTTTTTTTTAATAAACCCAAGTATAGGACTATGTTTACCTTTAATCAAATTTCATCTTACTATTAAGATTTGGCCCATCATTCTAGCCTATTAAAATCTTTGTGGGTCCTGATTTTGTCTTCCAACATGTTAGGTGTTTCATGGAACTCAGAGCTTCTAGCTTCATATTCAGATTTGATAAGCATGCTTTCATCCTAGTCACTGATAAAAATGTTGAAGAATGGATCCTTGGAGCATTCCTCTAGAGACCTCCTTTCAAGAATTAGTCCTATCATTGAACTACTTTGAATTCACATAACTGTATCATCATTTATTCCATGTTTTTCTGTCTTACCCACAAGAATATGATAGACTTAGATGCTTTGCTGAAATGTAAGTATACCATGTATATAGCATTCCTGATCTCTGATTAGATTGCTGATCTGGTAAACTTTTAAAAAAAGAAAATAAGTTTAGTGTAGAATGACCAATTTTCTATAAAGTTTAGTCATCAGTTTTTCCCCTTAATAAATGCTTACAAAGCTTTCTTATATTTTGTCTTGTTATATAATCAAACTCACTAGCCAATCTGTATATTTTTATTCCATGAAAATGTGTACTCTGTTAGTTTGTCTGATTTAAAAATTTTTTTCTCTTAAAAAAAAGTTTTGTATACAATTTTACATCTGCTCCAGAAAAAGAAATCAGAGGTTTTTTTCTACTAAGTTTTTCATGCTTATAATTCAGTAAGACATTTTCTAGTACCATTCTATTTTCTGATTGATCTGAAGCTGTTTTTCATAATAGTTTTCAAATAGATTTCAAACTGATAAACACTACCTGCCTCTGTTGCACTGAACAACCCAAGACTCTTCAGGGCTAACTATTGCATCTAGTTCCACCAGAGTTCTGTAAAAAACAAAAAAACAACTTTCTCTTCCCTACCAAACCTAACTTCCTGAGCACTGAAATCATACAACAGAGGAAGTTCCCAAACCTTACACCTGTATGGTAGTATTCTTTATAAGAAAGATAGGAAATGTTCAGTTAGAAGGAAAGTATATGCAAAGTATTGTGACAATATTTAAGATTTCCACACTTCAAAATTCCAGCTGTAGACCTCAAGTTCCTGCTTCAGCATGACCCCAAAGAATTAGAGATTGGAATCTCAGACAAATAATACTTAATGCCCAGATGCCCACTTGTCCTGTCCACTAGCAGTTGTCACCAAATACTACTAGATCAGCTGTGCAAGAGGAAATGTACAAAAGCACTTGAATTGGGAGTCAAGTCCTAGCCCAACAACCATTTAGCTCTGTGATCTTGAAGAAATAAATTATATACTCAAGGCCTCAATTTTCTCACTTTTAAAATGAGGGACCTAGATTAGGTATTCTCTTAAGATCTTTATTCAACTAAATAATTCATTCTTGGATATCATAGCTACCTTCTGGTTAGTCTCCCAATTTTAAGTTTCTTTCTATTCTACTATAACTTCCTCTCAGCTGCCAAACTCTTATTTGGCATTTAAAGCTTTTCACAGTCTGACCTTTTCCTATTTTTGCAGATTTCCCCAGACTATACTCCCCTCCATGTTTTAATCTGTTTATACTGGCCTTCTTGCTATTCCTCATCTATAATACTCCATCTCGTATTTTCCTTTTTCCTGAGTATCCAATAGATTATTCTCCTTCCTCATCTGTCCTCCTTGACTGGCTTCCTTTAAGACTCATCTAGATTCTACCTTTTGCAAAATACCCTTTTCTCCTTACCTATTTAATTCAGTAACTTTTCCTATTTTGAAGTCTACTCAAATTAGTTATAGGACCCCAACTCTGTCTTTTCTCAAAAAAATTCTCAAAAATTCAACACCTGGCTAACATCTTCCCACTACTTCAGGCTAGCACAGTCCCTGGTGCAATTAGTGTTACACAACAAATGCTTATTGACTGACTTAACTGACTGCCTAGGGAAGTTTAATATGCATGAAGATGCCTCATTAAGCTCCCCAATCTCCTATTTCCTTCTTCTTAAGTCCCATTATCTATTCCTTCATTCTACCTCAGCCATAAAATCCCTACTCAGGATTTTCTCAAATTATTATATCTGCTCTGACTTTCTTTCCTTTCCAACCTCAACCCAGTAGTCAGGCACTGTCTAACTCACATATTGCCCTCTACCTTTGAATCTCTAGCTTCTCTTCTCTTGGCAAACATCAGTTCTGTTTTACATCCACCTATGTCGCCAGAGTTCATTACAAATAAATGTCCAACTGGACCTTTTTTGCATCAAGGCAGTCCTGTTATTTGTCTCTAATTGATTGATTCCCTATATTACTACACACAATGGTTCTAAACTTTTCCACTCCTCAAGTTTCATACAACAACTCTTTATCAGATCTTTCTGTCAGTTGAGGACTTTGCTTCTTACTTTATCAAAAAATTGAGTCCATTCTTTTCCTCTCAAAACTTATCATTCTCTTCCATTAGAATCAGTCTAATCCAGTGAAATATATAGTTTTACCTCTTCCAAAAGAGTTTTCCAGCTCATGTTAAAAATGCAGACACTACAAGGAAATTTCTGTAGTAGTTCTTGCCTCATCCCATATTGATTATTAGTTTCAGATCTTCATAGCAGTAGAGGAAGAAATGGGAACCAAAATTAAACAAAATCAAATAGAGAAAGTAGAAAAATTAAGGAAAATGTTGTTGGGTTTTTTTGTTCTCAAAGAGGACTATGACATCAGGGAACTGAAGCCATGACATGCAAATTAATTGGATTTAAGTGAGACTGAGCAAAGTCTTTTTCCCCTCCGGAGCCATCTAGGTCAAGTGGCCAGATAAGGATGACTAGAAATGGCCCCCAGAGAAAATATTGCCAACATAGCAGATTTTGTCTGCATCCCCATTTTCTTTTCTTTCAACCTTATTCATCTTGCCTCCCTTTGCTAACATAGTACTCTTCCTTCCTATTTCTCCTACTTGTTTGACAACTCTTTGGTTTTCTCCAAGTCTTTATTCACTTCTTTGGTAAACTCATCCATTCCCAAAGGTTCATCTCAAACTAAACATGCCCCAAATTGAACAAATTGTTTTCCCCACAAATCATCCTGTCTCCAAACTTAGCTTTTCCTGTTAAGAGTAACACCATTCTTCTAGTAGTATAACTTTATGATTTCAGAGCTCTCTCATTCCCAATAGCCATTTAGTGATGTGTTGTCCATTTTAAAATCATATTTCTCCTATTCCTCTTTCTTTCTTTCTTTCCCACACATAGCTACTACCCTAAGTAGGTCCTCATCCCATCATTTGAACCATTGTTACAGCCTCCTCATTGGTCCTTATATGTATAATCTCCCTTCTCAAGTCTAATATCCATACAACTGCTATAGCCATCTTAATAAATTACAGAACTAACTGCATTTCCCCTATCAAAAAAAAAAAAAAAAAAAAAAAAAAAAAAAAAAAAACCTTTAGGAGAATCTTGTTGATTCAAATAATATACAATCTTCAGCCTAGCTACAGTTTAGTTTTATACCCCACCTTTACATCCTTGTGAGCTCCCCTTCACATAGTGTTGCAAATAAATAACATTACTGCTGTTTCTTCTGTTCATCCAGTTCTCTCCACAAACTCACACAAGCCACCATCATATGTGGAATGGACCTGTGCCTCTCTTAACCTTTCCAAGTCCATATTTTCCCTCAAAACTTAATTCAGGATCCAGTAGTTAGAATTTTTGGCTTCTTCAAATTGCTTCTCATTTCCTTATGTACTTCTCTCTCTTTCCGTCCTTCTCTCTCTCTCTCTCTCTCTCTCTCTCTCTCTCTGTATATATATATATATAATATATCTCAATAAAAGAGTAAGTTCCTTGATAGACTATTTTAATTTGTTCTTTGTATCTTCAGCATCTAGAGAAGTTACATGTCTATAATAAGTGCTTAATAAATGCTTATTGAATTAAATCTTACATCTCTCCACACTCTTATTTATATTCCTTCATTCCGCTACCATATTTTCCTAAAGAACTGGTTTGATACTGTCGGCACCAACCCTGCATCCCTTCAGTAAATTCCAGTGGACTCCTATTCCCTTTAAGAAAAAATCTGACTTTTCTTTCCTTGCCAGTTTTCCTATACAGTTTTCCTCTACTCACTCTGTGATCTAGCTATACTAGTTATACTTGCTGTTCAGCACCCATCATGGCTATTTCCCATCTCCATGCCTTTGCATTGATTGTTCCCCATTTTCAGAATGACCTTTCTCTCATCACTTCCTTTTCAAATCCCTAGTTCCCTTCAAGACTCAGTTCAATAACCAATATCTACATGAAACCTTCACCAATTCCTCAAGCAATTAGCACTCTCCCTCTCAAAACTACTTTATACTTAATTTGTATGGAACAGTCAGTACTGCTGCTGAGTCCAAAGGGAATGGTCAGACCCCTTTTTTCTTATTTCTCTGCTTCTGTATACTCCTATTGTGGCAAGTAAAAAACTATCTTGTAGTACCAAGGAAAATTACTTAAAATTTTATATTTGGCTTATATCTAGAATCTCTCCAGAATGAGGAGTAAAAAGGTATTTAATGTACAATGTAAATTGGATTTTTGACCACTCTGTATTTCCTCTGCACGCAAAAAAAATTGTTTAACATAAGAGATTTTGAAAGTGTATTCACAAAAGACTTAAGCAAGAGCAGTAACAACTTAGAACTGCATTACACTCTGTGAGAAAGTTAACACTTCATGTTTTATCTTAGCTTTCCCTTATCCCACCAGTTTCTTCCACATGCATTTCTTCTGGTGGGCCTGGCAAGGGATTAGGCTCATTCTGTTGCTAGTGAGCACTGCCTGTCTGAGCTCCTTCCAAAGTGCCTGAGGACCTAAACAAGTCTGCCTCCAAGGCTAGAAATGTCCACCTCAGAATTGCTATTCATTCAACTGTATTCAGGAGAAAATAAAGCAAAACGAGAGAGAGAGAAAGAGAGAGAGAGAGAGAGAGAGAGAGAGAGAGAGAGAGAGAGAGAGAGAGAGAGGGGAGAGGGAGAGGGAGAGGGAGAGGGAGAGGGAGAGGGAGAGGGAGAGGGAGAGGGAGAGGAGAGGGAGAGGGAGAGGGAGAGGGAGAGGGAGAGGGAGAGGGAGAGGGAGGAGAGGGAGAGGGAGAGGGAGAGGGAGAGGGAGAGGGAGAGGGAGAGGGAGAGGGAGAGGGAGAGGGAGAGGGAGAGGGAGAGGAGAGGGAGGAGGGAGAGGGAGAGGGGAGCGGGAGAGGGAGAGGGAGAGGGAGAGGGAGGGGAGAGGAGAGGGAGAGGGAGAGGGAGAGGGAGAGGAGAGGGAGAGGGAGAGGGTGAGAGGGAGAGGAGAGGAGAGAGGGAGAGGGGAGAGGGAGAGAGGGATTAATTAATAATTAATAAATTACAGAACTAACTGCATTTCCCCTATCAAAAAAAAAAAAAAAAAAAAAAAAAAAAAAAAAAAAAAACCTTTAGGAGAATCTTGTTGATTCAAATAATATACAATCTTCAGCCTAGCTACAGTTTAGTTTTATACCCCACCTTTACATCCTTGTGAGCTCCCCTTCACATAGTGTTGCAAATAAATAACATTACTGCTGTTTCTTCTGTTCATCCAGTTTCTCTCCACAAACTCACACAAGCCACCATTCATATGTGGAATGGACCTGTGCCTCTCTTAACCTTTCCAAGTCCATATTTTCCCTCAAAACTTAATTCAGGATCCAGTAGTTAGAATTTTTGGCTTCTTCAAATTGCTTCTCATTTCCTTATGTACTTCTCTCTCTTTCCCGTCCTTCTCTCTCTCTCTCTCTCTCTCTCTCTCTCCTCTCTCTGTATATATATATATATAATATATCTCAATAAAAGAGTAAGTTCCTTGATAGACTATTTTAATTTGTTCTTTGTATCTTCAGCATCTAGAGAAGTTACATGTCTATAATAAGTGCTTAATAAATGCTTATTGAATTAAATCTTACATCTCTCCACACTCTTATTTATATTCCTTCATTCCGCTACCATATTTTCCTAAAGAACTGGTTTGATACTGTCGGCACCAACCCTGCATCCCTTCAGTAAATTCCAGTGGACTCCTATTCCCTTTAAGAAAAAAAATCTGACTTTTCTTTCCTTGCCAGTTTTCCTATACAGTTTTCCTCTACTCACTCTGTGATCTAGCTATACTAGTTATACTTGCTGTTCAGCACCCCATCATGGCTATTTCCCATCTCCATGCCTTTGCATTGATTGTTCCCCATTTTCAGAATGACCTTTCTCTCATCACTTCCTTTTCAAATCCCTAGTTCCCCTTCAAGACTCAGTTCAATAACCAATATCTACATGAAACCTTCACCAATTCCTCAAGCAATTAGCACTCTCCCTCTCAAAACTACTTTATACTTAATTTGTATGGAACAGTCAGTACTGCTGCTGAGTCCAAAGGGAATGGTCAGACCCCTTTTTTCTTATTTCTCTGCTTCTGTATTACTCCTATTGTGGCAAGTAAAAAACTATCTTGTAGTACCAAGGAAAATTACTTAAAATTTTATATTTGGCTTATATCTAGAATCTCTCCAGAATGAGGAGTAAAAAGGTATTTAATGTACAATGTAAATTGGATTTTTGACCACTCTGTATTTCCTCTGCACGCAAAAAAAATTGTTTAACATAAGAGATTTTGAAAGTGTATTCACAAAAGACTTAAGCAAGAGCAGGAACAACTTAGAACTGCATTACACTCTGTGAGAAAGTTAACACTTCATGTTTTATCTTAGCTTTCCCTTATCCCACCAGTTTCTTCCACATGCATTTCTTCTGGTGGGCCTGGCAAGGGATTAGGCTCATTCTGTTGCTAGTGAGCACTGCCTGTCTGAGCTCCTTCCAAAGTGCCTGAGGACCTAAACATTCTCTCCAAACGAGAGAGAGAGATAGAGAGAGAGAGAGAGAGAGAGAGAGAGAGAGAGAGAGAGAGAGAGAGAGAGAGAGAGAGAGAGGAGAGGAGAGGGAGAGGGAGAGGGAGAGGGAGAGAGGGAGAGGGAGAGGGAGAGGGAGAGGGAGAGGGAGAGGGAGAGGGAGAGAGGGAGAGGGAGAGAGGGAGAGGGAGAGAGGGAGAGGGAGAGGGAGAGGGAGAGGAGAGGGAGAGGGAGAGGGGAGGTATGAGAGGGAGAGGGAGAGGGAGAGGGAGAGGGAGAGGGAGAGGAGAGGGAGAGGGAGAGGGAGAGGGAGAGGGAGAGGGAGAGGGAGAGGGAGAGGTGAGAGAGGAGAGGGAGAGAGAGGGAGAGGGAGAGGAGAGAAACAGAAAGGGATAGAGAAATGAGAGCTACAGGAAGAAGGGATGAGGAAGTGCAATCAGACCCAAGAGCTGGCTTGACAGGAGCCAAGAAGAAAAACACATTTAAGGGGCAGACACATTAGAACTGAAAACTGACAGAAGAGGTCTACTCTCTTCAAAGAACTGGAGGTCTTAAGCCAAGTCCCCCATCTTGTGGGGGCTCCTAATGTCCTTTCTTCTTCTGCTTTCATCTTGGGGATGAATTGTTGTTTTGTTTTGTTCCTGGTAGAGGGTGGGAGGGAGAGCAAGATAGAGACAGAGAGAGGAAGAGAGATAGAAAGACAGAAAAGAACAGGGAGAGAGGGAGGAAGCTCATGAGTAAGTATAACACATTCTGTAAATTAACTAACAGGGTGGGGGTTTTGGAATGTGGATTTCTTTCAGATGCTTTCTATATAAGGTCAAATTTGCATAATGCAATTAAATTTACTGTAAGCACATATAAAACAGGGGTTTGAGTGTATTGGTTTTTTGTTTGTTTGAGAATGTAGTACCTAGGATATTCTAACAGACTTATCAATTTGAATCTTCCCCAAGTACAGCCAGAGATGTTAAAGTTTACCTTCTGCAATAGGCCTTTCCTGCCCTATCCCCAGCAGCTATTGATCATTGATATCAAGGAGATTCTCAACCACATGTTCCTATAAACATTCTACAAGAGGTCTATCCAACATGCTGGAGACATTCCCAGGATCTCTCCATTAGATAGGTGCCAGCATGTAGACTTTCATTTGTTTTCTTACCCTTTCTATATTGTGTCACTCTGAGAAATATCTCTTGAAGTTCTTTTTATATTACTTTTGGTGTACATCCCTTCATGGGTAACATAGCTTAATTAATTAATTAGCCTATAAATACTTTCACTCAGTCTCCATTATTTTTTGAACTACTTGTCGCTTTTATTTTCAGAGATGATGGATCCCATTACTTACGTCACTTAGTATTAGCAGAACAAGATTGCTTTTATAAAAATGGTTTCATATTTCAGGGAGAAGTCCAGGGTTTTTTTTAAAGTACTACAAGCCAAAAACTGTAAATTTGTGAAATCCTTTTAGAGATTCCAGGGATTGATCTTTTACCTAATCCCTTTCTTCCCCATCTAGGACATTTTACAGCAATGATATGGAAGAACACAAAGAAGATGGGGGTCGGAAAGGCCTTTGCAACTGATGGTTCTTCCTATGTGGTTGCCAGATACTTTCCAGCTGGAAATATTGTCAATCCCGGTTTCTTTGAAGAAAATGTCCCTCGTCCTGCAAAGAAATGATTTTGTAAACGTTAATTGTGGACTGCAGAGTGTAACAGTAAAATACCTATGAAATCTAAAGCTTGATGCCCATGTTTACCTGTCATTTTGACAGCACACACTCTAATACTCATTATGAGTGTGAATTGACTTAAGAGGCTTAAAATAAGCATTTAATGATCTGATACAGCTACTTGGACTATCATTATGTGAACTTTATATAAAAGAAAAAGAAGTAATCATTTCTTGTAACTTTTTTTTAAAAAGCAATTTGTTGTATATTTGCCTCCTATATACCATGTCTAAATTTTCATTATTTTGAAAACAACTGAAGTGTTATGTTTATCTTTATGCATAGTTTAGTATTATTGTTAAAATATTTAAAATGATAAAAAAAATCAACAAACACCTTATAGTTTATTCACTTTAACTGAAATTAATTTTTTGGTTTTAAAATTTTGAAAACATTGCAACATGAATTTTATTATCTTTGTAAAAATTGATATGATCTGTAAGCTAATTCCATTACTAGTGTGATTTTAAAGATACAAAGTCTGTGACACACTTTACTTCCTCTATATCTCCTAACTTTTTAAAAAAGAAAAAATTTTTAGATTTGAGAATGCCATCACATTGGACAGTGTGAATACTGGATTTGTATGAATCCTGTGTTCATGGCTAAAACCTATCATATCAGCCCATATGTGTTGGCTTCCATTCTTTCCTATTTCCAGACTCTGCACACCGTTTTCTTGGACACAAATTACAATTCATCAGTGACAACTCTCCTTGAGCTTTTTAGTGCCTTCACAATTTATCATTTGATAACTAACATTTTACTTCCAAGCTACTTCATACCTAGCTAGACTGGGCTTGTATAATAGTTTGGCACAACTTGCCTTCAAGAACCCAAGGTCACCTAAGTGCCCACATATCAGAATAAGACTTTAGTGAATGATTAACATGTAAACAAAATATATAAGTATATGCATGCATGCATGTAGCATAAAAAACTTTCAACATGGTAAAAGAAACACCCTTATTCCCTATCCACAATTTCATATTTCTTTGAACTTGACTTTGATTTCTTTTAAACTTGGGCAAGCCTTTTAAAGATGGACTTGGATGAGTTCAGTGGATTTGAAACTATATCTTTGCAATGGCCCCTGAAGTTAGCTATCTCAAAGCAGGAAATGAGCAAACGTAATATTTCTGGCAGCTTTATAGTATTACAGATGTGCTAATACTGCCTCCAGGAATTATGTCAAACATGCATAGCTTAAAAGTTATAATAAAAGCCACATGTCCTTGAGAGATTTTAGTATAGACAATTCTGTGTTCTTTCGTTTCATTCATTATTTATATTTGTGAAGTATTTGCCTTAAAGTTAAAATATATGTGCATTTATTGAGCATCACATATAATTCAAACATTTTAGCTAATTAAAAAGAGCATTCCTCAGAGGGAATATTCTAGAAACTGATGTCTACTATGTCAGTCTTCTCTCCTTTGAAAAGCCAGCTGTAGAATTTGAGATTGGCATTTACAAGTTCCAGCTTAGAGTAAGTTTGAATATAAACAAATTCTATTTACAGTGTTCTGATGTCTTACATTCTCCAAATTGCTTATTGGGATTTTTTGTTTTTTGTTTTGTTTTGTTTTTAACGCTAATTCATTATTCCTAATGTAATCCAGGAAGTTAATGTTATGGAGAACATTAAAAAATAAACCATATTTTTCATATAATACATTATTCTGAAGTGATTTGTACCAGTTTCTTTATTGAGTGCTAATTATCCCAAGCCCTTGTAAGTGGTTTATAATATTTTGCAATTCCCTATCAAATCTCAATATCAGATGTTTAGTGTTATGCAAAATGACAGAGTACTAACCGAGCAAGATGGGTTCTAGTATTTAATTTTTACTGAATGAAATCAGATGGTTTCTGAAGATTTAAAATGAACTATCAACCTAGAGTCAGGCTTAATTCAGAATAATAAAATATTATGATACTATGGGATTTTGCCAAGTTTAATCTATCAATCAGTACAATAACAAACTTACAAAGGATTTTTCTCAATAAGTTTAATATGAATATTCTCACCCCTATTTTATACAGAAACTAAGAAAGATAAAGAAATTTGCCATAGTCACACAACTAGGAAGGCCCAAAGAGTGAAGTTAAGCCCAGGTGTTCTGGGCTAACTCTTAATCAGGATAAGATAAAGAAAATTCAAATATACAAAGCTAGTACTTACATATAAACTCCATTCACAAAGATGAATTTGAACAGTTTCTATAAAAACTAGGAAAATTATTATTAGGGAAATAGTGAATAAAACGCATCTTCAAATAAGGATCTATAGCTAGGAAATCAAAATTTTAGTGTGTAGCAGCAAAGACCCAAAACTCTAAATTTTTTAAATGATCAAATCTGCCTCAGGCTTAATTAAGTACTACACTTACATTAATATATGATGAGAAATTATGTCCAGAAGAATTGTTCATGGCAAGATTCTGAATCAACATAAGATGCTATTTTAGACTGAAAAAGATAAATATTGCACCTGTTATTAGTTTCTTGTCATGATAGTTTGTTAAAAACTCAGGGATGACCAATACTTACCTAGCATCTCTTCAAATAAGGACAAGTAATGCAATACCTAGATGATTTGTGTAGCATTAGTTAGACCCATTCTAATAGAATGGAAATTTCTTACTTCCTTAACATTGTATTTTCCTAGTAATTAATAAGAATGGCTGATATTTAGCACTTTAAGGCACTCCTATTTCTTTTGTTTTACTTTTCTGGTTACTTATCTTTCATTCTTCTTTAATTTATCCCTGCTTCCTCCCAAGCCCACAACTGGACATTCCCTAGTTCTGTAGCATCATAATAATAGAATGCATTTTAAAATTTACCCATGTTCCTCATCCCCCCAAAATTTTACAAATTGAAAAATCTTATGAAGAGGGATGATAGGTGATTATGGACAATATTGTCTCACAAAATAGAAAACAATGGAGGACAAAGACAATTTAAAGGAACCTTGGCAAGATTTACAAGTGAAATCATCCTGGAAGCATTCAAGGGTAAAAAGAAAAGAAATATTACAAACTGAAGAAAATTGAAGAAATTTGCAAAAGTCATTATGGCAAGCTTTTCATCATCAGGAGTACTTTGGATCCTAATAATGATGTCCTGGATATGTTTATAAGGGAGGTAGAAATATCACTATTAATCAACAAGCTTTTGTTAAGAGAACATAAACTAAAAAGAACAGCTGTATTGGATTAAATATATATTCTGTTTCCACTAGTGTCTCTCACATATTGTGTTTCACCTCTCTTGGCCTGTTTTCTCATCTATAGGAAAAGGGTTGAAAAAGAACTTTCAGATCTAAGTGTACAATCCAATGAACCCACAATTATATTGCACTTTAAGGCTTGCAAAGGACTTTCTTCACAACTCTGTGACAAATTTTTTTGTGTTTGGGAATGGTGATTTCACCAGTATGTAGGAACCTCACAACACAGAAACTATCTCCACTGATGCACGGTCAATTTGTAACTTGGAAGAGTCCTAGAAAGTGACTTCTCATTTTATTTAATTTGGATTTTTATTTTGAATATCAAAAAAAGCATTTCCATGCACAGATCTGAAGATTCTATATTGAAAACATGTCTATTTTATACTATTTAGTTTTTTAAAAGTGTATAACAAAGTACATATTACTTTCAAAGTCATATTCTTTTGTATATTATTTAAAATGTTACAATGGAGACCTTTTTTTGATATCACTATGCTTTCATCTTCCTCCCTACCACCACCACAACCAAAGAGGAAGGGGAAAAACCTTTTTGACAAGTAAGTATAGTTAAGTGAAACAAGTCATATGGTGAGTAAAAGATGAAATAATTGAAGAAACAGGTTCTAACTTTCAAACATTTTGTTTTATTAAGCAATGCATGCCAATTGCCTAACAAATCAGAAGCAACTAGGTTCAAAAGATGCAATAAAGTTTTCTCCCAATTCCCACAATTGAATAAAAATTTTCTAACAAGACAGAAATTGGACTAGTCCCATAATTGAAGAAAAAGGAAACAGCTTCAGATTTATGTCACAAGATATAGTCAGTATGGATCACTCAATTCCCACAATTAACCACTTGTTGTCCCAATCCCCCCAATTCCCTCATCCACAAAGTAATAATGTCCAAAATATATCTCTACTTTTATTTCCATTGCTTCTCTGTCAAGAGGTAGATAACATGCTTTATCACAGTTGCTCTGGAGACATGGGTGGCCATTTTTTTAATGGGTTATTAAAAGTTGTTATATACATATAAATTCTTCAGTTGTCTGCTGACTGTGAATTGCACCAGTTCACACTACCCAGCATTCTCTAAAATAATCTCTTTTGTGATTTACTAAAATATCATAATAATTGCATTCATATACTATAATGTGTTCATCCATTCCTTGATTGTCTAAGAAGCAATCTAAGACTTCATTCTACATTTTTTCCAATCCTGCCTGCTTTGATACCCTATACCCCTTCAGTTTCAAGTTTGTTTTGCTTATGACATTTCTTCTTTGCTATTATCCTTCCTTTTAACTTGTTTCCTTGTTGAGTTTGGTATATTCCACCCCAAAATGCCTTTGTATTTATATATTATTCTTCTCATATCCCCAAGTTATGAGAAATATCAAGTTTTACCTCTTTCTTCCTCTTTGCTACACATTTTTCTTTTGCTTTTCTCTCTTAAAACCCTCAGAACAAATCCATTCCAACCACAGTACCTCTGCTTTTCTTATTTAACTCCCATAATATTCTTTAAAGATGACAGGACACTTGCTTCTTCACTTAGTGGAATGTGACATCATGTCTTTGTACAGTTTTTCAATTACTCAAATAAAGTTACCATTTTAGGTTTCTCTAAACTCATGTGTTTGTGAGTTTTTAGTCTGGTCTTTTCATTGAAAATAGACAAAAAGTCCTCTCTTTAGGAACTCAAGATCCTCAAACTCCCACTAGAACCAAATTAAATGTAATTGGAAAATGGTTAGAAAAATAAAATTAAAAACAATATACATAATGTTAATTTGTGGTTTTCTAAGTCACTATGAGACAAGCAAGTATTCCTTTTTAAGTCTAATGCCTCTGATCTATTAAAGGTCTGTTTTTCTACAAGGAAGAATTATACTCCGATTTTCAGGGCAAGTTATTCCTGGTTACTACCTCTATTTTTTTGCCTTTTGAAGTATATTCCAAGACTACTTGTGGTTTTTGGTAGAAGTTACAGGGTCATGGATAGAGCACCAGCCCTGAAGTCAGGAGGACCTGAGTTCAAATCTGGTCTCAAGACACTTAACACTTCCTAGCTGTGTGACCCTGGGCAAGTCACTTAACCCCAGTTGCTTCAGGGGAAAAAAAAAAAAAAGTTACTAATTTTTGGATACTTCTAGCATCTTTTCTTTGATCTAGGAACTCTGGATTTTGACTATGAACTCTTTAAGATTTTTCCTTTAGGGTTCCTTTCAAGAGGCAATATGTGTATATTCTTTGTATATTTTACTCTGGTTTTAATAGATCTGAACAATTTTCATTTATTTCTTGAAATATAGCATCCAGTTGCCTGTCATCAAGGAGAGGGAGTAGAGGGAGGGAGGAGATAATGTGGAAAAATGAATACAAGGGATAATGTTATAAAAGAAAATTACTCATGCATATATACTGTCAAAAAAATTTATAAATAAAATTTTAAAAAAATAAAAAGAAAGAAATATAGCATCCAGGCTTTTTTTTTCCTCCTGATCATGGTTTTCAAGTAGTCTAATGATATTTAATTCACTTTGAACTTTTCCAGGTCAGTTTTTTAAATATCAGATATATTTTCTCCCATTTTATTAATCTTTTAATTTTGTTCTGATATTTCTTGCTATCCTATGGAGTCACCGATTTTTGTTTGTTCTATTCTAATTTTCAGAGTAAAGTTTTCTACCTTCTCATCCAAGCTGCTTTTCTCCTTTTAATGCTTTCCTCCAGGATTTCTTTCTTAAAATCTCTTGCTTTATTTCTTCTAAACATTCATGTAGTCCTTATGAAAAATCCAGTTGTTTTTGTTTTGAGTCTCTGCTTACAATTCTTATGAAGTTAGATTTGCAATAATATTTTATATTGGGTGGTGTTTTCTTTGACTTACTAATTTTTGTTCCTGAATTGGAGCTTTGCACTAGGGTCAAACACCATTCTTGATGCACTTTTTGATTCGGGTGTTTGGCTTTGCTTGGCCTTTCTGACCCTGAGGCCCCTGAAACTTTAAGATAACCATTTCTCAGGGTTTGGCCCGATTGGAACTCTAAGGGTCAGAGCACTGGATCTTTAGGACCCTTGGTGAAACCCAGTACAAGTGTTAGGGACCTTAAGCTCTTAGCTAACACCACCACCTAAAAGAGGTCAAATTTTACCCCCTTACAAATCATTTTAGCCCCAGCCTCTTGAGTTGTTTTCATTTGAAGAAAGACAGGTGCCCAGCCACTTAACTGAGGCTGGAAAGAAACAGTGCTTGGGGAGCTGTGAGATCTACTGAAGAGGAGACTGGGGTAGGAGTTGGGTCGAGTTTAGTTGTCACATTCAAGTGGATCAAGTTCTGGTTCATGTGTCTCTCTGAATTGATTCCAAATTTGAGCATTGCAGTTTAGAAAGTTCATTGTTGGGTTGTTTTTTTTTCAAATAATTTGGGGGTCAAAATTCTGTCACTCTTAATCTTTCAACTGTTGTGAGACTCAGCATTTGTAATATAAAGATGATAATATTTGTACTACCCAATTTTCTCATTGTCACGTGGAAGATGCTTTAGGCATCTTAAAGTGTCCCATAAGAGATGAATGATTTTTATCAAGGTTGCCAACTCCCTAATCTCCTAAGATTTTTCCTTGCATTTTTGGAGGCTTGTCTGCTACTCTCAGAGCCTACCTTCTTGGTCACATTCTCACCTTCTCCTCCAGTTTTTTCCCAAGCCAGGCATGTTACTGGCTGGAGTTACTGGAATCCCATCTATCTCTCCCCTCATCTTGGGGAACCCAAATCATCCAGAGAAAACCTCTATGTGTGTGGTTAGCGTCACTATGGTTTTCATTTTTGGAAAATACACATATAAACAGATGTTTTATATAGCATCCAGGAACCAAATGAGTGTCCAGGAAATGAAGAAACGACTGATATGAGTCACAGTTCTGGCTAAGGCTGAAAAATCCCCACACCCAGCAGCTAAACTGAGGGGATTAAGACTTTCCAAAGAACAGACTGAAAGTTAGGAGGTTCAAAGTCAGTTAATAAAGGCTAAGTGAATCCACATTCTAAATTATTTCTCATCCAGTGAGGTTTCTCTTGTAGCCTGCTATCCAAGGAAGTGGGGAGCCTAATCCCAATTGGTTCAGATTTCTTTCTCAGGTTCCAACCCCATTCTGAAGTAAAACTGCAAAGAAAAATTTTAAACAAAGTTTTAGTTAGATGTGGCAATCTAGGGTAATCTAGGGTTACTTCAAAAGACCGATAACAGGATCCTCTGTAGAAAAGGTACTCAGTGTATAATATAGGTATAAGATTGATTTTTTTCCATTATAGAAAATTCATAAAATACAAGGACACAAAGTTAACATGAATAAATACAGAAAATAAAACAATCAAGTAGACCATTGAATCCTTTATACAATGGAAGGTAAAGATTATTTTTTTTTTCTTTTTGGCTGAGGCAATTGGGGTTAAGTGACTTGCCCAGGGTCAAACAGCTAGGAACTGTTAAGTATGAGGACAGATTTGAACTCAGCTATTTCACATCCATCTTGAACCTGCCACACTATTTGAGCAATTTACAGTAATTTGTGATGGTGAGTTGGCAAGGTCCCAATCTCCTGGCCAGCCAAGGGAATTATTTTCTTTAGTCCTCTAGCTGCAAGGTGATCCTGGTAGTGATCTATTCCAAGAAATATGCTATTGTAGAAATGTCCTCCCTTTGATCCTGGAACATTCAGGAACTTTTGACCCATGAAGGAACTGCCAATTCTGCAAATGTCCATTTCCCAAGATAGTTAGTCATTGACCTCTGCTCAGAAAAGGGAATTAAAAAGTCAGAACAATGCAGTCAAAGACTTGAGCTGCAATGCCAAGCACATCTAATTAAGCACATTTCTTGATGCCATGTTTTTCTGCTATAAGCCTTCTATTGCCATTTTGAGAAGATTTCACTCCTGTTTGCTTAGAAAAGAAACCAAGACAGAGGGTACAAAGGAGAGCAGAGCCCCAGTCTTGCGGAGGGGAAGCATTTCTCTTACCTTCTGTACATCTACAGTCACTGGGGACCCACCAGGAATTCATGATTTGTTACCAGCAAAGTTCATTTTTCTCAGCAAGGGCCAATGTCACATGTCCTTAAGCAAGAGGCCAGAACACTTGTATGAGTCTATAAAAGGTTTCTTTTCTTTTTGACAAAATTTCATTTCCTGTAACTTCATCACGTAGATGAGGGTTTAGGGGAATTCATCAGATTGAGTAGGGTTTCTTCTGATCCCTCCTATTCCAGTAGACCCTAGCCAGGCAACATGGGGAGCAATTATTTCTGCCTCATGCAGCAAAGTATGTGTTGAGCAAATAAAAGAAACTGGTCTGAGAACATACCTCCCGGAAGTACAGCTACAGTTTCTGTGTACCCACCTCATGACTTCACATCATACATATTATACACACTGGTGACTCTGTGGTTATGAGGTGTGAGCAGCCACTATACCAGGGCTAGCTATCTTAGTCAGTCATTAGGTGTCTATTAAGGGTTTACTAAATGTCAGGCACTAGGCTTAGCACTGGGGTTACAAAGAAAGGCAGGGTCCTGCCTGCAGGGAGCTCACACTCTCATCTCCCACCATCACACCTGGCCCTGGCCCATCACTACCTCTACTTCACAGGTTAATAGGAAGGAGAAGAGTAATGTGGTGATGAGAGCTGAATACAGCCCACAATCAGACCAGGCAGAAGGCCAGGCTCTTGGAAACATCAAATTCCAGCAGGAGCCAGTCCCTGTTTGAGTTGGTAAAAAAATACTAAGAGCACTGGCCCTTCAGCTGCCCTGGCAACACCAGATCAGCACAAATGATCAAGTTGTTCATACATACATACATACATATCGCATCTCATTCCTTCCTTCCATCCTTCCTTTCTTCTTCCCTGCTTCCCTCCCTCTGTCCACTTACGGTATCACACTCCTACCTACACATGCTCTTAAAAGCACTTTTTTCTTTTTGTTCCTCTGAACCCTCCCAAGATACCTTGGCATTTACTGACTAGATTTCTTTATTCAGAACTATACCTTAAACCACATTGTTTCTCATTGGCTACAAATAGGTCCTAGCCCAAGCCCCATTTGGTCCTTGTTTAGGTCCTGATTGATTCAGATTGGCTGTAAATAGGTAATTTTTGCTTTGGCCACAAATCCTGAAGGTCTTCCCTCAAAAAATAAAAAAAATTTATTTAGATTTCTTGGAGGGATGGGGACTAGATGAAAGAGGAGATTTTATTTTTTACCTCAATTGCCACCTATCCTTAATCACTGAATTTTGGATGTGGCCTCCATCAAACTGAAACTTATTGAAGACCTTAGCTTTAAAAGGCCAAGGTTTCCCATGTTATCCAGGGCCATCACCAGTCCTCAAGATGGGGTGTGCAGCTTCTAGAAAAATACAGCAGTAATCCTGAGGCCTCCAGCTCTTAGGAGTGTTTTTGTTCTAACAATCTGTTTGTCAGTGAGTTCTCCTAGCTTTAGGAATACTAATAGTATAGTCCTAGAAACTTTGTAACAATCTGTTAGTCCATGACAACAGGGGTTTCTGAGACAAATAGTAAGGTGCCTACCAGACTACTCATTTAGACCATAAAATCAGCATATAAGTGACATAAAGAACCAAATCTGTCTTTTTCTATAAATTTGTTTTCTTGCTCCTAGTTCTTTGCTAAATCCTTTTGATCTTAGACTGTTTCAATTGGCATTACAATTACAATAAACTTTGCCCCTTGACTTGAAGAGCAAATTCTTTTGAGATACCTCAAAACACTGATCTGAAACCTCAATCTTTTGGGGGTCTCCTTTTGAACCTCAACACTCATGATCTGTATCTAGCCACTAGACCCAAATGGCTCTGGAGGGGAAAGTGAAGCACTCTTGCCATCAAACAAACTTACTTTTAGTCAAGGGATACAGCATATATGCATATATTAATAGTAACAAAATTAACATTGATATAGCATTTACTATGCACCAGACACTGTGCTAAGCATTTTATGATTATATTCGCATTTGACCCTCACAACATATCTGGCAGATAGGTGCTATACATTTTTTACAAATGAGGAAATTAAGACAAACAAAGATACTTAGCTGGGATCACACAGCTAATAAGTCTCTGAAGCCAGATTTTAATTAAAGTCTTCCTGATTCCCTGTCTGATACTCTAGCAACTGTACTACCTTGCTTTCCTAAAATATACAATAAATATACCCAAAATATGTACATGCAACAGCTCAGGTCCATAAATATGACAAATTTTGTCTTCTTACCACCACATGAAGAAAGTAAAGATTTGGGTGAGCAGTATTTATAGGACTTTATGTTCCTTGTAGTATGTTTAAAAGATGGATGCCCCCATATATAGCATGAACTCCCCTTTGTGGGGCTGATTTTTGCTGCTTTACTCATTCTTGCCTCAAGAGCTTATCTCAACTAACCCTAGGGAGATATCAACTTATCTATCTGTGTTTTTGTTAATTCATTTTCAGTCATGTTCGACTCTTCCTGACCCCTTTGGGGTTTTCTTAGCAAAGATACAGGATTGGTTTTCCATTTCCTCTCCAGATCATTTTACAGTTAAGGGAACTGAGGCAAACAGGGCTAAATGATTTCCTAGGGTCACACAGCTATAAAGTTTTGTCTGTATATATATATAAAGTCTTGTCACTCTCTCTCTCTCCTCTCTCTCTCTCTCTCTCTCTCTCTCTCTCTCTCCATAATATATATGTAGATAGATAATAGATAGACAGATAGATAGAAGCCAAAATGGCAGAGTAAAGTCAGGAAGCTGCTCCAACTCTCCCAGTTTCCTTCAAAAACTACATGAAACCAAATCTCAGAACAGATTTTGATGAAATGAAACCCCTCTCCAGGGATAGATAGATAGATAGACTGAAAAAAACTTCAAAAAAAGGTCAGTCTCACTGGGGTGAAAAAGACGTTTTGCCTAGGTCTGAGAGACTCTGAGAAAGCCAGTGACAGGGGCTTAGCCACAGCAAATCAGCAATTAAGACCCTCAGTCCTGGCTTAATAGCAGAGCAGATTGGGAGGCAGCTTCCACTTCCAGCTCAGAAGGCAAAAACTCTAGGAAATTAGGCTGTTTCCTGAAGATAACAGACAAAGCTACCCTCTGCAAACACAAGGGATCCTCTGCTCAAAACCAATGCCCAAAGGTGCACAGGAACAGAGGTTGACCATAAAAGTAAAAAAAGAGGAAACACCAAAAGAAAAGGAAAGAAAATGAGCAAAAAACAGAAAAGAACCTTGACCATAGAAAGCTACTATGGTGACAGGGAAGACCAAAACACAAACTCAGACAAAAACAGAATGTCCACAAAGGAAATCTCAAAGAGTGATATAAATTGGTCTCAAGCCCAAAGAAGCTTCTTAGAAATGTTCATAAAAGACTTTAAAAAGCAAACAAAAGAGGTAGAAGAAAAAACGAGAAAGGAAATGAGAGGTATGCATGAGAGAGTCAACAGTGTGGAAAAGGAAAGAAAAAATTGTCTGAAGAAAACAACTCTTAAAATAGTAGAATTAACCAATTGGAAAAAATATTTACAAAAGCCAATTGAAGAAAACCACATATTCAAAACTAGAACTTTGTGACTTTGTGAGACAACAATAATCAGTCAAACAAACTAAAAAAAAGAAAAAAGAAAAAATGGAAGAGTGAAATACCTCATTGGAATAACAGCCAACCTGGAAAATAGATCCAGAAGAGACAATTTTAAAAGTATTGGTCTACCTGAAGGACATGACCAAAAAAAAAAAAAAAAAAAAAAAAAGATCCTGGATAACAGTCTATAAGAAATTATTAAGGAAAAATTGCCCCAATATTCTAGAAACAGAGGGGGCAATGCTTATTGAAAGAATCCATTGATCACCTCTGCAAAGAGATCCCACAAAGAAAATCTCAATTAACATTGTTGCAAAAGTCCAAAACTACAATCTCAAGGTAAAAATACTTCAAGCTGCCAGACAAAAACAAATATCAAAGAGCAACTGTATAAATTACCCAGGATCTGGCAGCTTCTACAATAAAGAATTGGAGGGCCTGGAATAACATATTCCAGAAGGCAAAGGACCTGGGATTACAACCAATTTACCAGCAAAATTCAGCATTATCTTTCAGGGGAGGTGATGTAGCTTCAATAAAGTAAAAGACTTTTAATCATTTCTATTGAAAAAACCAGAACTAAACAGAAATTTTAATCTACAATCACAGGACTGAAGAGAAGCATAGAAAGGTAAATGGGGGATAGAATATATATATATATATATTATTTAAAGATTAAACTGTTTATATCCCTAGATGGGAAAATGTTATCTATAACTCTTAAGAACTACATCTGTTATGGGGCAGACAGAGGAGGACATTACATGGTCAGAGGTTGTAATCTCTGAATTCACATTCCATTGGTTGTGAATGGAATCTAATGTGATGACATTAAAAAAAAAAAAAAAAGACATTAAGAGGTGGAAAAAAGTCTGTACTGGGAAATAGGCAAGGGGAAGTATAATGGAATTAGTTCATATGAAGAGGTGCAAAAGACCTATTATAATAGAGGGAAAGAAGGGAGGGAAATGAGCATTATCTGAAGCTTTATCTCATCAGTTTTGGCTCTAAGAGGGAGTAACTAAATCATTCAGTTGGATATAGAAATTTATCTAACCCTGTAAAGAAGTAGGAAGAAAAAGAGGAAAAGAGAGGAACAGGATGGAAGGGAGGACAGAAACCTTAGGGAAAAAGTAAAAGAAAGAAGGAAGGGTTCATAGAAGATAGGGAGTAGGTGGAGTGGGTTAAAAAAGCATTATTAAGAGAAGGGAGTAAGGGTGATAAGAGATAAAGTAGTGGGTGTGATGGGTAAAAAACCACTAATAAAAGAAGGGGAGGGGTGATAGGAGATAGGTTAATTGGAGCAGGGGTAAAATAAAAAAAAACCACAAAACTAAGGACTGAGTGGAAAGGGAGAAGAAAAGTATATGTAGGGGAGAAAATAGGATGGTGGGAAATACAGAGCTGGTAAATCATAATTTAATATGAATGGGATGAATTCTCCCATAAAACAGAAGCAAATAGCAGAGTGGATTAAAAAACAGAATCCTACAATATGTTGTTTACATGAAATGTATTTGACACAGAAAGACACAGAATAAAGGTAAAAGGCTGGGAAATAATCTATTATGCTTCAACTGAAGTAAAAAAAAAAAATCAGAGAGAGCAATTCTGATCTCAGATAAAGCAAAAATAAAAATAGCTCTTATTAAAATAAAGAAGGTAAAGTGCATTTTGATAAAGAGTACCGTAAATAATGATGTAGTAACAATACTAAATGTATATGCACCAAGTGGCAGAGCAGGCAAATTCCTAAAGAAGATTTTAAGCCAATTATAGGAAGAAGTAGATAGCAAAAAATATTCTTTTGGGGGACCTCAACCTTCCCCTCTCAGAATCAGACAAATTTAACCACAAAATAAACAAGAAAGTAACTAGGGAAATAATAGGAGCCTAGAAAATCTAGATATGATAAACTTCTGGAGAAAATTGAATAGGGGCAGAAAGGAATACACTTTTTTCTCTCAGTACATGGCACCTACACAGAAATTGACCATATATTAGTGTATAAAAATCTCACAATAAAATACAGAAAGGCAGAAATAATAAATACTTCCTTTTCAGACAACAATGCAATAAAAATTATATTCAATAAAGGACCAGGGAAAGAGAGACTAAAAACCAGTTGGAAATTAAATAATCTAATTCTAAAGAATGAGCGGGTCAAAAACAAATCACAGAAACAATCCATAATTTTATTCAAGAGAATGACAATAATTAGATAACATACCAAAATCTATGCTATGCAGCCAAAGCAGTTTTTAGGGGAAATTTTACATCTCTAAATAGCTACATGAATAAAATATAGAAAGAAGAGATAAAAGAATTAGGAATGTAACTAAAAAAAGCTAGAAAAAGAACAAATTTAAAACCCCCAATTAAATACCAACTAGAAATTCTGAAACTCAAAGGAGAGATTAATAAAATAGAAACTAAGAAAACTATTGAACTAATGAATGAAACTAAGAGTTGATTTTATGAAAAAAAAAAAAAAAAAAAAGATAAACTTTTGGTTACTTTGACCAGAAAAGCAAAGAAAAAAACCAAATCATCAGCATAAAAATTAAAAAGGGTAAACTTGCCACCAATGAAAAAGAAATTAAAGTAATAATTAGGAGCTATTTTTCCCAATTTTATGGCAGCAAACTGACAATCTAACAAAAATGATGAATAATTTACGAAAATATAAATTGCCCAGGTTAATAGAGGGGAAAATACATTACTTAAATAGTCCCATTTTAGAAAAAGAAATTGAACAAGTCATTAATGAACTCCCCCAAAAAAAAAATCTCCAGTTTCAAATGGATTCACAAGTGAATTTTATCAAACATTTAAAAAACAATTCCAATACTATGTAAACTATTTGAAAGTAAAGAAGTACTGCCAAATTCCTTCTATGACACAAATGTAGTAATGATACTTAAACCAGGAAAAGCCAAAACAGAGAAAGAAAATTATAGACCAATCTCCATAATGAATATCGATGCAAAAATTTTAAATAAAATATCAGCAGGATAATACACTATGACCAAGTGGAATTTATAGCAGGAATGTAGGGCTGGTTCAATATCCGGAAAAATATTACCATAATTGATCATATCAATAATAAAACCATATGATAATCTCAATAGATGCTGAAAAAGATTTTTGATAAAATACAGCACCCATTCCTATTAAAACCACTAGAGAGCATAGGAATAAAGGGAGTTTTCCTTAAAATAATTAGTATCTATTTAAAACCTAAGGCAAGCATTATATGTAATGAAAAGAAGCTGGACACATTCCCAATAAGATCAAGGGTGAAACAAGGATGCCCATTATCACCACTATTATTCAACATTGTACTGGAAATGCTGGCTTTACAATAAGAAAAAAAAGAAATTAGAATAGGCAATGAAGAAATAAAACTATCACTATTTGCAGATGATATGGTGATATACTTATAGAATCCTAGAAAATCATCCAAAAACCTATTGGAAACAATTCATAGCTTTAGCAAAGTTACAGGACATAAAATAAATCCACGCAAATCCTTAGCATTTCTGTGTATTACTGATAAAGCCCAACAGCTAGACAAAATAAAATACTTGGGAATCTACCTAACAAGACAAATACAAGAACTATATGAACACAATTACAAAACACTTCTCACACAAATAAAATCAGATCTAAACAATTGGGAAAATATCTATTGTTCATGGTTAGGCTGAACTAAGATAATAAAAATGACTCATCTACTTTTTTAGTGTCAGTTCAATCAAACTGCCAAAACATTATTTTATAGAATTAGAAAAAATAATAAAATTCATCTGGAAGAAGAAAAGGTCAAGAATATCAAGAGAATTAATGGAAAAAAATACAAAGGATGGTGGCTTAGAAGTACCAAACTTTAAAAAAAAAAAATATTATAAAGCAGCAGTCATCAAAACCATTTGATACTGGCTAAGAAATAGAGTGGTGGATCAGTGGAATCACATGATACAATAATCAAGGCCTATAGCAATCTAGCATATGATAAACTCCCAAACTGTAGCTTCTGGAATGAGAATTCACTATTCTACAAAAATTGCTAGGAAAACTGGAAAATAATATGTCAGAAACTCAGCATATATCTACATCTCACATCCCATCCCAAAATAAGGTCAGAATGGATACATGATTTGGTCATAAAGGATGATATAATAAACAAATTAGGAGAACAAATGATAATTTACTTATCAGATCTTGGAGAAGGGAAGAATTTATGACTAAAGAAAAACTAGAAAATATTATAAAAGGTAAAATGGACAACTTTGATTATATTAAACGTTTTGCAGAAACAAGATTAAAAGGGAAATGCAAAGTTGGGAAAAATCTTTATAGCCAGTACTTTTGATAAAGATCTCATTTCTAAAATATATAAAGAACTCTTTCAAATTTGTAAGAATACAAGTCATTCCTCAATTGATAAATGGTCAAAGGATATGAAGAGACAATTTTTAGATAATGAAATTAAAGTCATCTATAACCATATGAAAAAATGCTCTAAATCACTATTATTAGAGAAATGCAAATTAAAACAATTCTGAGTACTACCTCACACTTCTCAGATTGGCTATGACAGGAAAAGATAATGATAAATGTTGGAGGGAATGTTGGAGGGAAAACTGAGACACTAATGCATTGTTGGTGGAGTTGTGAAATAATCCAATCATTCTGGAGAACAATGTGGAACTATGCCCTTTGACCCAGCAGTACTATTACTGGGCCTGTATCTTAAGGAAATTCTAAAGGAAGGAAAAGGACCCACATGTACAAAAATATTTGTAGCAGCTCTTTTTGTGGTAACAAAGAATTGGAAAATGAGTAAATGCCTATTAATTGGGGATTGGTTGAATAAGTTGTGGTATATGAAAGTAATGGAATATTATTGTTTTATAAAAAATGATGAACAAACTGATTTTAGAAAAGCCTAGAAAGATTTACATGAACTGATGCTAAGTGAAACAAGCAGTACATAATAGCAAGAATGTGTGACAATCATCTATGAAATATTTGGTTCTTCTCAGTGTTTCAGTGATTCAAATCAGTCCCAATATATTTTGGACAGAAAATGCCATCTGCATCCAGAAAAAGAACTAAGGAGATTGAATGTAAATCAACAAATGCTATTTTTACTTCTTTTTTTCTGTTTTCTTATCTCTCCCATGGTTTTGTTTTTGTTTTTTTTTTTTGTTCTGATTTTTCTCTCCCAGCATGGTTCATAAAGAATTGTATGCTAAAATAAACAAATAATTTTTTTAAAAAGGAAAAAATATAGATATTCTGTGTGTATATACATATATAGAAATACATTTATGACATATATGTATGTGTGTGTATACTTTATATCCATAGGTTATATCAATATTATTCTCAGTTTTTAGACTCTTAATTATAGAAGCTTGCCCTTATCTAGGGACATGATATCAGTATTCCTCCCTTACTTGTGGGATTTCCATGTGGAATCAATATCTGTTTCTTCCCTCTTTTTGCATCTTTGGTATCCTAGAGTAGAAAGTTGTAACCTATCTCTCCAAAGAACAAATCCTCTTTCTGAATCCCTATTCAGACCATCATTAATCACATAAACAAGGACTGGTAGGTGACAAACTTCCATATTTAACTATAGAAATTAAAAGATAGAAACTAAAGTACAGTTATTTCTGCTATTATAATAATAGGCACATTTTAAATCTTAGTCACTATAAAGTGCCATATTTATTGAATATTTTCTGGTGGATTAAGAACTATTAGTGGTGAAGGGTTCATCTGGATTTCAAGCCTTACTCCCTTTAACCAGGCTCAGAGTTGAGGCGTATCCAAACTTGTAGACCAAAGATGATTCAGCCACTATTTATTGTGAGAGTTATGTATTTCCTAACATTTAACATGGGGTTCTATAATTTTTTAATTAGGTTTTTATCTCTTTGTTTCACTGATGAAAATTTTGAGCATTGTGCCTTCAACTTCCTCCATTTGAACACTATCTTCAATTCCTCATTTCCCCCATAAGCTCTGTGGGTTTTATTGCATAATTTTGCATAGCTCAATGCTTCTTGGGAAATAAATAAATCTTATTATAGAGCTGCCTATATCATGAACAATGTAGGGGTAGGGGAGTCAGAGGGAGAGAGACCTTGGGGAAAGAGACAGTTCATTTGAATAAAAAGAATCTAGAGGCTTTTATTGATGAGTGAAGAGGCAAAATCATCTCTTCACATCTTCCTCTCGATGGAGGGAAGGAGAGACAGAACTCATGAGAATTATTATTATTTTTTTTTTCCCTGAGGCTGGGGTTAAGTGACTTGCCCAGGGTCACACAGCTAGGAAGTGTTAAGTGTCTTGAGACCAGATTTGAACTCCGGTCCTCCTGAATTCAAGCCTGGTGCTCTATCCACTGCGCCACCTAGCTGCCCCCAGAACTCATGTGAATTGATTAATTACTGGGGGATGGTGGGACTGCTGGGGGATGGTGGTATTCAAGGGATTGTTTCACCAGTTTATTACTCTCAGCTCTCAGCAATCATCACGTATCCCACAAAGCTGATAACTCCATCCTGACACAATATCCTTCAAGATGACAGAGTACAAGAAAAGGTGAGAGGACTTATTAGGCATGAATGAGGTAAAAATGAAAGCCTAGAAAAAGAATATTTCTCTCTTGTGAGCTAGAAGGTACTTATCTTGTCTATGGTCACTACCATGTTTTCCTCAAAACCTTCATATATGTGATGGGACAGATTCAATGGAAGATAAGCAGGAGGTTCTCTTTATACTCAGGAATTCCTAAAGTTAGCATCCTGTAGGTTAGAAAGGGAAAATAAAGCTCATAAATTCAGAGATTTAGATTCTATTTTTGGATCAATGATGGTGGTATTGTCAAATTCAACAGGAATAGAATGTGACAAATTTCAATGGATCGTAGTGCATTAGCTTCTGTGGTAGAACTAGTAAACCTATATTTTTATAGTTTGGATTTTTAAATTTGCCTTACTTAAATTACATGGTTTGGTGGATTGTCCAATACATCTTTTTTTAAAGTCCTATTAATATTTTTAAAATATATTTTTTTCATTAAATATTTTCCAATTACATGTAAAAAAATTTAATGTTAATTTTAAAAAATTTTAAGTTTCATATTCTCCCCTCCTTCTAGTCCCTCTCTACCCCTTGGGAAAATAAGCAATATGATATTGATTACACATATGAAATCCTGCAAAACTTATTTCCATATTAGTCATGTTGTAAAAAATACATATACACACACACACCAAGAAAAATAAAGAAAGCAAGAAAAATGTATTTCAATCAGTTCTCTGTCTGGAGGTAGATAGTATTTTTTGCCATGGATCCTTTGAAGTTGTCTTAGAGTACTGTCTTGAGCAGAGTGGCTAAATCTTTCATAGTTGATCATTATGATAATATTACTGTTCTCCTGGTTCTGTTCACTTCACTTTGGATCAACACATAGAAGTTTTCTCAAGTTTTTCTGAAACCACTCTACTCATCATTTCTTATAGCACAAAAGTATTCCATCACAATCATCTGCAACTATTCAGTCCTTCCTCCACTGTTGGACATCCCCTTAATTTTCAAATTTAAATTTTTTTCCACAACAACAACAAAAAGAGCTGCTATAAATATTTTTGTACAAATAGATCATTTCCTCTTTTCTTTGATTTTTTTTTTTTTTTTTTTGGAAACAGACCTCATAGAGAGTTTGCTGGTCAAGGGCCTGTCAAGATTTTTTAAAAATGCCCCAGAAACCCTAACCCTGAACTCTAAAACATTCATAAACCCAAATAAAGGTAATGTTTCAAGAGCAAAATGCTGCTCCGTTAAGTAGCTCCGTTAAGTAAAATCGGGATGTTTTTCTGTGTAAACTGTATGTACTCTCTTTTCCCTCCTTTTTTCCAAAGGAACAGTTCTATTGGTACTTTCATTGTCACACTGCTCACAATGAAGAGGATCTGTAGTCTGGACACTTAAAAGGGGAATAAATTAATTTAATCTATAAAATAATCGCCAAAATGATGTGGTGATATAGACACCAGATGGCCACAAAAGCTGATGTGTGGGATGGGTGCTGGGCCCACCTTTCCCCAAATTAACTAATCTGGGACATCTTCAGGTATGAAGAGGAAGCATTTATTTAATCCCTGTAGGGAGAGGCCCAGATATACCTGGGAGCCATCCCAGCTCCCAACACGTGCTCTGGAACCTGGCCAGCTTCCAGCTTGTCTAACTTAAAAAGCAAAAGATCCAAGCTTTTTCATTGGACAAACTAAAAGGAAGTAACCATCTTTGACCAATGGTCACCAATGTTGTCCGCTTCCTGTGGTCACGTCACTTCCTGTAACTTCACTAACTTCCTGCATCCCAGGGTTCAAGGCTGGGAATAGGGGTCATGTGACTTCCTGAAACCTGTAGCACTAGGTCTCATCTTCCCGCTCTGGGTTTAGGGATCATGTGACAGTCTCAATACTGAGAAATACTTCATCCCTTCAGTTCCATTCACTGGGGTTCAGTCATGTGAAGAATTCACACTGGCCATTTTCTTTAGCAAAAGGGAGATTTATTTAGTAAGGAGGTTACAGACAAAATGAAGGGATACAATAAACTCTGGGAATGATCAATATGAAATAAAGACAAATTCCTCAGTGGAACTTGGTTACCCTGGAGAAAGGGAGCACCCCATGAGGTTGGGACGGACCCTGCTACATCCTGAAAGGAACTTAGCCCCTAATAAGAGTTAGATAGCTGCCAGGAGGAGAAGTGGACTTAGAACGTGAAGTTAGAGGAGATACCGCGCAGCATGGGGGAGGGGAAGGGAAAAGTGTGATGGGCTCGGATCCGAAAGAGGGCAGCGGCCACGGGTGACCCATAAATAGATTTTATAGGGAAAATTTAACTCAGGGACACGACTGGGATTTCTGGCAGGGCATGGCAAGGTGGGACTGCCCATGACCCCCACAGAGTGTGGTCTGACATAACTTGGATTTTTGACTGGATGGCCTCCCCAGAGGGTGGTACCGGGGAGCCAAACTGATCTCTACAATCAGTTCCTTTCCCCGACTGCCTCAGGGATTATTTTTCATCAGTTCCTCCGCTAGATACACTCAAAGAGAACTTTGTTTTGTGTTAGGGATTGTGGGACGCGGCTTGTGAAAAATTGATTATGGTCTTTTGGAATCTTTGACTTGTAACAGGTGAAGAAGCCAGAAAGTCCTGAGTGAAAAAAAATTGACCTGATATATTCTCTGAGCTTAAAAAGAGAAAGAAAGGGATTGGGGAGAGAGAAGGTGCGCGAATTTATAAGGTTATAAACATTTACAAAAATGTTATTTCAAGCCATTACGAGTAATCTACTCATAAATTTAGAAAAATAAATTCCAGTTTAAACAAATTCCATGTTTTTGATGGGGAATATGACAAATTAAACCTATTCTTCAATTCCTTATGTTTCCATCAAGAACAGAGTTGATTTGAATGACTATTTTTAAAAGTACTGAACCAAACCTCAGAAAATGTTCCAAATCCATCTTGCAAATTGTTCCTCCAGCCAACCCCAACTGTCTCCTTTCTTTATGGTCTTTCCTGCTGACATAGCTGATGCAAAACAGAGGAAAGCAGTGTGAGACCAGAGTGGACAAAGTGAGAGAAGCTATTATTCTTCCTTTATGTTAATAACCAAATTAGGATTGAGGGTTGTTTTTTCTTTTCTGTTTCCTCATTTAGGGCCCAGTCCTTTCAGGTCTCTGAAGATTCGTTCAATCTTTTATTTTGGATGGGATCCCAGTGTAAATAAACTCTAATCTAGGTAAATCCCAACTCTAATGCATTAGGCTCATGCCTTGGAAAACCCCACAGAGTTCTGTAAAAACTGGGTTGGGTGGAGAGGGATATCTTTGTCCGGATTGTAGCTGAGTCTCCTGATCAAGTCTGAAGACTTTTAACCAGGTCTTCATGAAAATGTCCATCCCCTATTAATTGTTCACCAATAAGAGTTGATTTTCACCTGTCAGTGGCACCTCCTTTTCCAAAGGTATTTAAGCATTCAGGGGTCTCTATAATTTTGTTTTTGGTTACCAAGAGACACAACTGACCATCAATTTATTAATTATTAACTAGGCTGATTAATAAATTGATTCTTAATTATCCAGAAACTCTTATATCTCAGATTTTTCATTCATTGTAGGAAGGTTGTTTTGGATTTGGTTTTTCATTAAATGGTTGAATTATATGCTATTACATAAAATATATAATGATATCTGAACATCTACTGATTCTTTCAAAATTAAAAAAAATCTTCATAAAGATTATCTATACAATTCAACATGAATCCTATGATATGGAAGAGTCAGGTATAGTTTCCTAATATAGAATCATGTGAAGAATCTTAGTGTTGGAAGACACCTGAGATGTTATCTAGTACTAACATCCTTCCTGAGCAAGCAGTGCCCTCTACAGAATCCCTGACAAATGATCATCTAGCCTTTTCTTAAATATCTCCAATGATGGAGAACTCATCATCCTTTCACTTTTTGATAACAAAAAAGTTTGCAAAAAACAACATAAATAATAGACATAAGGTAGATCAATCAAATCATTTCTTAATTTGCTTGTCTTTTCTCTTCCAAGAAAAATGATCTTTGAATTGGAAAGGACAAAACAAAAAAAAAAAAAAAAGTTAATATTTTAAAGGAAGTAACAAATAAATAATATAATCAATTAACCAATCATAATAACAAAATCAATCAATCAATTAATTAATTAATTTTAAAAAGCTTCTAGCTGCCACTGTTGAGTTTAAGTCATCAGGTCCAAACAAATTATATCACAAGCTATTAAAAGAATCAGATGATTCCACTATCAAAGGTCTTTGAAAAATTATGGGGAAAAGGAGAGGTGCCACAGGACAAGAAGGAAGGAAAGTTACAGTTTTCAAAAAAGTAGGAGAGTAGTCTGTAAACTATAGACCAATGAGTTTGATTTTAATTCCCTTTTTTTCTTTGGCCAGGCAATTGAGGTTAAGTGACTTCTACAGGGTTACATAGCTAGGACATGTCTCTGAAGCCAGATTTAAACTTAGGTCCTCCTGACTTCATGGCTTGTGCTCTATTCACTGTGCCATCTAGCTGCCCCTAAAATATATTATTTAAGGCATGATTACTGAATACTTAGAAAGGGAGGAAGTGATCACAAAGAACCTGTGTGGTTTTAACAGAAACAGATCATATGACAGATTCACCTTATTTCCTTTTTGGACAAGGTCACTAGATTGATAAATCCAGATATGCTATTTGACAATTACTATTTATTTGCCTTCATTTTTCTTTCTCAGCATAGACTCCTAGAAAAATCGATCTACACTCACTGCTTCCACTTTATGAAAGTCCTTTTTACACCTTGCCTTCTGATCTCATCACTCAACTAAAACTGCTCTCTAAAGTTACCAATGATCTCTTAACTGCTAAATATTATAATCTTTTCTCAGGCCGCATTCTGCTATATTTGACATTCTAACTAACTGCCCTTTTCTTTTAGATACTCTCTCCTCTCTGGGTTTTCATAATAATCTACTCTCATCATTTTTATGATAGCTTCTCTCTCATGTTTATTCTCCTACTTGTCTGAATGCTTTTCAGCTTCTTTTACTGGTCCATCATCCTTATAACATTCTCTTAATTCCTTAATAATAAAATTTTTTTTTTAATTCCTTAATAATAAGCTGAGCTGTTAAGCATGTATTCTCTGTCTGCCTTAGTTCCCTGAATTGTAAAATGGGGAACAACAGGATTTCTGTGAGAATCAAATAAAATAATATTTGTAAATTGCTTAGCCTGTACAGTAATAGGCAAACATGAGGGACTTAAATGCTTATGCCCTCCCTCCTCTTAATGTTTGTTGGATTGTACAGTTGTTGAAGAAATAAAGGTTAGAAATAGCCGAGAAATAATGTTCATAATAATTCAATGTCTCCAAAAGTGGAGTAGACTCTCTTATGAAATAGCGGATTCCTCTCTTCAAACAAAAGCTGGATAACCACTGGGTGAATAGGTTATGGAAGGGATTTTTCCTTAGGTACAAAACTAGATGATCTTTGGGGTCCTTTCCAACTCTGAGGTCCTACACACTCCATCCCCATAAAATGAAAGTCTGATAGAATTGTTTCTAAATTCATCTCTATCTTCCAAAAAGACCCATTTGTTTCACTTATAGCATTCCATTATTGGAGGAAGAGGATCAATGGGGGCCTCAAAGGGTGGCAGAACAGGCAATTGTAGCTTCTTCTCCCCCCTAACCTTCTCCAAGAAAAATTTTTATTCCTGTCAGGAATGAAATAAATGAATGAATGAATGTGTATGTATATATATATGTGTGTGTGTGTGTGTGTGTGTACACATATATGTGTGTGTGTGTGTGTGTGTATATATATATATATATACTAATTTACATAAATGTGTATATATATATATATATATATACCCACATACATATATGTGCTTCTTTTAAATATTTATAATATAGTTCATCAACAACAGTTCATTTAGACAATATGACCAGGTTCAATCTAACTTTTTTTTTTTCCTGAGGCAATTGGGGTTAAATGACTTACCTAGGTCACAGAGCTAGGAAGTATTAAGTGTCCAAGGTCAGATTTGAATTCAGGTCCTCCTGACTAGTGCTCTATTCACTGCACCACCTAGCTGCTACCTAGATGCCCCCTCAATCTAACTTCTAATTTGTTTTTGTTCAATAATATCTGACTCTTTGTAACCCCATTGACCACAGCACTATCCTATCCTTCACTATCTCTCAAAGTCTGTCCAAGTTCATGTTCATTGTTTCCATTAAGCTTTCAATTCATCTCATTCTCTCCCTGCCCCTTTTCCTTTTGTCTTCAATCCTTGCCAACACCAAGGTCTTTTCTAATGAATATTATCTTCTGACTATGTGACTAAAGTATTTAAACTTCTGCTTTAGTTTTGACTTTCCATTGAATAACCTAAATTAATTTTTTATCGTATCAACCGATTTGATTTCTTTGCTGTCCAAAGACTCTCAAAAGTCTCCTACACTACAATTCAAAAACGTCAATAATGTGGCATTCAACTTTCTTTATAATCCAATTTTCACAGTCATATAACGCTACTGGAAAAACATAGCTTTGACTATATAAACCTTTATCGTCAAGGCAACTTCTATATTTTCCAGTTCTGCATAGCTTCCTTTCCAAAGATCAAGTATCTTTTAATGTCATGACTGATGTGATCTTTGAGCCCAAGAATATAAAATCTGATATTGCTTCTATTTCTTCTCCCTCTATTTATTTGCCAGGAAGTGATGGGACTAGTTACAAGATCTTAAGGAGGTCTTTTTGTTGTGGTTGTTAATTTTTTTATATTAAGGTTCAAGCCAACTTTTACCCTTTTCTCTTTCATCCTCATCAAGAGGTTTCTTAATTCTTCTTCACTTTCTGCCAGCAAAATGCTATCTGCCTATCTGAGATTATTCATATTTTTCCCAGCAACCTTAATTCTGGTTTTTGACTCATCCAGCCTAACATTTCATATTATGTATTCTATATGTAAGTTAAATAAATAAGATGATAATATGCAACTTTATCATATTCCTTTTCTGGCCTTAAATGAATCAGTTGTTCCATGTTTAGTTCTAACTGTTGCTTCTTTTTTTTTTTTTAATTTGTTTATTTTTTTATTTTATAATTATAAAATTTTGTTTGACAGTATTATATGCATATATTTTTTTATATAACATTATCCCTTGTATTCATTTTTCCAAATTTTCCCCTCCCTTCCTCTTCCCTAGATTACAGGCAATCCCATATGGACATTTTACATGTGTTACAATATAACTTAGATACAATATATGTGTGTAAATCCAATTTTTTTGTTGCACGTTAAGTATTAGATTCCGAAGGTAAAAGTAACCTGGGTAGATAAACAGTAGTGCTAATATTTTACATTCACTTCCCAGTGTTCCTTCTCTGGATGTAGTTATTTCTGTCCATCATTGATCAACTGGAAGTGAGTTGGATCTTCTTTATGTTGAAGATATCCACTTCCATCAGAATATATCTTCATACAGTATTGTTGTTGAAGTATATAATGATCTTCTGGTTCTGCTCATTTCATTCAGCATCTAACTGTTGCTTCTTGATCTGTATATATATCTGCTTCTTGATCTTCTTCAGGAGACAAGTAAAATGATCTGCTACTTCCATTTCTTTGATGACTTCTCATATGTTGTCATGAGCCATACAGTCAAAGCCTTTAATGTAGTCAATGAAGCAGAGGTGGATGTTTTTCTGGAACTCTCTTGCTTTCTTCATAATGCAGTGAATGTTGGCAATTTGGTCTCTATTTCTTTGAAAACCAGCCTGCTCTTCTGAAAATTTTCAGTTTTGCTGGGAGCCTAGCTTGCAGAATCTTAAATATAACTTTGCTGATGTGTGAAATGAGCACAATTGTTGGGTAATCTGAACATTTCTTGGTGTTGTCCTTTAGGATTGGGATACAAACTGATCTTTTCCAATTCAGTGACCACTGTTAACTTTTCCAAATTTGTTGGCATACTGAGTGCAGCACTTCAATAGCATCATCTTTTAGATTTTAACCTCAGCTGGGATTTTATCACCTCCACTAGTTTTATTGTTAGGAATGCTTTCTTAGGCCCACTTAAATTCCTTCTCCTGGATGTTTAGTTCTAAAGCAGTAAGCATTCCATTGTGGTTATCAGTGATGTGAAAATCTCTCTGAATCCTGTGTGTATTCTTGGTACCACTTCTTAATCTCTTCTAATTCTGTTAAATCTCTGAGGTTTTTGTCTTTTATCAGGTCCATTTTTGCATGAAACTTTCCTTTGATATCTCTTATTTTTTTCAAGAGATCTCTTGCTTGAAGAAAACCTCATTTCTTCTTGTTATTTTCTGGAATTCTGCATTCAATTGGGCATATATTTTTTCCCCCTCCTTGTTCTTTTGCTTCCCTTCTTTCCTCAGCTATTATAAAGTCATTTTGCTTTCTTGCTCTTCTTTTTATTTGGAATTTTTTTATTGTTGTCTCCTGTACGGTATTGCAAACTTTTGTCCATAGTTCTTCAGACACTCTACCAAACCCAATCCCTTAAATTTATTCATCAGTTCTACTTCACATTAATAAAAGATGTTATTTAGGTCATACCTATATGATCTAATGTGATTCTCCCTACTTTCTTCAATTTTAGTCTATATTTTGCAATAATAAGTTTGTGATCTAAGCCAAAGTCAGCTCCAGGGTTTGTTTTAATTAACTATATAAAACTTCTCCATCTTTGGTTGCAAGTTGATTTCAATTTTGACTATCTAGTGATGTCCATTGTGTGAAATTATCTTTTGAGTTGTTGAAAAACAATGTTTGTATGACTAGCCCATAATCTCCATAAAAGTCTGTTAGCCTCTGTTGTGTTTCATTTTGTACTCCAGAGTCAAAGTTACCTGTTTTTTCAGATTATCATTTTATTTCCTCTTTTAGCATTCTAGTTCCCTATGATGAATGTAATGTATTTTTTAGGGGGGGTTATTTTTAAATGTTGTAGATCTTCATACAATTGATCCACTTTTGTCTCTTTGACATCAGTGGTTAGTCTCACATTATTTATATTACTAATTGCTGTTTCAATATTAAGAGGAAAGGAAAACCTTAAGCATTATATCCAAGACTTGTTCCCTTTTCTGCCAGATATCAATTCCACAATGAACATACATAATGAACAGCAAAGAAATCCATTTATCCAAATGAATACCAAAACAAAGAAGGTATACATAGGAGAATATAGACCAGATAATCCAAAATGAAAGATTTCTGCCTTCAGGAACAAGGTAACTCAACCCAACCAAGAGAGAGTCTAAGATCCACTCAAGGGGAAATTCCCTAAAATTCCTAATATAATAAATTGGGAATAGGGACATGGAGAGTCTAATGTCTTGTCTAATGTCTTCTTGGAGTCTTTTCCTTCAGCAAAGAAGTTCTATCTTCCTTCATGAAGCCAAAAGCCAAAATACCCAAAGTAACAAACTTGAAAAATCCCTCAAAAGACCACATAAAAACTGAAGAGAATTCTTTATTTCTCCAACTCCAGCCTACTGCTTTATGCCAGGCAGGAAATCATCTCCACCAATAAAGGGAGGTCCTATATCAATGTTTTGGCAAAGTAGGAGTTCATCCAAGATCAGTTAAGTGACAGTGAGTGAAGGACTGGACTTGTAAATCAGGAAGACCAAAATTCAATCCTGCCTCGGTCTTTTGCTAACTTATCAGCAAAACCAGACATGCTGACAGTATTATCTCCTAGAGTTGATCCTAGAGGATCAAATAAATAACCTCTGTGAAGAACTTTATAAACCTTAAAGCATTTTATAAATGCTAGCCATCTGTAGCTTGTTTTTTACCCAGGGGGTTTGAATGCAACTGGGATGGAAGCTTGCAAGATGAAATAGAAATCATCAGCATTTTCTAATCCAAGGAACACTAATAATTGCCCCTAAGAAAAGACAGGCGCCTTCTCCCCTCACTTTGAAAAAGGAGGAGAGTGGGAATGTCATAATTTCAGCCAGAAATCATATCCTCACTGTCACCTCTCCCTTTTCTGGGGATTTCCATTCTCCAGATCTTTCAGAATGAGGCGAGAAGGAGACTGTCTTTTTTTCTAAGCAGTCACAGCCTCCAACTAAGCTTGGATGAGAATAATTTCTGTCCCATTTTGGCAGCCTTCCATCCTCTATGCATTCCAGCTTTTTGAGTCAGAACAGCTGAGGATAGGTTGTGGAGGAGGAGGGGAACTACTGATAAAATGATAAAAGTTGTGTTTATATATCTCAACCTACTTTTTCTATGCCACTTTATACTCTCTATAGTGCCACCCCTTTCAAATACTCCATGTACTTAGTACATAGAAAAATTGATCCTGATTTGGAAGACTATGATTGTGGAACAGTCTATCTAAAGTGAAATGAGACTTTTTTTCATTGTCTTGATTACTTCTGTTTTCCTCCTTTTTGGTTCTTTCTTTTCCTTTTCTTTCTTTTTGTTTTTTTCCAAGACAGTTGGGGTTTAAGTGACTTACCAAGAGTCACACATTTAGGAAGTATTAAGTGTCTGAAGTCACATTTGAACTCAGATCCTCCTAACTCCTGGGCTTGGTGCTCTATTCACAGGGTCATCTAGCTGTCCCTTTATTTTTTATTATAATGAGTGATTTTCTGGGAGAGGAGGGGAAAGGAATATAATGGAAACTATAAATAATATAAAATAAAATTATTTTTTTTAAAGAAAGGATCTATGACTTACAGCTCAGTGTGAATTTAAATCAATCTCAGCCTTTCTCAAGGAACTTAGCAGTTAAGTCTTTTCTCTATCAGTAGAATGAAAATCTGTCTTCTACCAAAGGAATTCTAAGCATTAGTTAGCATCTGTCTTTGGGGAGGAAATCATAGACTCCTTTTATTTATCACTGTATCTCTATCGCTAACTTAGAATCATACATTTAGAGCTAAGGGGGACTTTGGGAAGCTTTGTTCTCCAGTACTTGTCTGAAAAAAAAAGGCACACCTTTAATAAGCATGTACTTCTTCTGACTATGGCTTAGCCCAAGATCAGTCTTATTTTTCCCCATAATGAATATTAGAGAACTAAACAAGACTAAAGATCATCTGGTCCAACCCAGACTTCAATGAGAACCCCATTTCAGTATTTCCAACACATGATCCTTCAGTTTAATTTATCATACTTGACTTATACCTTTTTCCCACTGGCATTTTCATTTTCAAATTAAAAGAAGTGAGAGCTTATTGTTGTTGTTTTTTAAGTATCTGGTTGTCAGGGCTGTTGACCACAACAGCCCCAGTGGGGTCCCTAGGAAAGAAACAACTCTGAAAACTGCTAGTGTCGTTGCCACGGACAACCTCCATAACAGATGACACATATCCTAGTAACCACAGCTCTAAGGCCATGAATCTAGGACCATTCATCAATAGTATTCAAGACAGTTTGTTTTACCAAGATTTTTAGGACCTTCTTAAACTATTGCAAAGTCAAAAGAAACTTTTCCAAAAGGAGCAATGCCATAGAAAAACATGCCTTTGCTCTTGAATTCTTAGAATGAGTCAGGGTACATTTTTTTAAGTGTGAGAAAGTATGTAAAATATGAATAAATTTGATAGTTCATCCCCTGACAGGGCGGAATCAACTTTTTTTTTTTTTTTTTTTTTTTTAAATAAAGAACACAAATTATAGGAAATAATCAATTAGCCCCACCTAGTGGCTAGAGAAAGTAAAGTCAGTCTGGCAATCTGAAGCAAGTCTGTGTCCACTAACCTTGCTAACCAATATCCATCTCATCACTACTCCTCATATCATCCATATCAAACCGAGAATAATTGATATCTTTTCATAGACTTTCTTTTTCATAGGATATTAATGGCAATGAATTCTGACACCTAGCATAGTGAAATTCTGCAGATTTAGTAAAATTTTTTAAGACCAAAAAAAAAAAATCCCAATTCTCATTATTTTTATGACTATACTCATTTGGGATTTTACTAAATCAGCCTGGTCATGGTTGACCACTCACTTCATTGCACACAATCTTGTTATGTCAGGCCTCTGAGATTTGAGGACTGTTAGGAGCAACTCAATCCAAAATTTCCCCATTCTGATGTCATAGTCTCTTATATTTGACCAGTAGAGAGAAGGATACTTTGCTTTGAGGGCCTAAACCTGCAGAGTTCTTTAAAGACAAAAATCCCTGAAACAGATGAGTGGTAACTTAGTATAATGGCTAGAACACAACTTGGAGTCAGAGAATCTGTGTTTAATTTCCAGTTCTTCAAGTTATTACCAGTGCAATTTGCAAAAGTCTTTTTAAGCCTCAGGTTCCTCATCTATAAAAGAAAAGGGGTTGGATTGGAGGCCTCCTTCTAGCTCTAAATTATATGAACCGTTCAATTTTTCAAATATCAATCACACAAGCCTAATTTTATTTTATTTTATTTTAAATTTTTATTTTATAATTATAACTTTTTTTTTTTTGAGAATACATATGCATGGGTAATTTTTTACAACATTATCCCTTGCACTCACTTCTGTTCCAAATTTCCCCCTCCTTCCCTTCACCCCCTCCCCTAGATGGCAGGCATTCCCATACATGTTAAATATGTTATGGTATATCCTAGATACAATATATGTATGCACAAGGAGAATTGGATTCAGAAGGTAAAAATAACCTAGGAAGAAAAACAAAAATGCAACCAGTTTACACTCATTTCCCGGTGTTCCTTCTCTGTGTGTAGCTGATTCTGTCCATCATTGATCAATTGGAACTGAATTAAGATCTTCTCTTTGTTGAAGATAGCCACTTCCATCAGAATATATCCTCATACAGTATTGTTGTTGAAGTGTTTAATGATCTCCTGGTTCTGCTCATTTCATTCAGCATCAGTTAATGTAAGTCTCTCCAAGCCTCTCACACATGCCTAATTTTAAAAGCTTCATGGTCAGTATCCTCTAAGATCTTTTTGTGCCTGGAGGTGAGGCAAGGAGGGCATAGAAAGAAATAAGAAAAAAGGCAGTTTGCCTAGGAGGAGGAAGTGTATGGCACAAAAGACAAAATTTCCAACTCTTCTTTCCAAGGCTTTCCCTGAAAGTTAGTACAAAGGAAGAAAGCAGCACTCTTTAATTCTGTTAATTTTTCAGCAATATATTGACAGGTGGAGAGGAATTTCATGAAAGTTAGACATTGTAGCACAGAAAAAATGCTCACTTCTACAGTCTCCCACATGATTCCTTTTACCCTACAGCTGGTGGTATGAGAGGAATGAAAGTGAATTCATAAATACATCAAGGACATTTAATCATTCACTCAAGAAATTTAAGCACCTACTTCAAGCAAAGATTCATGGGAGACAAAAATAATGTATGACATTTGACCTCGAGGAATTTTTAATCTAGTTGAGATCAGGGAGACACGGCACTGCAATACAAAATAATATGTGATTGATTCATACAAAAGCTACAAGTAAAGTGCTCAGAATTTGGGGCTCTTCTAAGTTTCTATGGTAACAGCTTTTTGGACCAGACTTGGATTAAGTGCCTGGTAAAGGTGCCTTCAGGACTGCAGACCCACTTTAGAAGAAGACTCTATCATGGGATTAGTATTAGAGAGTAAAGTTTTCCACTCTCATAGAAATTTAAATTGGGAGATAAAGGACAAGAATTGGAAGAACATAGTATCAACAATGATAGAAATCCTGAGATTAGGCTTGTCTAGGAATAAATAGCCTTAAAGCCAGCAAAGGAGTAGAGGTCCTATAATAAAACAATGTTGTCAAACTCAAATAGAAATGAATACCTGTAGATCATATATTGATTCAAAAAACTACAAATTTGCATTATCCATTGTGTAGCCAATTTTAATTTTTGTAAAACATTTCCCAATTACATTTAAATCTGCTTTGGGCTGTACTCAGGAATTTTATTGTGGGAAGTTTGACACTTTTGTTCTAAAATACCTTTAGGACCTTGCCACCAGAGAATGGAATGTTAGTTGCTAAGTACATTGGGTTAGTTTTTCTCTAAAAGTATTAAAATTGTCCTCAAAATTTAACTTGCTCAAAGAACTAAGAGTTGGAACCATTGATATAGCTTTCTGATAACCCAAGTACAAAGGTGAGCCCATGTCAAAGGCTGTGATTGCTCTCTCTCAGGATTGTCCAGCTTGCCAGCATATTGAACATAGAAGCAGGGAAGTTACAGTTAGCTAAATAGTTTCATCTCCTTGTTGAATAATATTTCCAAACTTTTCCTACCCCTTCTTGTTAAATATAAAAATATACCATAAGTTAATTCCTTTTTAATTTAAAAAAAATTTATCATTCATTTTAAAATTTTAAATGCTAGATTCTTTCCCTTCTTGTAACCCCTCTCCAATTTACTGAAAAGTCAAGAAAGTAATCAAATTAAAACAGCTCTAAGGTTCTACCTAAGACCATTAAACCAACAAAATTAACCAGGAAAGAAAATGACAAATGTTGAAGGGACTGTACCATCACAAACATACTAATGATGGGGGTGGTGGTCCCTTTAAGATTCCTTTTCTGATTCCCCAACCCCCATGGCTGATCTTTGATTCACAAATCCTGGTCAAAAAGCATCCTTTTGAATATCCCGGCCCAACCCCCACTGGATCTGAGCTGGCTTGGGTTTTCAGCCCCCACTGTCTGCTCAGGTTTCCCCAAGCGCCACCTGGTGGGTTCTGGCCCTCCAGGAATCAACCTGGAACTCCACCCTAGACCCCTTCAAGCAAATAAAAGAGCCAAGCTGGAATCATCTCTTGGCAGAGAGTTGAAGCATGCAAGCACCATGCTTTGCATCACACACTCTCTGTCCACCGCTTTTGGTGTATTTCTTCCTCTATCTAATACCTTTTACTAACCAGACTTTAACTTTACTTCCAAACCCTACAATAAACCTTTTTTTTTTATCAATCTAAGTTTTCGGGCCTGTAAATTCATTTACAGGGGATTCCCGTCCTGCTATTAGAACTCATTTAACTTTGTATCCTTTCACCGAATACAAAGGGATTGCAAGGAAGTTCCATTTGACTCCCTGTATCCAAACCTGCCACTAAACCTCAATTAATCCTAATTTTATTTAGGTATCCCTTAGCTAGACCTCATCACTAATACATTATTACTAAAGTTTTGAATAGCTCCAACTATTCTGGAAAGCAATTTGGAATAAGATCCAAAAGATCTCTGTGTCAGCAATACCATTACTAAGCATATATTCCAAAAATATCAAAATGGAGGGAAAGAACCAATATGTGCAAAATCGCTTATAGAAGCACTTTTATTTGTAGCATAAAACTGACAACAAATTGGTTCTGATCAACTGGGGAATGTGAAAACAAATTATGAAATATGAACATCATATAATATTATTAACATCATCAGAAATAGCAAATATTATGGATTCATACTGAAAAATCCTGCATGAACTGATGCTGACTGAATAAAAGAAAAAGCAAGGAAAACTATTTTCCCAAAGATTATAATAATATAAGTGAAGTTGTTTTTTTTTCCAAATTTAATTTAATTTGTAATTTAATTCCAAAAGTACAAAAACCAGTATAGGACGAATCATTAGAGGCTAAACCTTTAGGTTTACATCTGCTTCTGACTGGTAAGTTAGCAATATCCAACACAGACAGGAAAATTTGTGCCTAAATAAATCAATTGTATCTTTGTCAAACATTCTTTCCATGCAATAGCTAAATAAACTTTCTGTTAACTTTTAGAAGGTCTGTGAGTACTTCATTTCATTCTAATCTTAAACCTAAACCACCAGGCACACCTTTGTCAGAAGTGGCTTATAGTCAATTCATCATTACTCAGACCTTTCCAATTGTTCATAGGAATTTACCTTTCTGCATTAATCTTGACTCCTATTTACATTTCAAGGCTTCTGTTCAACTGTATTCAAGCATTAAGAACGTTTAAAAGTCATTAAAGATCTATTTTCCCTACCATCACCCAGTTTTACAATGTAAGTTTGTCTTGGTTAAAAGCATTTATCTTTTACTTTTTGGAATAATGCATTTTAAGATTTCCTTTTCTTTATTGTAGATGGCACATAGTCATATGTGATCCTGATCATGTTTCCTTCATACTGGAACCATTTCCTTTTGAATTTTTGTAATTTTTCCCCCTTAGATTCAAAAACTTTTGATTATGACACTTTGGGGCATTTTCAGTTAGAGATTTTTTTTAGGAGATGAATCCTATATTCTTTCTACTTTTATCTTATGCTCTGTACTGATAAATCTGGGCAGTTTTCTTTGAAGCTTTCTTAAAATATAGCATCTAAGTGATTGTTATTTGGTGATGATTTCTAGAAAATGATTATAATTCTTAAATGATAGCTTCTTGACTTTTTATCTCAGTCAGTTATTTTTGATAATGGTTATCTTATACTTTCCTTCAGTCTTTTGATTTCTTCAAAAAAAATTCTTTGTTTTCTCTTAGAGTTATTGAGTTTTGATTATTTCATCTTTTTTTCAGATAATTTAACTCCTTGGAGATCACCTTTAGTGATCTTTTTGTTTTTCCAATTTTTTTTTCCTTCAGAGCTACTATTTAAATTCTAATTTTGCTTTTAATCTCTTTATCCCTTTCTTCCAGCTATTCTTGTAGTCTTAGAGTCTAAAACTTCTTTTTCTTGGTTGCTTCATTTATACTTGTTGTTCATTTACTTTTCATTCATGTCTCTTTCTGATCCTATTTGTACTTATTGAGGAGTTTATTCACTTCTGAGTTTACCACTTGGGCTTCTCTTAATCTATAGTAATTTTTTATTGGTTGATTTTTCTTCTTATAATCATATTTTCCCTGCTGTGGCCCCTCTCCTGTAGACTTCAAGAATGCCCTAGATGGCAGATAATACAATACATATTAAATATGTTAAAATATATATATATTAAATCCAACATATGGATACATATTTATACAGTTATCTTGCTGCACAAGAAAAATCAGCTCAAGAAGAAAAAAAACTGAGAAAGAAAACAAAATACAGGCAAACAACAACAGAAAGAATGAAAATGCTATGTTTTAAACCACACTTAGTTTTTGCAGTCCTCTCTCTGGGTGTAGATGGCTCTCATTATCACAAGATTATTGGAACTGATCTAAATCATCTCATTGTTGAAGAGAGCCATATCATCAGAATTGATCATCCTATCATCTTCTTGTTACCATATATAATGATCTCCTGGTTCTGTTCATTCCACTTAGTATCAGTTCATGTAAATCTCTCTAGGCCTCTCTGAAATCATCCTGTTAGTCGTTTCTTTTAGAACAATAATATTCCATAACATTTTTATACCATAATTTATTCAGCCATTCTCCAACTGATGGACATTCACTCAGTTTCCAGTTTCTTGCCATTACAAAAAGGGCCTCCACAAATATTTTTGCACATGTGGGTCCCTTTCCCTGCTTTAAGATCTCTTTGGGATAATAAGCCCAGTACTTAACACTGCTGGGTCAATGAGTATGGACAGTTTGATAACTTTTTGAGCATAGTTCCAAATTACTCTCAGAATGACTGAATCCATTTACTGTTTTGCCAGCAATGTATTAGTGTCCTAGTTTTCCTACATCCCCTCCAACATTCGTCATTATCTTTTCCTGTCATTGTAGCCAATCTGAGAGGTATGTAGTGGTTCCTCAGAGTTCTCTTAATTTGCATTTCTCTAATTAATAGTGAGTTAAAGAAATTTTTCATCTGACTAGAAATGGCTTTAATTTCTTTGTCTGAAAATTGTCTGTTCACATCTTTTGATCATTTATCAATTAGAGAATGGCTTATATTTTTGTAAATTTGCGTCAATTCTCTATATATTTTAGAAATAAGGCCTTTATTAGAATCCTTAAATGTAAAAATGTTTTCCTAATTTATTACTTCCCTTCTAGTTTTGTCTGCAATTAGTTTTGTTTATATAAAAACTTTTTAACTTAATATAATCAAAATTATCTCTTGGTATTCAATAATGAGTTCCAGTTCTTCTTTGGTCACAAATTCCTTCCTTCTCCACAGATTTGAGAAGTAAACTATCTTATATATTTCTAATTTGCTTATAAGATCATTCTTTATGTCTAAATCATAGATCCATTTCGACCTTTATTGGTATACGGTGTTAGGTGTGAATCAATGTTTAGTTCTGCCATACTACTTTTCAATTTTCCCAGTAGTATTTATCAAATACCGAGTAATTATCCCAAAAGCTGGAGTCTTTGGGTTTGTCAAACACTAGATTGTTATAGTTAACTATTTTGTCCTGTGAACCTAACCTATTCCACTGATTGACTACTTTATTTCTTAGCCAATACCAAAAGGTTTTTATGACTGCTGCTTTATAATATAGTTTTAGATCTGGCACAGATAGGCCACTTTCTTTGTCATTTTTTTTTTCCATTAATTCCCTTGAAATTCATAACCTTTTGTTCTTCTGGATGAACTTTGTTGTTATTTTTTTCTTGATGTATAAAATAATTTCTTGGGAGTTTAATTGGTATAGCACTAAATAAGTAGATTAATTTAGGTAGTATTGTCATTTTTATTATATTTGCTTGGCCTATCCATGAGCACTTGATATTTTTTCAGTTGTTTAGATCTGACTTTATTTGTGAAGAAAGTATTTTGTAGTTGTATTCATATAGTTCCTGACTTTACTTTAGCAGATAGATTCCCAAATATTTTATATTATCCCCAGTTATTTTAAATGGAATTTCTCTTTGTATTTCTTGCTGCTGAACTTTGTTGGTAATATATAAAAATGCTGATGATTTCTATGGATTTATTTTTATCCTGCAACTTTACTAAAGTTGTGGATTGGTTCTAGTAGTTTTTTAGTTAATTTTCTAGGGTTCTCTAAGAATACCATATCATCAGCAAAGAATGATAATTTGACTTCTTCATTACCTACTCTAATTTCTTTAATCTTTTTTTATTCTCTTATTGCCAAAGCTAACATTTCTAATACAATATTGAATAGTAATGGTGATAGTAGGCAACCTTGTTTCACCCCTCATCTTATTGTGAATCATTCTAGTTTGTCCCCATTACATATGATGCTTGCTGATGGTTTTAAATAGACACTATGATCATTTTAAGGAAAAGTCCATTTATTCCTATACTCTCTAATATTTTTAATAGGAATGGGTATTGAATTTTATCCAATGCTTTTTCTGCATCTATGAAATAATTATATAATTTTGTTAGTTTTGTTATTGATATAGTCAATTATGCTAATAGTTTTCCTAATATTGAATCAGCCCTGCATTCCTGGTATAAATACTACTTAATGTATTATGCTGGGGATGACTTTCTGTAATCTCTTTGCTAATATTTTACTTAAGATTTTTGCATCAATATTCATTAGAGAAATTGGTCTATAATTTTCTTTCTCTGTTTTCACCTTACCTGGTTTAGGTATCAAACCATCATATCTGTGTCATAAAAAGAATTTGGTAGGAGTCCTTCTTTCCTTATTTTTTTCAAATAGTTTATGTAGTATTGGAATTAATTGTTCTTTAAATGTTTGGTAGAATTCACATGTAAATCCATCTGGTCCTGAAGGTTTTTTCTTAGGGAGTTGATTAGTAACTTGTTCTATTTCTTTTTCTAAAATGGGAATATTTAAATAATTTATTTCCTCTTCTGTTAACCTAGGCAATCTCTATTTTTGTAGCTATTCCTGCATTTCATTTAGATTAAATAATTTATTGAAATATAGTTGGGCAAAATAACTCCTAATTATTGCTTTAATTTCCTCTTCATTGGTAGAAAGTTCTCCTTTTCCATTTTTGAGATTAATAATTTGATTTTCTTCTTTCCTTTTTCTAATTAACTTTTTAAAGTTAATTTTTCAAATTAACTAAAGGTTTATCTATTTTGTTGGTTTTTTCATAAAACCAACTTAGTTTTATTTATGAATTCAATAGTTTTCTTACTTTCAATTTTATTAATCTCCCCTTTTATATTCAGAATTTCAAATTTGGTATTTAATTGAGCGTTTTTTAATTTGTTCTTTTTCTACCTTTTTTAGTTGTAAATCCAATTCATTGATCTTCTCTTTCTCTATTTTATGCAAGTGAGCATCTATATAAAATTTCCCCTAATAACCACTTTGACTGCATCCCACAAATTGTCTCATTATTGTCATTCTCTTGGATGAAGTTATTGATTGTGTCTATGATTTCTTGTTTCATCCATTCATTCTTTAAAATTAGATTATTTAGTTTTCAATTAATTTTTGGTCTATTTCCCCCTGGCTTTTTATTGATTTATTGCATCATGATCTGAAAAAAATGCATTTACTATTTCTGCCTTTCTACATTTGATTCTGAGGTTTTTAATGTCCTAATACATGGTCAATTTTTGTATAGATTCCAAGAATTGCTGAGAAAAAAGTATATTCCTTTCTGTCTCCATTCAATTTTCTCCCAAGATCTATCATACCTAACTTTTAAAAAGTTCTGTTTAACTCTTTAACGTCTTTCTAATTTATTATGTGGTTCAATTTATCTAGCAATGAGAGATCAATGTTGAGATCCTCCACTAGTATAATTTTGCTGTCTCTTTCTTCTTGCAGCTCTTTTAACTTCTCCTCTAGGGAATCTGGATGCTGTACGACTTGATGCATATATGTTTTGTATTGATATTACTTCATTATCTATGGTACCCTTTAACAAGATATAGTTTTCTTATCTCTTTTAATTAGATCTATTTTTTGCTTTTGCTTGGTCTGAGATCAGGATCACTACCCCTGCTTTTTTTACTTTACCTGAAGCATAATAAATTCTGCTCTAGCCTTTTACCTTTACTCTGTATATATCACTCTCCTTAAATGTGTTTTTTCTGTAAACAACATATTATGGGACTCTGGTTTTTAATCCAGTCTGCTATCCACTTCCATTTTATGGGAGAGTTCATCCCATTCACATGCATAGTTAAAATAACTAATTCTGTATTTCCTGCCATCTTATTTACCCCAAATTATGCTTTTCTCTTTCCCTTCCCCCTTCCCTCCTCCCCAATATTTTCTTTCTGACCACCACCTCCCTTACACAGCCCTCCCCTTTTATAGCTCTTCCCCCTTTCTTACATCTTTCCCCTACCACTTCTGTTTTTCCTTCTATTAGTCTCCCCTTTCCTTTCCCCTTTCCTCTCCCACTTCCCTATAAGGTGAGACAAGTTTCTCTGTGAAACCAAATATGTCTGATGTTCTGTCTTTGAGCCAATTCTAATGAATCTTTCCCCTACTACTTCTGTTTTTTCCTTCTATTAGTCTCCCCTTTCCTTTCCTCTTTCCTCTCCCACTTCCCTATAAGGTGAGACAAGTTTCTCTGAAACCAAATATGTCTGATATCCTGTCTTTGAGCCAATTCTGATGAGAGTAAGATTCACACAATGCTCACCCCCCTTCTTTCCTTCAGTTATAATAGTTCTTCTTTGTCTCTTCATGAGATGTAAATTCCCTCATTTTACCTCTATTTTCCTATTTTTCCAGTACAATCCTCTTTCTACCTCTTGTTATTTTTTCATATTATCATAACAAAATCAAATTATACATGTATTCTCTAAGTACACTCATAACATAAATATGGTTCTCAAGATTTCTTTCTTTTTTACCTTTTTATGTTTCTCTTGTGTTCTGTATTTGAAGATCAAATTTTTTGTTCAGCTCAGGTTTTTTCATCAGAAATAGATACAATTCACCTGCATCATTGAATGTCCCTCTTTTTCCCTGAAAGATAATGCTCATTTTAGCTGGATAGCTTATTCTTGGTTATAATCCAAGTTCCTTTGCCTTTTGGAATATCTGATTGCAAGCCCTTCAGTCCTTAAAAGAGGAAGCTACAAGTTTCTGGGTAATTCTGATTGTGGCCCCTCAGTATTTGAATTGTTTCTTTTAGGATGCTTTTATATTTTTCATTGGTCTAATAATTCTGACATTTAGCCACAATATTCCTTGGGATTTTTAATTTGGGGTCTCTTTCCAGAGGTGATTGATGGATTCTTTCAATGGCTATTTTGCCTTCTGATTCTAGGATATCAGGGCAGTTTTCTTTTATGATTTCCTGAAGGATAATGTCTAGGCTCTTTTTTTCATCATGGCTTTCAGGAAGTCCAATAATCCTTACATTGAATCTCCTAGATCTATTTTCCAGGTCACTTATTTTTTCAAGGAGGTATTTCATATTTTCTTCTATTTTTCCACTTTTTTGACTGATTCTTGAAGTCTTATTGAGTCATTCACTTCCATTTGTTCAGTTCTAATTTTCAGTATATTATTTCTTCACTTACCTTTGCTAGTTCCTTTTGCATTTGGCCAATTGAATTGTTAAGGAGTTATATGCTTTTTCCATTTCATCAAATCTATTTTGTAGGGAGGTATATGCGTTCCCCATTTCATCAAATCTATTTTTAAGGAGTTTGCTTCAAATAATTTTTAATTTTTCCTTTTCCATATCCTTTTGCAAAGATCTTATGTCCTTTCCCTATTTTTCTTCTAAGTCTCTTTTAAGATCCTTTTTGAGATCTTCCAAGAATGTCTTGTGAAATGGGGACCAGCTCATATCTCCCTTTGGGGCTTCATCTGGTGATGTTTTGCCTTTGGGAACCTCAGGTTTTGATGTCTGCTCTCTCTCCATAGAAGTTGTCTATGATCAGGGTTATTTTTACTTTTTTGTTCATTTTTTTTTAAAGGTTAAGATCTGCTCTTCAGGCAAAAAAGCAACAGCTGCTTTAGTTAAAATAACTAATTCTGGTTAAAATTTAGTTAAAATAACTAATTCTGATCCTGGGGCCAGTGTTTCTGACTAACTTCCAGTGCTGGGTAATTGGACAGATGTGGAGTTCTTCAGGGGCTCAGCAGCTTACAATTTGCCTTTTGTATTCCTTTTGGGTGTTTTACAGCCAATGTGGTAAACAACTCACTTGCAACCAGGACAGAGTAGCCTAGGAACCTCACTGAAGATTCCCAGTCTGTGGATACAGCCACACTCTGACTCCTTGCCCCACCTCCTTGGCCCCAACTCCCTCTGCTTTGGTCTGGGTTTGATAGACTGTCCCCCTGTCCATTTAAATCAGACCTGTTCTGAAGTTCTTGCAGAGTATCTTCTTCTAGAAATGCATTGTACTCCAAATATCTTTGGGTACTGTGATTTCAAAACCAGTTTAGAGGCTTAATCTACTGTTGGTTTGGGAGAATGTCAGAGGAGGTCACAGAGCATCATGTCTTCTCTCCACCATCTTGGCTTTTAAAAAAAAAAAATCTGTAGCCCAGGTTTTGAATTTATTCTTCCAACTCACATTGGGTCAAGTAGGTTTGAATCCTCAGAGTATGACTGAGTGCTCTCCTCCTCAAATGGTAGATGTAATTCTGAGGCATTATGAGGTTTCTCCAATATTGTATTTATGATTATTCACCAGTGGCTCCCCCATTGATTATCAATTGATATAAATTAACCAGAGAGACTTAATTAACTTTTAGAAATGAGTATTTACTAAGGTAGTAGAATTGAAGAATTGGTTCAAAATATCCTACAAAATTGGGAACACACTCTCCAACAAATATGTACATATTTTAGGCATAATTATTACCCTTTCATCTTTGTGCCTCAAAGCACTTAGCACAGTACCTTGCTCATAGCACACATTTAATAACCCTTGTTGATTGATTTATTGACTCCTGTCCACTCACACAGTCATTATCCCAGTCTGTGATCTCATCATCTTCCCCTTGGATTATTGCAATTATCTCCTAATTATTCTCCCTGCTTCTAGTCTTTTCCTTTTCCCATCCACTTTCCACAGAACTGCCAAAGTAAAATGTTAAAATGTTAAAAGTCCCCTCATCAATAAATTTTAGTGGCTCCCTATGATCTCCAAGATCAAGTGTAAAATCTTCTGTTTGAATTTCAAAGACAAGGTTTATAACCTGGCCCTTCCTCCATTTCTAGTCTTTGTACATCTATCCTCCCTCCACATATTTATCCACAATACTTTACAATCCAGTAAAACTGACCTCTTCCTGTTTTTTGCACATAACAATCTATATTCCATTTCTTAGCATTTTCATTGCCTCTTTCCCATATGCCTGGAATTCTCTGTCCTTATCTCTGCCTTTTTTGGCTCCCTTAAAGTTTCAACTAACCTTTAAGTTACTATAAAGAAGCCATTCTCATTCCTCCTAAAGTTAGGGCTTTCCCTATGAGATTACTTCCAATTAATGCTATATATATCTTGTGTGTACATATTTATTTGCATGTTGTTTCTCCCCTTAGGCCATGAGCTCCTTGACAGTTGTAACTATTCTTTGCCTCTCTTTGTATTCACAGTGCTTAGCACAGTATGTAACTCATAGTAGAAGCTTAATAAATGATTGATGATTGGTTGATCTTATTAATGCAGTGTCATTTTCAGATTGGACCTTGATATCAACAGGAAATTCCTTTCTCACTTGAACTGTCACTAGACACCCTAATGACAATGGCAAATACATTGCTTGAGCATATACATTCCTATTTTATATTTTATCTGATATTAACAAACAGAGAAATATCAAAATTATTTATAGTGTTGAAATTCTCATCAAAGTCTCTTGTATGTTTTTTTATTACCATGTTGAAGGTTTCTCTTTGGAAGAGAACCTTTGAGATTTAATTTTGTTCTATTGAGTCAAATGGAATGAGAAGAACCTGGAGATTATTGTTCACAGTAACAACAATGTTGTAATTATAATCAACTGTGAAAAACTTGGCTATTCTGATCAATATAATTATCCAAGACAATTCCAAAAGACTCATGAAGAAAAAATGCCAAATACTTCCAGAGAGAAAACTAATAAATTAGTACAATTTGAAGTATAATTTTCAATCTTTTTTCTTTCTTTTGCAGTATAGTTAATATGGGAAAAAATGTTGCATGATTTCACATGTATAATTGATATATTGTTTGCCTTCTCAGTGGAGTATGGGAGGGGTGAAGAGAGAAAGATCTGGAATTTAAATTTTAAAAAGAAAATAATGTTCAAAATAAATGATTAATTACTAATTAACTTTTTAAATTTTAATTTAATTTGTAAAAAGAAATGAAAGTATTATAAAAGAGGTTAACAGTGTTATAAGAATAAGATAGCTGTAGGGGGAAAAAAAATGACTAAATCAGAAGGGAATATAAAACCAAAAGCTCATTCTAGTATTTTTTTTTATCAGGTTGCATAGTCATAAAATTAGGGCTGGAAGTAGCCTTAGAGGTTCTCTAACACAACTCCTCCATTTTGATAAGAAAACTGAGATCTAGAGAGAATAAATGACAATCACCCGAGTAATGAGTCTCATAGCTGGGATGTGGATCCAACTCTGACCCTAAGCTCAACACTCTTTGTCCTGGCCATGCTATGCCCTGTCAATCACCTGGAGTCACTGATCTGTTTAAAGGGCAGAAATATGTTCACCAATCTGCAAGTAATGAAGAACACACACTGATTAGTCATGTGAACTCATACAAAGAAGGATATTCCTTTTTCCTCCATTCTGGACACACACACACACATACATCCTGTGTCTCTGTGTGTATAAACACACATACACATACATAGACATACACATGTACAGCGTGTATATGTTGTACATACATGTATATACACATGTACATATGTACCATATAAATATGTGCGTGTATGTAAAGTATATATACATATATATTCACAGTATGTATATGTACATATGTGTATATATACATATACATAGATATACACGATATATACACACATATACAAGTGTGTATATATGTGTGTATATAAACAGTGTGAATGTATGTGCACATGTGTATGTACATATGTATACACATGAGTACACATGTGTATACATGTATGTTTCTTTACAGAGTATAAGCATATGTACATGATGCAATACATATACACACAAATTCAAAGTGTATGTATGTGTGTACATATATATATGTACATATGTATGTATACATAGACAGTATATATATATATTCACATATATACAAGTGTGTATATATGTGTGTACATATATATGTGTATATGTATACAGTGTAAATATATGTGTGTACATATATGTGTATATATACACATACACATATACACAGCATATATACAATACACATATACACATATATACGTGTGTGTACACATATGTGTGTATATACAATGTAAACCTATGCATACGGATGTGGATATATACACATGTACGCACATGCTGTGTCGTCTGCATGTGCTGTACACATGTGTAAACATGTATGGTATATGTATGTTTGTTTGTGTCCAGAATGTATATAATATTTTGGTTTTGGCTAAACAAGGAATGCTTCTCAAAATGTTTATGTGTGTGGGTATATTTATATGCATGTGTGTTTATATTGTGAATGTACATATGTATGTATATGTACATGTGCATAGGTGTATTTATATGTGTGTTATATGTAACATTGTCTCCCAAGTCCCCTCTTAGTTTTTTGGTAATTCTAAGTGTTATCATTACTTATACTTCATCTATATAGTGCTTTGGATTTTACAAGTCACTTCCACACAAAACCGTGAAATAGGGCAATATTATTATCCCCATTTTACAGATGAGGAGACTGAGAGAGGCGGCAACTTCTCCGAGGTTACATAGCTAGTAAGTAGGAGGATCAGTAAAGGGATCTCAGGTCCCTTAGTCCAATGCCCTCATCCATTTGATTTGTCTACACTGCCTTTGCATAAGCAACCTCAAGTAAGAATGAGGAAATGATTGTGAGGAATTCCTGCCCTGGATGCTGCATTGTGATGTAGTCACTCTGCTCTGTTACATCACTCTCCCTACTGTAAGCCTTGCTTCCCTGGAGATAACCAGACCAACAGGCACAAGAGAAATTCTATGTTTTCAGTACTTACTCTTGTGCCTTCTATTTCATCGAAAAAAGAAGAAACATGAAACTGGAATTCACCGAAAAAAACTACAACAACTTTGTCCTTCAGAACCTCAACAAGCAGCGAAAGAGAAAGGAATACTGGGATATGGCCCTGAGTGTGGATGACCATGTCTTTTTTGCCCATCGCAATGTGCTGGCTGCAGTCTCCCCCCTGGTAAAGAGTCTCATCTCTAGCAACGACATGAAGACCACAGATGAGCTCTTCATCACCATTGATTCAAACTACCTGAGCCCTTCTTCTGTGGAACAGCTCATGGACTATTTCTACAGTGGGAAGGTGGTGATTTCGGAGCAAAATGTGGAGGAGCTGCTGAGGGGAGCCCAGTACTTCAACACCCCCCGACTAAGAATTCACTGCACTGACTTCTTGCTAAAATCTATCAAAAGGAACAACTCCCTTCGCTACCTATTCTTGGCTGAGCTCTTTGAGTTGAAGGAAGTTTCTGACTGTGCCTATGCTGCTATTCGTGATAATTTTCACTACTGGGCCAGCCATGAAGGGTCAACCCACTTCATGCAATGTCCCCCTGTCATCTTTGGCCGGCTACTCCGGGATGAAAATCTGCATGTGCAGAATGAGGACCAGGCTCTTAGCGCCCTCCTCCACTGGGTACATTTTAAAAAGGAAGAGAGGGAGAAATATTTCAAGAAGTTCTTCTCCTATATCAACCTCAATGGAGTCTCTAACAAAACACTCATATTTGCCAGCAACAAAGTGGCGGCAATGGAGAACAATAGTACCCCCTTGGCCCTGATAGAAAATATCTTGTTGGACCGGAAGCAAGAGAAGCCAGCCAGGTTGCTAAATTTTCAAAGGAAAGGAGCCTTGTTGGATGCTGTAGTGATTCTAGGGGGTCAGAAAGCCCAGGGGAAATTCAATGATGCTGTGTTTGCCTATATTATCGAGGAGGATATTTGGCTGAAACTCACTGAGATGCCATACAAAGCAGCTGCTCTCAGTGCAACTTCTCTGGGTAAGTACATTTACATTTCTGGTGGAACCACGGAGCAGATTTCAGGCCTAAAAACTGCCTGGAGGTATGACATGGATGAAAACTCCTGGACCAAACTGCCTGATCTACCCATGGGGTTAGTCTTTCATACCATGGTGACTTGCGGGGGAGCTGTGTACTCTGTGGGAGGGAGCATTGCTCCAAGGAGATACGTTTCCAACATCTACAGGTACGATGAGAGGAAGGAGACCTGGAGTCTGGTGGGCAAGATGAGCATCCCAATGGATGGAACTGCAGTGATCACCAAGGGAAACAGGAATATGTACATAGTGACAGGGAGGTGTCTGGTGAAGGGATTCATTTCTCGAGTAGGGGTGGTGGATTGCTTTGACACCTGCACTGGGGAAGTGGTGCAGTGTATCACCTTCCCAATTGAGTTCAACCACAGGCCTCTCCTGTCTTTCCAGCAGGATAACATTCTGAAGGTGCATAGCCACAGGCAGAGTGTAGAAATTAACTTGCAGAAGATTAAAGCCAGTAAGACTGCCAACTGTGTGCCCTTGCTACCCAACAACTGTGCCTTGGACGTGTCACATGCAGTATGTCCAATTGGTGACAACAAGGTGTTTGTATGTGGAGGTGTCATTTCTGTGAATGACACACATAATAAAGATTACACTATCAATAAAAATGCCTACCTGTTAGACCAGAAGGCAGGGGAATGGAAGACTATCACTTCACCACCAGAAGCCCTGGACTGTCCAGCATGTTGTATGGTCAAGCTGCCTTGCAAGATTCTTCGAAGGATTGACAATATTTAAGTGAGAAAAATAAGTAAATCAATTATTATTCACAGTTCTAAAAAAGAGAGCGTGTGCACACACATGCACCCTATTGGTTCCATCTCAGGGCTTCTGTCGTCTGCTTTTGGCCTTATGGGACATATTTAAGTTACTTAGAGGATGGCAAATGGAGGCTATTGCCCCGAAATGCTTTAGGGGCTCTGATGTGAGGGTGTCAGATGTAATCGTTCATGGCTGCTCATTAGAGTGTACGCATGCAAATGCTAAATGTAGTTACATAGAAAAAGATGCACTGAGCATAGTGAGACCCTAGGCAACTCCATCACCACCTCTCCAACATGAGAGATGAAAAAAAAAATGGAGCAAGAATTCATTTCATGGGAAAGGATAAAGATCCATAGAGAGTTGGCTATATTGGATTTGGGGGAGGGGGTGGGAATGGTACAATGGAAGGGATGAGGGAATGAATGGATTGAGCAGGTGGGGAAGACAAAAAGATTCATGGGTAATGAAAGAAAAATACCCAACTGATATTTAACTTTGAATCAATAACACAGGTTTCATAATTACTTTATAGGATACATTTTTGAAACTAGTTGCAGAGATGGCTATATGAAAAGGTTCATGTTAGACTTACAGAAGATTGGGAATTGGGGGGCTGGGCAGAGAAGGGAAGGGGAGAGAACTTCTGCTCTGATCCCAACATTCAAGGTGAGAAAGAAGAAAAAGTCTCTCTCTACCTTGCTCAGAAGAGAATTGGAAAGAGAAAAAGGATGGAAATTCATGGGATTGGAACTCTGCAGTATTTAGAGTAGAAAATGAGAAAAATAGAGCAGTGTCTTGGCCTGGGTCTACTCACCATCCTCCAGATGGATGAAAAATTAGGAAATTGGACTCCTGGCCAAACTCACCCTCAGTGTCTATCTTTCTGTCCTTGTTTTTTCCCTCTGACTCTTCCTTAAACCCTAGAGATAGAAAAGAATTTTCTCAAGATAATGGTGCTTGAGAAGAAAAGCAGAGAATCCTATCTAGGCTTCTTCCTTGACCATGCTCTGTACTTCTTCACTTTTCTAAGACTCACTGAAATGATTCTCTTTCCTCAATGGTATTGTAAGAGTTTGGTCCCTCCTCATTCAACTGGGCCATTAGCCAGACAAGCTTAGCTGTCCACACAATCTTAAGGTTCCAACTGTCAACTCTGGATCATTCACTCTTGTGAATTATAATGATTTTTTATGCACTTTTCCTACTAATTTTATTCTACTTTTCTGAAGCCAGTACTTATTTCTTTTGCTGATTCTTTTAGGTTTTCTAGTATGCCAATATATCTTCTGCAAATATCATTTTATTTCCTATTTTCCAATGTTTAATTTTATTTTTAATCTACAATGCTTTTCCTTTCTCTGATTGCTATGATTAGCATTTTCTTAAACTATATTAGATAAAGTGGGACAGTGGAACTATCTTGTTTTAACTGAAATTTAGTGGAAAAATCCTAGTGTTTCTCCATTACAAAAATAACTCAATTTCAAATCTATACTTTGCATCATATAAAAAAGAATGCTTTCATGCCTATATTTTTAATATTTTTAAGGTTAAATCAATGTTATATTCACGCATAGGTTTTCTGCAACTATTGAAATATGATTTTGTGGGATTTCTTGTCTTTATTTTATTGTACTAATTGTTTTCATAAAGTTGAAACCAATAAAATCATAATGCTTTTTATGCATTGTGGAAGTGTGTTTGCTAAAATTTTACTTAATATGTTGCATCAATCAATATACATTAGTGATCTTGGTCTATAAATTCATTTCTTTGGCATCCTTTTTGGTTTGAGACTCAGAACCATAGTTGTTTCATAAAGGAAATTTAATAGAGTAACTCCACTTATTTGCTTTTAAGAACAATTTTTGTAATTCTTTAAAAGTTTGGTAGAATTCGCTAGGAAATCTATCAGCATTAATGATTTTTCTTTGATAGCTTATTTATGTATGGCTTGTTAAATTTCTCTCTGGACCACTTAAAATTGCTATTTCTTATTGTGTTCATTTGGGTATCTTACATGTTTTTAAGCTAATTATCCATTTCCTTTAAAGTTTAAGTTCTGATGACATATAATTATGTAGTTTCTGATAATTATCTTTTTTCCTCTGTATATTGTGTATTTGCCTTATTCTTTTTTTAATCTTCATGATTTGATTTTTTTCCCTTTTGATAGTTAATGGTTTATCAAATTTGTTAATTTTTTTTAAAAAGCTATTCATTTCATCTGATAAATAGTCTCTATTTTCAATTTTATTGCTCTAACTTTCTTTTGTTCTTATTTTGGTGTTGCTACTGTGGTGATTTTTCTAATTGTTGGGGTTTTTAATGCATTTTTAGCTCATTAATTCCACTTTTTCTAATTTTTAAACTTTTTTTTTCAGAAATACTAATTTTTCTCTGCTCAGAGGAAATGCATCTTACAAATTTTGGAATATCATTTCCTCTTATTTCTTTTAAAACAATTTTTTCTTATGATTTGTCCTTTGACTCATTCATTATTTAGGATGTTTTTATCTAGTGTATTTATCAGTCAATTTCTTGCCTGTATCTCTTGTTCATGTTTTCTCTATAGATTAATTATTTTATTGAGTTCTGTTCTGTAAAGGACATAATCATTGAAATGTCTTTTTACATTTATTTTTTTAATGTGCCTACCACATGACCAGTTTTTGTAAATGTAACATATATTTTAGTAAAGTATGTAAATTCTTTAACATTGCCATTAAGAAATTACCAAAGGGAGTTGTGAACTGATCCAAGCAGTCTGAAAAACAATTTGAAACTATGCCCAAAGGGCTATCAAACTGTAAACCCTTTGATCCAGCAGTGTCTCTCCTGGGTCTATATCCCAAAGAGATCATAAAAAAGGGAAAAGGATACACATGTGCAAAAGTGTGGAAACTAAGTGGATGTCCATCATTTGGAGAATGGCTGAATAAGTTATGGTATATGAATGTTACGAAATATTATTGTTCTATGAAATGATCATCAGGATGGTTTCAAAGAGGCTTGGAGAGACTTATATGGACTGATGCTAAATGAAATGAATAGAACCAAGGAAACATTGTACACAGCAACAAGATTATGTGATAATCAACTCTGATGGATGTGGATCTTTTCAACAATGAAGTGGTTCAGGCCAATTTCACTAGACTTGTGATGGAAAAAGCTATCTGCATCTAGAAAGAGGATCATGTGAATCACAACATAGTATTTTCACCTTTTTGTTGTAGTTTGTTTGCTTTTCTTTTCTTTCTCTTTTTTTTTCTTTTTTGATCTGATTTTATCTGTGCAATATGATAAATAATGGAAATATATTTAGAAGAATTACACATGTTTAACCTATATTGGATTACTTGCTGTCTAGGGGAGGGGAGTGGGGGGAAGGAAGGGAGAAAAATTTGGAGCACAAGGTTTTGCAAGAGTGAATGCTGAAGCTATTTTTGTATGTTTTTTGAAAATAAAAAGTTATTAATTTTTTAAATCATCAAAGGTGCTTCAAATCTAATTTTTCAAAAAATCTTTTTCAGGTTTGTTTATCAAATTATATCATAATAACTATGTTATTATATATGTATGTATATATATATGATATATATATGTATGTGTATATATGTATATATATATATATATATATAACTAGGTAAAATAAACCATTTTTTACCTACCCTTAATTATTGGAGGGCATTGCTTCAGACAAATTGAGACCTGGGAAAGACCTTATCTTTAAAAGACCAATGTCTCTCACTGCATCTGTCATCTCCAATTGACCTGATTTTTATCTTTCCCCAGGACCCACATAGCTTTGGAGGAAAGAGTGAGGCTGATGAGACTGTACAGCTCTGCTTCATTTAAATCTGATTCACTTGCAAATCATAACCTCACCATGTTGATGTCACGGTCCTCTCAAGAATGATGGACAAACAATATACATACATATATATTATCCAAAAAAAGAATATGATTAGTATATATGGATATATAAAGTATATGATTAGTATATATGTGTATGTTTACATACACATATATACAAATCATACTCTTTCATTGTCTATTGTGCCTGTAATCACAATGTAGGCTTTCTTGACATTATGGATTTTCATTGTGACTTTATTTGAAATCATGATTCTGACTCCTGCTTTTTTATTTAATGCCCTGAAGCACAATATTTTTTGTTCTAGCCTCTCATTATTAACCTATATGTATCTTTATATTTTGGATGTATTACTTATACACAGCAAATTATTGGCATTTTTGGTAGTTTAATTCCTTTTGGGGGGTTACACAAATGTGTATAACACAAATGTGAAGTTTGTGTTCTCTTAAACACTTTTATATTTGCATTCTTTTTACTCTTTTAAATCAGCACAGTCCCTGTGTTTTTTTTCTTTTTTCCTTTTTTTTTTTTTTTTTTGATTGATTCTAGTCTCTTCCCACAGATTTTTCTCTCCCCTACTTTAACCCTTATTACCCTGATAACCCTAAGGTCTTTTGATTTTTTTTTTTTTTTTTTTACTTATGCCATATTTGTTTTCTCTTCTTCCAGTTCTTTTATTTATCTCCTGAACTGTTCAGCAAGTTCTTGAAATTGCTCTATTATGATTCCCAGTGATCTCATTGAATTTATTTTAATTTTTTTTGTCCTTGGGATTTTTAAATTTTTACTTTGTTTGCTTTCATTCATTGTTTTCACACCCTTTCTTATTTATTAATTTTTCCCTACTTTCTCAATCTCTTTGCTAGTTTTCCTGTGATTTACTTACAGAAAGCTCAATGTCTTCTGTAATAGCATTTAAGTATCCCCACATTCTTGAACCCTTCTCCCTATACTGTAAGCAACTGATTAATATATTGACTTTCAGCCACTAAGAAAATAAAAATAAGAGCAGATTTCTTGCGATGGCCATCATGAGCCTGAGACAAGGAGTCAGTATGGTGAGCAATCTGAAAATGTAAAATGGCCTATGTGCTAAGCATAGCTAGAAATAGCAAGTATTTTGGCCAGCTGTAATTTTTTTTCCTGTTGGAATTGGCTGGTTACCTTAAATATTTGCTGAGGATTGGTTTCTTTATTCTCTTCTTGAAATTATTGCTTTTATTTATTTGTTACACTTCTTATTTTGAGGTGGTAAAAGGATGCTAGGCTTAGAAACAACTTCTTACTCCACTATCTTTATAGGAATTCGTGAATCTCCATTGTGTCTCTTTGATGAGGAAAGATTTCCTTGACAAGATAAATTCATTGAGACCCTTCATTCTGGCACTAATTACATCTTGACTAGGTCTGAACTTGTGTTGTCTTGGGTATCACTGAATTTACTCTACTATAATGATAAAGTTGCCATAATTAATTACTCATTTAATATTTAAAAAAAACCATTTGCCAGACATGTTTAACATATATTGTATTACTTGCTGTCTAGGGGAGGGAGTTGAAGAGAGGGAAAAAATTTGGAACACAAGATTTTGCAAGGGTGAATGTTGAAAATTATCTATACATGTTTTGAAAATAAAAAGCTTTAGTAATAAAAAAGTGTTAAAATTTGCCTGTTTTATTTATAATTTACAATATTCCAACAAAGCAGGCCCATTGTTATGTTTCTAATTCTTATAAATTTTTCCTAGAAAAATAAGTCAAGTTTTATAATAACTTTGTCTATACATAACTAAAATTTCTCTAACTATTTTAAAAGGCTTTTCTTTCCAAGATGCTTATTTCAAAATGCTGTATTAGCCAGAGATGCTAAATATTCTAAAATATACCTTGAAATTGACCTTTTAAAAAAGGAGAATAGAAGCAAATAGAATCAGAATTGAACCAAAGAGAAGTATGTCAGAAACATACATGCACATGCATGTGCAGTTTTATATGATAGCCCTACAAGAAATATGTGTATTAGGGAGCCAGGTGGTCACAGGAAGAGAAACCACATAGCCCAAGAAATAGTAGTGAACTAAGTCAATGCCTGAGTGATGAAGCATTTAAAGTCATGCTGGGAGCAGCAGAAATGAAAACAATATTCATTGACAACAGAGAAGAAAAAGAGTTTGTGAACCTAGTGGAAGAATTTCTGAACATTGTTGAGTTTATGGACCAAGCTGCCTAGACCCAATGGAGAAGCTCCTGGACCAAGCATGGACCAGAGTCAAAGAATAACAAGGACCATAGTAGTGGGGAACAGCAAACTCAGACCTTGCTCATTTGTACTGTGAATTTTGTGGACTGTGCCTTCCTGACTTGCCCCACATTTCACATCTATTTCAACTGGACCCCCTAAATTGCTTAACTATTCTTGCCTTTTCTCAATGTCTATACCAGATTTTTCTCTATGCTTATCTCCAATACCTCCAACCTCACTCCATTCTCTTGAGATGATCTCAACTTCTACTTGACTGAAAAGACAGAAAACTATCAGATAATGATTGAAGCTATTTTCTTTTTTTCCCCTCTAGTTCCATAATTCTGTCTTTATGAGCATAATCTCTTTCCTCCTGCTCAAATCAGTCTATAAGATGTTCTTCCTCCTTTCCAAGGTTAACCTATATCAATAAGCCCTACTCTTCCTACTATAGAGACTGATTATTTTTTGTCTTTGTATCCCCTAGAACCTACACCATTTCTGACATGTATGAGGCACTTAATAATGTTTTTGAGTTGAATTGAGTTGAGTTAAATTAATTTGATTTATAAATTTCTCCTCCTCCACTTACTCTTTCTCAGCCTAAAGAAATGAATAGGTCTCCATTGTCCTGAAAAAAAAAAAAATTCTTCACTGAAACCTATTATCCCTCTGTCCTTGCTAACCTCATATCCTTTCATTGTCAGACATCTAAATGAACAGTAAATACCTAATGTCTCCATTTTCTCAATATCCCCAATCTCTCTCGAGCCTCTTATAATCAAGTTTATGCATTACTAAAGCTGTCCCCCAAGAAGTAGCTTATTACTTCTTGGCAAATCCAAGAGTTTACTCAACCTCATTCCCTTTCGCCTCTTTGTAGCATTTAGCATATTGATCATATCTCTTCTCTCTTTGATACCCTAACCTGGTTTTCTTATCATTCTTTTTTAAAAATTTATTTTAATAGTATTTTCTTTTTCCAAATACATGCAAAGATAGTTTTCAACATTCATTTTGTAAAACTTTTGTGTTTTAAATTTTTTCCTTCCCTCTCTTCCCTCCCATCTCTCAAGACAGCAAGCAATCTGATGTAGGTTAAATATGTGTAGTCCTTTTAAACATATTTCCACATTTGCCAAGTTGTATAAGAAAAATCAGACCAAAAAGGAAAAAAAAGACACAAGAAAGAAAAAGGCAAAAAGATGAAAGTACTATGCTTTAATCCACATTCAGTCTCCATAGTTCTCTCTGTGGATGTAATCTGGCATTTTCCATCCCAAGTCTTGTTGAGAAGTTGATCATCACAGTTGATTATCACATAATTGTGTACAACATTCTCCTGGTCATACTCACTTTACTCAGTAGCAGTTCATGTAAGTCTTTTCAAGCTTTTCTGAAAGCAGCCTGCTAATCATTTCTCATAGAACAATAATATTTCATTAACTCTATATGCCGTAACTTATTCAGCATTCTCCAACTCCTTTAGTTTCCAGTTTCTTGCCACTACAAAAAGAGCTGCTACAAATATTTTTGCATATATGGGTCCTTTTCCCTTTTTTATTTTGTCTCTGGGATACAGATCCAATAGTAACACTGCTAAGTCAAAGGATATGCACAGTTTGATAGCCTTTTGGTCATAGTTCTAAATTTCTTTGGAATGGCTAGATCATTTCACAACTATCAACAATGTATTATTGTTCCAGTTTTATCATTTTTTCCTCCTTCACTGAGTCCTCTATTAGTCTATCAAATGTGGAAATGAAAGTATTCCCCGAAAGCCATTCCTCTGTCCTCTATTCTCTCTTCATTGGTTATTCTCCCTTGGTAACCTCATCTTCATAATTTCAATAATTACATCTGTGATTTCCACATCAGTTGTAACCTCTCTCCTAAACTTCTGTTTTTAATATATTTTATTTAAAGAAACAATAAGAAAAAATACGGAAATGGAGTACAAAACAAAATGAAACAAAAGAGAACATTGTCATGTGCCCAGCAAAACATCAGGAAGAATTCAAAATATATAACAACACATACCAGTTCAAGAAAGTATATAGGGCAACTAGGTGGTGCAGTGGATAGAGCACCAGCCCTGAAATCAGGAGGACCTGAGTTCAAATCTGGTCTCAGACACTTAATATGTCCTAGCTGTGTGACCCTGGGCAAGTCACCTTATCCCAATTGCCTCAGTACAAAAAAAGAAAAGAAAAAAATCATGTGAGGACTCTGATCTGTTATTTTTCTTATGTTTCATGTTCTGTTCTAGTCTTTCATTCTTTATAATTTGTTTTGTTATTTCTTGGTTTTTCATAGCTTCAGTGGTTTCCCCTTGTCCAATTCTAATTTTCAAAGAGTTATTTTCATTTTTGAGACTCATCTTTTCTAGTTGTTTAACTTTTTTTATAATAACCTTGTTTTTCTTGGATTTTTTAAAATTTGTTCCTCAATGTTTCTCATTTGATTTTTAAATTCCTTTTTGAATTCTTCTACAAATTCTCTGTGGGCATGTTTCACCTTATTCTTTGGGATAGAAGCTGGTTTTTTTTTTTTTTTAACTTCATAATCATCCTCTAAAAATGAAGCCCAGTCTTCTCTGTTCCTATAGGATGTTTCTATGGTGGGATGGGTTCTTCTTTGACAATTCGTTTTTTAAAATAGATATTAGTGTAAGCACCTCTAATCCTGGGATGGGGAGGGGATGATCTCTCTGGCTTTATTTCAGTTCTCTCCTCTGACCAGGAACCTTAAACTAAGAGCTCCCCTTTCCAGCAAGTGCCCCAGCAGCATCCCTGCTCCACTACCTGTGCAGTCACAGAGTGCTGGTTCCTTCTCACCCCAGGATGGCTGAGTCTGGTGTCCCCTGACAGTCAAGAATCCTTCAGTCTTCCCAGACTCCACAAATACTACAGGAGGTGAAACACTCTGTAGTTCTGGCTCAAGAATCCAGCCACACTCAGCGACCCCCAGGGCTCCCCACTTTGTGTTTCTGCAAAGTTGGCCCTGAGGTGTTTGCACTTCACTTGAGTTTATACTGCATAGGCCTTTCTTTGGATTTTCCCCAGTTCTTTCTTCAGATCTTTTTGGCTTGTATGTGGAAACAGGTGCAACCTGTTCTGTCCCAAGTCTTCTTGATTTTCCTGAGGTGCAAATTTGTTCTATTTGTGGGAGAAATCAGGAGAGTTTGAAATGACCAATCTACTCCACCAACTTTCCAGAATCCTCCATTTAGGTATCCTCCTATTTATATTAATATTCAATTAGATTATATTCATTATATCATATTCATCTAAATTTATCTCCCTTCTACCTGTTCAACCTCCAAGTCTTTCTGACTTAACTGTTTTTGTTAATGGCAAGCTATTCTTTTTCTTTAAATAAGCCTTTTATTTTATTTTACTTTTAAAAAATTAATAAAAATTATTTTTTTCTCTCCCATATCTCCCCAATTGGAAGGGGGAAGGGAGAAAGAAACCCTATAAAACATGCACAGTCAGACAAAATTAATTTTTTTATCCATGTCCAAAAATGTATATTTTATTCATCTAAGTCTATTACCTATCAAGAAATGAGTAGCATATTTTGCCATAAAGTCCCTGAAATTGTAGCTAATCATTGCACAGAGTTCTTAAGCCTTTCATAGTTTCTGGCTTTTAAAATAATTCTGTTAATGTATAAATTATTATTTTGGTTATTATCACTTCATTTTGCATCAATTCATACAAATCTTACTAGGTACCTCCAAAATCATCCAATTTATTATTTCTTTTGGCATAAATAGTATTTTGTAGCATTCATATACTATGACTTGTCGTGCCATTCCCAAACTGAAGGTTGTTCTCAGTTCTTTGTCACCATAAAAAAGAGTTGCTATCAATAGGTAATAAACTCTCCACACTTAACTATATTGGTCCTTGGAAAATAAATATGTTTACTGGTGAGACCATAATATTAAGTTTTTAAATAACCTACCAGAAATTACTCTCTGAAGGCATAACACTCTCAAAACTAAGGTCATCTCCATGCTATGGTGAGCCATTGAATAGGATTTTATGGATTATACCTATTACATCAAGCAATTTGGGGAGTATGAAAATGTTTGACTTCCTTAATTTTGCTCCAAAATTTCCATGACATTCTCATCCCCAGGGAAATTCAGTATTTTCAAAATCCACTTGCAATAATATTTGTGGATTCCATTAATTTTGAACACAAAGGTGTTCTGTCACCAAATTTGTTTGGGAAACTATAAGGTCTAAACTCCTTAGTATGATAATATTAGCCTTTTAATAAGTAAAGAGGATGATGCATTATACAAGAGGCAGCCCTTTTTTGTATCTTAGAAAGGCCTATGAATGATTTCAGAAAAACTTTGAAAGACTTAACATGAACTAATCAAAATTAAGTGAACAGAACCAGGAGAATATTATACACTGTAAGTGCAATATTATTAAATGAAGAATTGTGAGTTACTTAGCTATTCTCATTAATAATGACCCAAGACAATTCCCAAAAGACTAATGATGAAGCATACTATACCTCTCCTGAGAACTGATATTGTTTGAATACAGACTGAAGTATGCTATTTTTCACTTTTTTTTTTCCACATTCTTTGAGTTTTCTTGCACAAATGACTAATATGGAAATGTTTTACATCAATAGTGAAGACTGGGCTCATCTTCAGAGGAGGACACTGAAATTTTTTTTAAAGTGTCTCCTACCCCAAAAAGTAATATCAAGTGGTAACCTGCCCAAAATCAATTTGTGGAATTCAAAAAAGACTTTAAAAATCATATAAGAGAGATTGAGGAAAAACTAAAAAAATAAATATAAATATTTCAAGAAAAACATGATTATGAAAAGAAAGTCAACCAAGTAGAAAAGATCCAGAATCTTAAGATGATTCCTTGAAAACTAGAATTGGGCAAGGGGAAACCAGAGAAGTTATGAGACCAAGAAATAAAAAAAAAATGTAAATAATGAAAAAATAGAAGAGAATATGTGACATCTCATAAGAAAAAAAAAAGGATGAAAAAGAGAAAACATAACAACTGAAACTTCCTAAAAGCTACAATCAAAAAAAAATAATAATCTTGGCATGATAATACAAGAAATAATTAAAGAAAATTGTCCTGAAATGTTAGAACAAAAGGGGAAAGTAGAAATAAGAAAAATATACCAATCTCCACTTAAAAGAGATTCTACAAGGAAAACCTACAGGAATATTCCAAAACCTCCAGATCAAGGAGAAAATATTATGAGCAACAAGAAAACATTAAAAATACAGTAGAGCTACAATTAAAATATTCAAAAAATTGCCTGACAGGATTTTGTTGCAAGAAGACTTGAACTTAATAGAAAATTTGACTTATAAAATCCAAAAGAAATAAAAAATAAACATCAAAGACATAATTTCTATGAATGCAATAAGGACAAACTGCTTCAGTATAGAAAATGTAAATCATATGTCTAAAATTGTCATTGATGATTGGTTAGTTTGAAAGATTAGGGTAGAGCTGAGTATATGATTCTGAAAAGTAAAATTATGTAGCAAAAAGTAAAAAATAATTGTTATATGAATGAGATGTAAGAGCAAGAACTGACAGATGAATTAGATGGAAGAGAAGGGCTGGGAGTTCTGGAATTCTAACACTGGAAATGGACTAAAGAGGTTACAATACATGTGTGTATACACACACAAACACACACATTCATAGGCATGAAAATCTAAATCTATAAAGAAATGAGGGAAAATAGAATGAGGGAAGTATAGAAGGCATGTAAATTAACAACAATGGAATAAAGAAGGAGGGAAAAGATGGGGGGAAAGAATAAAGGAGGGATCCTTGGAATAAAGGAGGGAAAGAAGTAGATTAATAAATAACAAGGCAAGGTAGCAGAAGTAAGCATGGTAGTCAGCAGGAATAGGAAATGTAAAAATTATTAGGAAAAAAAAGCAGGGGTAGTAATCATTGATTTCAGACAAAGTTAAAGCTGAAAGAGATTTAATCAAAAGGAGAAAAGAAAGCTAAATTATATTATCAGTCATATAAATATTGTTTTAGACTATTTAAAATAACTAGATAGTATAAGGTTGGAATATTTTTGTGATAAATAGGAAATGAGTTGGTGGTTTTAGAAAAACATGGAAAGACTTGGACTAATGAAGATTGAAGCTATCCACCAACAAACATGGTTCAGCCTTACATAGATTTATATGAATCTATATATGTATGCAAGTATATGATTATAGATTACTATGTATATGTATGTGTATACATGTATAAATGTATATGTGTGTATATTTCTGTTTTGAATTTGTTTTAAATAATTACAAAAGAAAAGAAAAAACTCAAAAGGATACACCAGAATTAAATTGGCAAAGTGCCTTCTCAGAGACTTAAACCCAGGAAGAAGTTTGAGTACCCAGAGCATCATCCCATGCCATTGTATATAAAGAAGATGAGTGTTGGATTGAGCAATTCTGTCTAGAAAAAAGGAAGATGGAATAGATTTTTAAAAGAAAACTTTTTACTTACAATTCATAAATTAAAACTTATCTTTATTCTGGAACCAACCAATGCTTCTAACCCTGGGAAAGCATAGCCTTCACATCAGACACATGGACTTTGGAAAGAAAATTATGAAGTTTGAAAAAAAATTAAGGGACAGAATATTTATGGAGAAAGAGAAAGCAGTGGGATATAGTAGAAAGATTATTGGACTGAAAGTTCTGAAATCTGGATTCTAGTACTAATTCTGCCATTAACCAACTGTGTGTTTATGGGAAAATCATTTCACCACCTGTAAAAGGTAGTGGGGAGACACTTCCTTGTCTTTAAAGTGAGAGGATTAGACAAGATAATCCTTGATGATCTTTCTAGTCCTAAGATTCTATAGTTCTAAGAAATACGGGAAAGCCATGAGCAGCTTCTGTTTATTTTTTTAGGGTCTTATTACACTTCTGGCAATGAGATGGTTTTTCTTTGTCTTTTGTTTTTGTTTTTTCATTAGTAAATTTTATTTTTAATTTATGGAATAAAATAAGCATTTCTATAACATAGTACAATAAAAAGATGATGCACATGAAATTGCAAATCTACTATTCACAATTTGCTATTCCTTTCAAATACACAACAGAATTGTTGTGTAAATTTCTTTTTTTTTTTTCCTTCCCTCCTCTTACTCTATGTAACCATATGTGTGTATGGGCATATGTAAAATTCTTCTACACATACTTCTGTCAGTTCTTTCTCTAGATTCAATTGGTGTCTTTCTTCATATATTATTTTGGGTTGGGTTTAGGGTGTGTTTAGGGAAGGCTGGTGCCTTTGGTAAGAGCTGCTTTTCAGGGCTATTTTCCACCTTTAGTGTCCACTTGATCCACCTAACACTCACCTGTGCCTTGAAGAAGCTGTAGCAGGCACAGCAGCTATACCCCAATAAAGTTTTTGGCAGATGGGCTGAACCAGGTTGAGGGTAACCAAGGGGTCTCAAATTTGTCAGTGAATTAGTGAAGGAGGGTATGTACCCCAATCATATGAAGAATTCCCCTGGTGGAAAATAATTTTTTCCAAAAGCCAGAAGGGCAGCTGAAGTAGGCACTGTGAAGTACTCAGAGCTTGGTTAGACATTGAAGAGGTCATCAACAATCGTGTTGACTGTCCTTGCCATTGGATTGTGATGACTCTCGAAGAGAGAGAACAAAAACTTCATGCCTACCTCACTTAAATCAAATTTAAACATGAATCAAAAGATGGCATTCATGCTTTTTTACCATTTTTACCTATCTCAAAGTAATGTGGCAATAGGCAAATGAAGAAGCAGCAACTGTAGATACACTGGGATCTGTAGTCACAACCCTGCACATAGGTGGCCCAGTACTGGAGTGGCAAATTGATCAAAACTACCTAGTTAAGGCTTTTTTTTTTCTTTTATTAAAGCTTTTTATTTTTCAAAACATGTGTGGATAATTCAGCATTAGACCTTGCAAAACCTTGTGTTCAGATTTTTCCTCCTTCCCCCCACGACCTCCCCTAGATAGCAAGTAGTCCAATAAATGTTAAATATGGTAGAAATATATGTTAAATCCAACATATGCATATATATTTATATGATTATCTTGCCACACAAGAAAAATCAAATCAAACCAGAAAAAAAAAAAAAAAGAAGCAAAACAAAAATGCAAGCAAATAACAGAAAAAATGAAAATGCTATGTTGTGAACCACACAGCTCCCATGGTTCTCTCTTCATCACTAAACAATTGGTTGGGTAAATTATGGTCTATAAATGTTATGGAATATTACTGTTCTATAAGAAATGACCAGTAGCATGATTTCAGAGAAGTCTGGAAAGACTTACATGAACTGATGCTAAGTGAAATGAGCATTCTGCTCAAGAGATTGTTATGCATGGCAACAACACGATTATATAATAATCAATTCTGTTGGACGTGGCTCTCTTCAACAATGGTGGAGTAGAAGAGGAGGGCAGTTTTTAGTGATTTGGTGCATGGTATTATATTTACTCATCTGGGTCAAAACATTTGCAAAGATCAAGACTGGTTTGATAAAAGTGATGGGGAAATTCAGAAGTTGCTAAATGAAAAACAACTCCACAGTATTTACCAGCAACTCTAAGACAATATTTAATTCCATCAAAAGTGAAACTTGGAAAGATACAGGATTTTTGTCTCAGGAAGAAGGCAAATGAAATTCACTTTTAGGCTGATAATAAGAATCCAAATTCCTTTTATCATACCCTGAAGACTATTCATGGGCCAAAGATATATGGTTCATTTCAACTACTCAGAGCTGGTGGAGCCACTTTGATTAGTAATAAGCACAAGATCCTAGAGAGATGCCCTGAATACTAATAGGTTTCTCAACAGAATATCATCTATCAATGCTGAAGCCCTTGACCATTTTCCCAGGTTGTAGTCAATTTTTCTTTAGCCAAATTAACAATTGAAAATATCATTAGGCTCCTTTCTGTGGTTATCACAAAGTACCTGATATTGATTCTAAATTCCAGCTGAGATTTACAAGGTGAAAGGCCCATTGCTCATACAAAAGCTGAAATTTTCCAGGTTTTATGGCAAAAGAAGATTATCCCTCAGAAGTTCAAGGATGCCTCCGTGAGCCATCTCTAGAAAGGTAAAGTAAATAAGATTGTCCTATGACAATCATAGTCCTTGCTGGCAAGATTCTTGCCAGAGTTATCCTTAATAGGATGATCCTTCACCTTGAAGATGGTCGTCTACCTGAGAATCAGCTTGTGTCAGAAAGGACCAAGGAATAGTCAATATGGTTTTTGTTGCCTGACAACTCCAAGAGAAATTCCAAGAGCAGAACAGAGGTCTGCATACATTTGTAGGTCTGACCTTTGATACATAAGTTGCAAGGACTTAACCTAAATGTCAAAATTTGGTTACCCAGAGTTCATCAGTATTAGACATATTTCACAATAGCAAGCTTGCCTGGATTCTGGATAATGGATAATGCTCTCACATTTCTGAGAGACCAATGGAGTGTGATGTTTTCAGCCATCTTTTCAAATACTTTCAAAAGGACAAATATGGCAGTAAGATCAGCTACTGCACTGATGGTAAATTCTTTAACTTGAAAAGGCTACAAGCTAAGACTAAAGTGGAGGAAATGCTGGTGCATGATTTTTTTGTTTGTAAATGATTGTGTAACTCAGTGAAGCCTCTGAAGCTGCAACAAAGTATGGTTTGATTCTCTGCTGCTTGTGCTAATTTTGGTGTAACAACACTAAGAAAACAAAGTGCTCCCACCCAGCACCACACCATCCCTATGTGGAACCATCAGTGTAATGCTGGAGAAACTGAGCAAGATAGAGATTATAGAGTATTTAATAATTTATTAAATGGAGAGATATACTGGGACCAATGGATTCATGTCTGGTCCCAGGGATGAATGAGACTATAGTCTCCAAGAATCCAGCAGAGTTTTCAGTGACATATGTACACGTGGCTCAGATGCAGAGGGTAAAGTGAGGCAGGAGCAGAATCAGGGTATTGAGAGCAGAACGGAACTCTGACAGGGTGGGGTGAGCCACTGGAGATGGGATTGACGAAAAAACCCCAAAACTCTTAAAACCTCCTTGGACTGTGCCTCAGGGAAGGGACCCCACCCCAAGCACAAACAGTTTTCTCCTTATCTAAAAACCCATTGAATGTTATTCAAATTCTAACCCAGGCTGGAATCAAGCCAGAAGCCAACGTGGGACTCCACCCACAAGCCCCTTTAGATTATCCAAAGCCCCCCTATTATAAAAACAGCCAAACTGAAGTCCATTCTTTGCAGAGATCCCAAACATGGCATCCTTACGCTGCTCATGTCAAGGGTTTCTGCCCACCAGAACCAACCCTGGCTCTGGTATCTTCCTACTTTTTAACCTTATTTCCAAATCTCATATTAAACCTCTTTTATCATTCTAGGTTTTCTGGTCTGTAAATTCCTTTACAGAGGACTCTTGCACTGCTACTAGATTTCATTTAACTCTGTATCCTTGTGTCGAATCCAAAGGGGTTGCAGGGGAGCTCTATTTGACTCCCTGTACCCCAAACCTGCCACTAGACCTCAATTAAACCTAATTTCCCTTATGCACCCCTTATCTAGCTCTCATCAGGATGACTTAATCAGGGGGAGACAGGCCAGACATGGGGAGAGGCATCTTGATAAGACAGTATCTGACATTCCAATAGCTTGGGATAGGGAGAGGCATTCTGATATTCTAAAGCATAAGATCTTTTATCCTTATCAAGTATTCTGATTAAGAGGGAGGAGAGGTTTTGCAGAACTGAGAATCTGGGAAACTAAAGCAGGACTGAGTCAGGATAATTAGGGAAACAGAGTCAGGACAATAAAAGAAATCTGTGGCATAACCTCAGTAACAGAGAATGGAGAAGTTTTGAATACTGTAGTTAAGTTCATTTATCTTTACATTACACTTTCCCAGGATGACCATATTGATAAATTCCTTTTCCAAAGGAAAGTGTGGGAAAGAAGAGTTATTAACTGACCACTAAACTGAAAGTCTACAGAGCCAATGTGCTGACTTCATTATCGTGTGCCTGTGAAACCTGGACAGTATACCAGATCAAGTCAGAAAACCAAATCACTTCCATTTGAATTGTTTTAGGAAGATCCTGAAGATCACCCAGCAGGATAAGATGTCCTTTCTTGAACTAAATTTCCAAGCATTCAAATTATACTGCAGAGAGTGCAACTCCATGTACTTTGAAAGCCAAATGGATGCTTGCCAAAAAAGACTATTTTATGGATAACTCATCCAGAGTAAGTACTCATATGGTGGTGAAAAAAAGTGATACAAGGACACTAAACATCTTTCTCAAGAACTTTGGAACTGATTTGTGACATAAAAGACACTGGTGCAGGACTGACCAGCATGGTTTGCCCTTATTAGGGAAGGTGCTAAATTAAAGTAGCTCAAAAAACCCAAACAAACATGAGTTACACAAATTTATATAATTCACCCCAAATGTTCAAAGGAAGTATTTGTACCTAATCCAGAGTATTCCAAGTTCATATTGGTCTGATCTCAATTTGGCCATAGTCGGACACAGCTACTTAATTCTAACCATAGTGGAAAATTGCTTGTTCAGATTGATCATTTATCAATTGGAGATTGACTTGTATTATGGATTTGACAAAATTCTTTATATATTTTACCTAAGAGACTTTTATCTGATAAATTATAAAATTTTCTCTTCAATTTCTTGCTTTCCTTCTGATCTTGGATGCATTTGTTTTATTTGCACAAAATAAAATTTGTATATAAAATTTATAGCAGAACTTTTTGCTGTAACAAAGAATTGGAAATAAAGTTGGTATTCATTAATTGGGGAATGGCTGAACAAGATATATATATATATAGATATAGATATAGATATATATATATACATATATATATATCTATATCAATGTAATGAAATTAATATTGCTTGCATTTTAAAATATTAGTTTTTATTTTTATTGAAAGGTACACACTGTAATACTCAAACAATAGGACAGCAAAGTCAAGAGTATAATATTTTTTCTCTTAAGTAATTTGTATTTTTAAAATTCCATAAACTCAACATGATAGTTTCAAAGCTGTTCTCATCTGTATCTCCCTCTGAACTTCTTCTGTTCTCTTTTGTATATTTAAAAATTCTTCAATAATTTTTCATTCTTTTTATTGTCAGGGAATAAATATTACTTTTTATCTCCTTTCAATACCTTCCCCAAAAATGTTTTTTAACTTCTTATAACAAATAACATAGTCAACCAAAGCAATTCTATATAATATCCATGTCCAAAAATATACATCTGTACCTCTAGTTCATCTACTTTGTCTAAAGAGGCAGATAGCATATTTCATGATCTATCTTTTTTAATTAAAAAATTTTGCTCTTTGCATTGATCATAACTTAAGAGTTTTGAATTTTTCTTTACAATTTTTTTACTCATCTTATAAGTTGTTTTCCTACTTACTTCATTCTGTACCTACTTATACAGATTTTCCAGGTTTTCAGAATACAGGCATACCTTGTTCCAGACCACTGCAATAAAACAAATATCATAATTAAGAGAATCACATGAATGTTTAAATTTCCTAGTGCAAATAAAAGCTGTATTTACATTATGCTGTACTATCTTGTATATATCTTAATTTTAAAATACTGCTTAAAAATGCTAATTATTATGTGAGCCTTCAGCAAGACAGAATCTTTTGGCAGATGGAGAATCTCACCTCAGTGTTGATAGCTTTATGACTTATTAGGATGATGATTGCTGAAGGCTGGGGTGGCTGGACAATTTCTTAAAATAAGACAGCAATAAATTTTGTCCATTGATTGACTCTTCCTTTCTCTTGAACACTAAGAGGCCATTGTAGGATTACTAACTGGCTTAATTTCAGTATTCTTGTGCTTTAGGAAATTGAGAAACCTAAAGAGAGTCAGAGAGTAGGAGTTAGGAGTTGCAGTGGAGCAATCAGAACTTACACAATATTTACCAATTAAGTTTGCCATCTTATTTGGACATGGGTTGTATCACTCCAAAACAATGAAAATAGTACCATCAAAGATCAATGACCACAGATTGCCATAATAAATATAATAATGATGAAAATTTTGAAATATTTTAAGAATTCAAAATGTGACACAGAAACACAATGTGAGCACATACTGTTGGAAAAAATGATGCCAATAGACTTGCTTGACACAGTGTTACCACAAACTTAAAAAACATGATGTTTGCAAAGTGTAATAAAGTACAATTAAACAAGGTATATTGCATATCCCTTTAGTTATTTGTTATAACAAAAATTATTGTATTACAATTTTTATATAATATATTACAATTTAATACAAAATATATGTATTCACAATACATTGTAAAATATTAATTCTTTTACATTGATAAGCAGCTAATCCCTGATTAATAAATACTCGCTTTGTTTTCAATTTTTTTGCTACCGCAAGAAGTTCTATTAGAAATATTTTTGTGTATATGGATCCTTTCCACTTTCCATTGATCTCTTTGATATACTTATTAATGATATTGCTAGGTAAAAAGATATGCATAGTTTAGTAATTTTGAGAATAATTTAAAATTATTTTTCACCATGACTGTACCACTTCACAGTGTCACCAACAATAAATTACTGTACATGCTCTTCTAAACCCTAATATTATTTTCTTTTTTACCAGAGGTATTAATCTGATGCATGTGATATAAAATATAAAAGTTGTTTGATTTCATTCCTTTTTTATTAGTAATTTGGAGTATTTTTTTCACATGGTTATCATTAGCTCAGATTTTTTCCCTTGAAAGCTATTTATTTCTTTTAATCATTTATCTATTGGGGAATTTGGAGAATTTTTTGTTGTTGTTGTTCTTGTATATTTATATTAGTTCCCTACATATCTTGGATACTAAACTTTATGAGAAATTTGTTGCAAAAATTATCTCCCAATTCATTACTAATTACTGTATTAATTTGTGCAAAACCTCCTCAATTTTGTGTAATCAGAATTAGCCATTTTATTTCCTATATTACACTCTATCTATTGGTCTAGAACACTTTCTCTATCTATAACTGTGAAAGATATCTCCTTCCATTCTTCTCTAACTTGTTCATAGTAACATTTTATGTAGTTTCTTTATCCATTTGGAACTTAAAAGTTATTTGCCAAACTAATATCCAGGTTTTTTTCCAACCATTTTTGTCTAATAGGGAGTATTTACCCCTAGTACTTAAAGGTCTTTAGTTCATTGAACCCTATACTCTGGATTCATTTGCCTTTGAATTTTGTAAATCTAATTTATTCAACTGATTAAACAGCTAAGCAACCTAGGGAGATAAGTGGCTAAGTAGGTAAATCATTGAATCTAGAGTCAAGAACTGAATTCAATATCTCTGGATGCTTAATGGCAGTGTGACCCTAAGCAACTCAATAACTCAACAATTTCCATATTTGTTTCCATATTTGTAAAAAGGGAAAGTAATAACATATCCCAAATGATAGTATGAAATCAAATGGTTTTATAATGCCTTGCAATCTTCAAGGCATTATAAAAATGTTAGGTGATTAATCAACTTTTCTATCTCTTTAACCAAGATCTATTACTCATTTGTAGTTGTGTTTGAGATACAGCACAATAACCTCTTCCTTCAAAATTTTGTAATTCTTGACCTTATGTTCCCTCAGATTAATTTTTATTTAGTTTTCTAGCTCTATAAAATAATCCCTTCTGTTATGCTTATTATCATGGTACTGAAAAAGTAAATTAATTTAAGTATTATTTTTATCATATTGGCATGATTCAAATATGAGCATTTAATAGTTATCTACATCTAGCTTTATTATACTTGTATTCTTACAGTTCCTGTGTATGCACCTTAAATATTATATTTTGCATTTATTTTTAATGTATTTTTTACCTCTTATTGGTGAATTTTATTGTTAATATGCAGAAAGACTAATTATTTTTCTAAGCTTATTTTATATCCTGCAAATTGGATGAATTTATTGCTTCAATTAATTTTAAATGAATCTCCAGGGTTCTTCAAGTAAACCATCATATCATCTATAAAAAAATTTTTTAATTTCCCATATCCCTATACTTATTCCTTCAATTCTTTTTCTTATTGCTCTAGCTAGCATTCCTGAAATTATACCAAATAATCATAATAATATTGGGCATCCTTTCTTGACCCTTGAAATTATTAGAAAATACTCTACTGCTTCTCCAATACAGCTAATACTTGCTATTGGTGTTATATGTCTACTATTTACCATAGTAAAGAAAGATTCATTTATTCCTGTGCTTTTTAGGGTTTTTAGTAAAAATAGATGTTGTATTTTGCCAAAAATGCTCTTTTTACATCTATTAATATAATCATGTGACTTTTATTGTTTTTGTCTTTAAAACTTTCCTAATATGAAACTAGCTTTGCATCCCTGACATGAATCCAAATTGACCCAAGTATTTAATTGTTTAGATATGTTATTGTAGTCTCTTTGATTATATTATATCCAGTGTTTTTGCAATGATATTCATTAAGGACATTGCTCTAAAATTTCTTTTTCTCATTTATCTTTCCCTGGTTTAATTATCAAGATCACATTTTTTTCATTGAAGGAGTTTAGTTCTCCTTTCCTTATTTTTACAAACAGATTATGTATCAAAAATTTTATGTCTTTTGAATGTTTGATAGAAATCACTTATAAATCTATCTGGTTTGAATGGGTTGTTAGAGAATTCATTTATGATTTATTAAATCATAAATTTATTAAATCATAAATGTATTTTCTTATATTTATTAAAATTCTCTATTTTTATTCTATTAATATGGATATATCATATTTTTGTAAATATTCATTCTTTTCATTTCAATGATCAGTTTCTGGGGTGTAATTGTGCAAAATAATTTCTAACAATTTATTTTGGCTTCATTATCTTTCATTTTTATTTTTGATACTAATAACTTGGTTTTCTTGTCTCTTTAAAAAAATTAGCTGACAAGAGTAGTTCCTAGTTTTATTTATCAATTCAATAAGGTTTTGCTTTCAATTTTCTTAGCCTCTTCTTTAATTTTTAAAATTTCTTTTTATTTAGAGTTATTTTTATTTCTTGCTTTCTTATTTTTTTAATTGCATGCTGAACCAATTTAGTTGCATGCTGTTCTTCCTCTCTTTTGTTGGTGAAAAGGTTTAGACTGCAGGGGTTCTCAAACTATCCAGATGCTGCCCGCTAAGGACACTTATGCTGCCCGCTAAGGACACTTATGCGGCCCGCCAGTTATAGCAAATGGGCTGAGAGGTGGAGACAGAATGTGAGTTTTTGTTTTTACTATATAGTCTGGCCCTCCAACAGTCTGAGGGACAGTGAACTGGCCCCCTATTTAAAAAGTTTGAGGACTACATCGTGCTGAATCAATTGTGATATGTGATTATGATTGTTCTATAAGAAATCATGAAACTGGAAAGTTCTTTATGAGCTCATGCAAAATGAAATATATTGTGCACAAAGTAGTAACAATGTTGTAGGATGATTAATTGTGAACAAGCTTGCTGTTCTCAGGACTACAGTGAGCCAAGACTTCTCTGAAGGACTTAGGGTGAAAAATGTTATCCATACTCCAAAAAAGAACTAATTGTGTCTAAATACAGATTGAAACATGTACTCTTACTTTCTCTCTCTCTCTCACTCTCTCTCTCTCTGATTCTCTCTTTCTCAAAGTAAATAACTTACTTGTCAAAAAGCTTAAGTTCAAAGCAACCCTTGATGTAAAAGTGAACATAAATTTTCTTCGATAGATATATTTAATCTAAAGATACAGCAGAACAAAACAACCCAAAGTGATTATTAACCTTGTACCTATTGCTTTAGGCAACGTGGTGAAGTAGAGAAACCGAGTGTAGATTCACCATTATCCCAACCAAGAAGTCAGAATTCAATCAAATCACTCTCTGCAGGATCCTCTTCATAAGCTGAGCTTCCAAGTTGTGAAAACCAAAAAACCTAAAAAAAGTACCACTTTCATACCACTCTGCTGATAAGATCTCTCTCCAGCTCACTCTTCCTGTCTCCCTTCAGAGAACTCTAGTTCTCTTATGGAAACTACAACTTCCAGCCTTGATCCTTCCTTCTTGGCTTGGAGAAATAACAGCACCCAAAAATCTTTAGTCATTTATACCTCCTTGACAGAGTTAGTCCAGTCTTGCCAAAAGAACTATTACAAGGTGAATTTCCCTTTTATGACGTACTTTCTCAAGTTGAAGTCAGTTTTGATTTTCACCCTCTCCCAATTTTATTCTCACTCTTAAACTTCCTTCTCTCCTTAACAGAAGGATAGTATAATGGGTAAGAAAGCAGAACCAAGCAATATGTTATTCATTTAAAAAAAAAAAAAAAAACACTTGGAACATAAAGATTTACATGTGGTTAGAATGAGGGACGAGTAAAATTTGTTATGCTTCAGGTGAACTCAAAAAAGCAGGTGTCATAATCATGATCTCAGACAAGGGAACAACAAAAAATAGACATGACTAAAAGAGACTACATTATGACAAAAATTACCATATACGATGAATTGTTATCAATAGTTAATATATATGACATAACATCTAAATACAGGAAAATTAAGAGTGCTTCATAGGGGTCTCAATGTATTACCTTTAGAGATAGATAACTTTAAATACTGAGAATGTGTTCTGGCTCACTCTTTCAGAACCAGGTGTATTATATTTTCCCTCAGAGCTCCAGAAGGACCCTAATGAATTTAAAGTGTCTCTTCCCTAATGCCATCACCTCCCTTTTTTTTTCAGGTATGCTCCCCACCCCATGGGTATCAATGAGTAGAACCCCAGTTTCCTTTAACCAAGTAATATAAATTCATTTTTATAAAAGGTTATTTACTCTAAAAACTGTAATAAGAACAAAAATACAACTTTTTCTCTTAAGAATATGCTATTCTCTATACCACCTTAGTTTGGAAGGAAAGTGGGCTCCAATTTAGTCCAATTCATACATAGCATTATTCTCATCAAGCTTATATCCAGATGCAATATAATTTTTAGATTAGCCCTAAACAAACTTACTACTGAGCTGGGTCCAGAAATTCATTCCAGAAGGTCGTTCCTTGTTTAAGATACAAATACTGGGCTAGATTCAAAATCTAAATACTAGAATTCTCTTTCTAAAGAATGAATACTGAGACAAGAATAGAACTCAAGCTTGTATTCACAAGGCTACATGACCTCAGAGAGGAACAGGCCCAAGGTCTCTCTCCCCTTATAACTTTGTTTCTCACCAAACATTGTTATTAAAGGAATCAAAGAGATTCACCAAGATGGATCAACAAAATGTAATATAATGGGTAAGAAAGCATAACTGGTTGCTAGTTTCTTTTTGAAGGCACCTCTATTTCTAGCTATAGTCAATCAAAAAGCTTAACAATATGATTAGCATATTAAAATTAGTTACAGAATAATTACACATGCTCCAAGACACTTTTTTTTACATGTCATTGTGACTCTAGGAAGTAGGCTTCTCAGATTAAGGAGATCCTCTATGAGGTATGAAGAGATATAACACTCTAAATATGTGCCAGTCCTTGTTATATTACAAAGAGAAAAACCAAGAAGAAAATTAAGAACCTGAGTAGAAGTTTAGAAAAATTAGATGTTGTATTTTTGATGATTACTGGATAGAAATCTAAAGGAGTATAAATTTCTTAGCAACTTGGAAAAAATTCACCATGAAATAGTAAAATAAATCCAAAAAAGTAGAAATATTAAATGCATCCTTTACTAAACATATCCCATAAAATATTATCAATAAATATATCTCTGAAGAAAGGGTTCAATCTCTGGAAATTAAGTAATTTGTTGCTAAAGAATATGTGGATCAAATAACAAATCATAGAAACAATAATTTCATCAAAGAAAAGAACAAAAATGAGGGACCATACCAAAAGTGTTGGAACTCAGCTAAAGCATTCCTTAGAGAGAAATTTATATTATATTCCTATATCCAGACAGCTAGGTGGTGAAATGGATAGAGTACCAGATCTGGGGAGAGCAAGGCTTCTCTTCCTGAGGTCAAATCTGGCTTCAGATACTACTAGCTATGTGACCCTGGACAGGTCATTTAATTTTGCTTACCTCAGTTTCCACATTCATAAAACGAACAGGAGAAAGTAGAAAACCATTCTAATATATTTGCCAAGAAAACCCCAAATGGGGTCATAAAGAATTGCACAAGACTGGAAAATGACTGAACAATGACTGAATAACAGCACACATACCAACAAAAGATTAATAAAACAGACCAATTAATTAAGCATCAACTAAAAAAAAAACAACAACAAAAAACAGAAAAGCAACAACCCCAATTTAAACACAAAGATAGAAATTCTGAAAATCAAAGAAGAAATGAACAAAACTGAAAATCAAAAATTCTCAATTGAATTGATAACTAAAATGATGAATTAAATAATAACTTCAATAGCTTATCAATTTTTTTTAAAAAGGAAAACAAGGGCACCTAGATGGCATAGTGGATAAAGCATCAGCCTTAAAGTGAGAAGGACTTCAAATCTGGCCTCAGATTAGTACTAGCTGTGTGACCCTTGGAAAGTCAGTTAACCTCAATTGTCTAGTCAAAAAAAATATTTTTTTTCTAAAAAGGAAAAACAAATTGCTAATAATAAAAACAAAAAAGAAGAATTCAAAACAGATGAAGAAATAAAGAGAATCATTAAAAATTATTGTGCCCAACTACATGCCAACAAAATTGATTACTGAATTGAATATTTAAAAAATTATAAAACACTCTGAAATAGAGAATTTAAACAACCAAATCTCAAGAAATTAATTAATCATCAACTAAAAAAAACAAAGCAAAACAAAACAGAAAGCAACAATCTAAATTTCCCTCTTTATAATTCCCACCCATTTTTCTTGGTTCTTCCTTCTGAAGCTAAATTTAAGTCCTATTCCTCTTCTACATGGCACATATGTCATTAGAATTAAATAACTATGATCAAAGGAATTTACAATTGATGAGCAACAATCAATCACCTTTGAAATATCTTGGAGACTTCCATTTCTTGTTCATGTTCTCTGGTTTTCTCAGAATGTTAAATGAGAGAAGTTAATATTGGCATGTTGGTAGAAAATGCCAAGATTGAATACAAAGCCCCAAATTCCAAGCTATAACTATTATGCCAATTGGACAGTTCAAAGACATCAGCCTTTATGACTACAAAAGGAAATACATTATGTTCTTTCTCCCCTGATATAGTTTGTCCCACAGAGATCAGCATGTTCAGTTTTTATGCAAAAGAATTTAAGAAACTCAACTGATATGCAATTGGTATTTTAGTGCATTCCCACTTCTCTCATCTTGCATGGATCAACACATTCAAGAAGCATGGTGGACTGGGAACCAAGGTCTCTGAATCCACATGCCCTAATGCCTAAGGCTATTATATCTTACAGGCAGATGAGGAAATTTTATTCTGGGGTTTTCTCATCATTGACAAGAAGGAGATCTATTGCCAGATCACTATCATGACTCTCCTGTTGGCCACTCTGTAGATGAGACACTGTAACTAGACCAAACACTACAGTCCATAGATGAGCATAAGAAAGTATGTCCAGCTGGCTAATAACTAGAAGTCATACAGTGCAGCCTGCCAGTCACAGATCTAAGGAATATTTCTCCAAGCAAAAGTGAGCTGTTCTCTTCCAGTCCACCCCACTGATATAGAACTATCTTGCCCTCTTAATGTAAAGAACAAAAAATACTGTTTGCTTTCATGATGCTTTAAACTTCAAGGCCTTAGTAGACTGAACCAAGACATTGTGAGCTGCCTTTTCTTTCATGTTTGTATCTGAAACAAATTATTCTTTCCTTAGAACAGCAGCTTGTTGGATGAGTAAAGTTTGCTGTTTCTCCCATTCCTCCTTCAATGACCAAATTCTCTGTTAACAACGTTTGTACCCTGCTCAGGCCTTGAAGCTCATGCCTATCTGGCATTTTTGTAGCTTTATTATACTATTATAATATCTTGGAGAGTAGAAGAGGCACAAGAAAGGCAGAAAAAGGCAAATGTCCTGATTAGGATACCATCCTATAAAAAAGAAAAAGAAAAGAAAAAATGGAGTCCTCAAATTATAGGCCAGTGAGCACTGGCAAAATGTTAGAATGTAAGTGATTTCTAATGAATATTTAGAAAAAGAAGTGGTGATCACAAAGAGATAGTATGGCTTCATCAAAAATAGATCATGCTAGACTAACCTTACTTCCTTTGTGTGTGTGTGTGTGCGTGCCTGTGTATGTGAGAGACAGACAGACACAGAGATAGAGAGACAGATACAGAGAAAGAGTGCTAAACTGGTAAATTAGGATTATCACAGAAAGAGTTTACCTAGATTTTATCAAAGCACTCCAGAAAATCTCATCCCATTCATTTGGACAAAATGTAGTGATGAGAGCTAAATTAAAGTATAATGAGATGAATTTGAAGCTGGCTGAATTCAAAGAGCAGTCATTAATGGTTTGATGTTAACTAGGGAGTTCTCTATTGAAGTAACTTCAGGATTTGTACTTGCTATGTGCTGATTAATATTTTTATGAATAACTTGAATAAAGGCATAGATGGCACATTATTATATTTTCAAATTATATAAAGCTAGGAACAATAGCTAAAATGTTGGATGACAGAATTAGGATCCAAAAGATTTCCATAACTTTAGAACATTAAGCCAAATCTAGGGCTTTCCCTTAAAATAGGGAAAAATGTAGTCTTATACTTCAGTTTAAAAAAAATTCAGTGCCACAAATACAAGATAGGGAAAAATATGGCTAAATAATTTATCTGAAAAACGTTTTGGGATATTTGTGGATTGCGAGTTTAATATAAATCAAGAATTCAACATAGCAGCCAAAAAAAAAAAAAAAAATTTGAGTGTGATCTTAAATTACGTTATTCTAGGATTAGGGAGAAGATAGTTCTGCTGTTCTCTCCCTTGTTGACATCACATGATTGTCCTGAATGTCACATGATTGACTGACTGACTGGTTAAGCTCTAAAATATACAGATGAAGACTATCCAGATGGTAAGGAGTCTCATGATTGTGCCTTCTAAGAACCAGTTAAAAGAATAGGGCATATTTAGCTTGGTCAAGAGGTAAATTAGGAAGTCAGAATATCTTAGCTATTTGCAAGAATTGTCTGCAAGATAATTTTAAGGGCTATGTGTAAGGTCTTTTGCTGTCCCCCTTTATGATAATGCTTTCACCCTAAGATTACCTACAATTTATCCTGTATATGTTTTGTATGTAGCAACATTCTATGGGTTAGACTGGGTCATCTCTGAGAGCCCCACCAACCCTAAAATTCTGTTTTCTTCTGAATTCTGTTTAAAATGTATATACCACTCTGTTAGCAGTTTGCAGTTTCACCAGACATATTTTTCTGATACAAATTTAAAGTTAGATCAGGCAAAAGAGCTCCATAATTGCAATAAATTATAATTCATCTGAGAAGTCCCCAGATTAAGGTCAGGGCAATTGTTTGGGCAATATTCATTATAAAGTCTCTCCAGAAAGTATGTATATTTAATTAATAAACTGGACTAGCATGGAAGATTCATCAAAGCTTTAAAGAGACCTCATCCCTGAAGAATCTTAATCCCAATGCAATTTTATTTTAAAAATAAATATAATTTTAATTTGACAACTAGTGACAAATAAGAGTATTTTCATGTAAAAGAAAAAACAGAAAAGAACAATTTTATATTTACCTCAAATCATCTTACATATAACTTGTTTCTTAATGTACATAATAAATTCAACATGTTAGCTTCAAAAACTGTCTTGTCTATTTTCCTCTGAACCTCCTTTTGTCCTATTCTATGTACTTTTAAAAATATTTCATTTGATACTTATCAGTTTTTTCTCACATTACTATCATTATCCCATTCTCCCTATCAAAAAAACAAAAAACAAAACCAAAAATCAAAATCAAATAAACAAAAAACCTTCTTTTGTAATTAATAAGCCAGAGTCAAGCCAAACAAATCCACATAATTGACCAAGACAGCTTCTTCAGTTTCCTGTCTCAATATGTCTTTTGGATTGAGATAGAAGGAGGATTCTTAGGGCATATAGGTCCTAGATTTGCGGACCATGAATCCCTGTACATTTTTGGAACCTTCTTTTGATCCTTCTGGTGAAAACCTAGAGCATGTTAGTACTTTGAATGGAACTTTAGCATGCCTAAAAATGGAAAAGAAGAAATTTCTAAGAGATTTCTTTGAGATAAGTTAAATGGGGGAGTAAGAAAAAATGATCAAGACACCCCTAGTCAATTGATCTTCCTCCAGCTCAAGTAATGAAATCACAAAAGAGAACAGGTAACAAAGAAAGCAAAGTTGTATGGTCTTAAACTATACAAAGTATCTTCATCAAAAGTGATAGAATTAGAGAGCTGTTCTATTCATTGACTAGAAAAGGACTGGCCAAGACCTTCATGGTCCTTTAAAAAGATATTTCCCAATATTAACAGAATTTTCTTTTATATATATTTTTATTATAGTTTTTTATTTACAAGATATATGCATGGGTAATTTTACAGCACTGACAATTGCTTTTGTTCCAGTTTTTCCCTTCCTTCCCCCACCCCCTCCCCCAGATGGCAAGTTGACCATACATGTTACATATGTTAAAGTATAAATTAAATACAATATATGCATACATGTTAACAGAATTTTAAATGTAGTCTGAGGTCTCAGGTGGGAATAGCCAGGGCCTCAGCAAAGCAGGCCAGAGATAGAAATGCCAGAAAAACCACTAGTGGTTTAATTAATTACTTTCAGTGTGAAGAATTGGTCTACAAAACTTTTGAAGTTCTCCTGAGGAGAGCTCACTCCTCTTTTTGAAATGAAAGCACAATTTGTTATACACAGTTAATAAATCACAAGGCAGAAGGTAGAGAAAAAGTGAATTATAACATAACCATTTTCAGGGCCTGAGTGATTTCCCACCACAAGCCCATAAGTGCAGGACAATATTAGTGTTCTCCAGCCCTGTGGGAAGTTATCAAAAGTGACTGCTACTTGGTGAGCAAAGGACCAGACTTCTTTACTGGGAACAGGTCCTGCAATCTTGGATTTGCTTCACTCAATGTACACTAGAGAATTTTGTCAGGAATTGATTGATCATTTCAACCTGCATTATGAGACTCTGTACTCCCAAGTCAGAATCTGCTGAGAAAACCATAGCTCTGAAAAATCTAAATTATTATTATATTCATTGTACATATCACCTCAATTAATATGAAAATCACAAGTACCAAAATAGATAAGTGATGGTTCTGAGGAATGTGACCTCGGGCTATAGAGAAGAGAGCTACTTAGGGAAGAATAAACAAACCCTTCATAAGAAATCATCCTCCCTTCTCCGGGGAGGAGGGGGAGATATTCTCTTTCCTCCACTGACTAAAAGATCTTACAATGGGGCTACTGTTGTTCAGAAGACATTGCACCCAGGAAGGAACTGAGGTAGGAAACAGCTATAAAAATAAAAACTTTGTTAGTCTAGAGAAGAGGCAACCCCAATTGTTAGAAAGTGAGCTGCTGAGAGGAGCAAGTGAACAACTTGTTCAGCAGAGATGCTAAACCAAGGAGGGGTGGTGTGAGGTCACCAAAGAAAGGAGGACATTGGGGTCTTTCAGTGCTAGAGGTGTCACAGAGGTATATTCCCTAAGTTTATGCCTCTCTAGTAGTGTCCTGTTAAGTGTGTGTTTAATTTTGCAGATGACTTTGTGTGGTCTCTGTGGAGAAACCTCTGTGGAGGTTTATTGGGGGAAATGCTTTGCTACCGTTTTTCCTTGTATTCCATATCAGCAAATGCATTGGCTTTAAGAAAACTGCGTATAATGGCTAATTATTAAAGTGGGAACTGGTGAAATTTCAGGAGAAAGGATCTCAAAGGTACCTTGAGGAACCTAACCTGTGAGTGTGAGTGAGGGGTGGTTCTCCCAAACAGGGGTCCACATTCAGAAAGCTACCTATAGAAAATTACAAAGTGTAACTCTTAAGTAAAATTCAGAGAAGAAAGTTCAATACTGAGGAAATTCCTGAAAAGTCAAATTCAGCAAATATTTGTTAAAAGCTTATTATGTGCAATGCACTGGAAATACAAATAGATAAAGATTAGTTTTATAACCTGTAAGAGCTAGAGGGGATTTTAGAGATGATCAGGTTAAATACACCTCCTCCTTCCCTAGCATTTTATGGAGAAGGAAACTCAGATTCATAGAGATAGTCATTCATCCACGTCAAAGAGCCAATTGGCAGTAAAGTTGGAATTCAAAATCAGATCTCTTCTTCCCTAGTCCAGTGCTTGTTCTATTATACTACACTGCCCTGTTGTCACTAAATTCACAATTTAATAGAGGTAGAGGGAAGACAGATACACATGTAGCTATGATAGGTGGGACAAATGTAATGGTTTAAGCAAAACACTGTAAGAAATAAGAGATAAGGAGAAGGATCAGATGATACACAAGGCCTTAAGAAGAATTAAACAGAAAGAAACATCTAATCAGTGACCAAATCTTTCTTCTTCCAGAATGTCTCTTCAGTTTGTTCTTCTGTCAGGTCACCATCTCATCTTATCTGGATTATTGTAATAGCTTCCTAATTGGTCCCACTTTGGTAATGCTCTCCTTTCTCCAAACCACCCTCTACTGGACAGTCAATGTGATTTTCCTATAGGGCACTCCCATACTCAGATTATATATTTATAATCTCTTTAATTTTTAAAGTCCTTCACAACCTGAGCCCAACCCACCTTAACAACATCATGATATGTTGCCCTTTCCTCCTTCTACTGTTCAACTAAGCCTCTCACTTTGCTGCTCTCTGAACCTTGGCACCAGCTGTCTCCAGTCCCTTGACTGTACTTTCACCTTGTCTCTAACACTTAAAATTCCTAGTTAAATTCAAGGTACCACCTTCTAAAAAAGTCTTCACAGATTCTCCAAAGATGTTCATGCCCTCCCCTCCCCCATCAACAGTATATGTATTTTGTATGCGTATGTGCATATATGTCATATCCTTCCATAGAACGTAAGCTCCTTGAAGCAGAAACTGCTTTATTTTTGACTTTGTATCCTCAGCACATAGCAGAATGCCTGGTACATACTAAGTGGTTAGAGAGTTTGTTGACTGGCCATAGTTGGTGCCTTGCCTTGCTTCCTTGATTGTGATAACAACTATAAGGCTCTAAGTCTGGATAACAAAGGGGAAGGTAGGATAGAACAAATTTTCTTTGATGAGAAATACAAATTCAATTTGGAATACAGCATCATAGAACTCATAGTGGAATGGATTGTGGAGATAAGCTAGTACAATTTCCTCCCATTAGAGCTAAGGAAACCGAGACCCAAGAAGTTAGGGGACTAGCCCAATTCAGATTCAAATTCAGGTACTCTCTTTGTTATATATAAATTCTGCTTTAGCCCATCATTTTAACTGCCTGTGAATCTCAAGGAGATTCTATAAGAATTCTCTCTGTCTCTGTCTCTGTCTGTTTTTCTCTATCTCTGTCTTTCTGTGTCGTTTCTCACTCACACACATACACATACATATATGAATTTACAAGTACAAATAACACACAAACACACATTAATCTGCTGTCTACCTATATATCTCCATGTATCTCCTATTATAAATTCTTCTTTTTATACATATATGCATATGTATACCTATGTGTGTATTTATATATATCTCACTACATGTAATATAGTAGATATCCATATATGTGTGTATATAAATACATGAATATATATTTTAAAAGATATCATAAGACATCCAGATACAGATAGCCAGTAGGTACAGGGAGAAATAGGCCTGGAACTCTGTAACAGATACTGGGAACTGAAATAAATAATTTGTCAGCCAATTGTATAAAGGTGGTAAATAAATCTATAGAAATAGATGAAATTACAAAGAGGGAAAATATATACAGGGAAGAGGACCAAAGACAGAATCTTTAGGAAAACTCATTTTAGGGGATAAGAGAAAGAGAAAGTATCAGAAATGAAAACAGAAGGGAGAAGAGAGAAGGAAGAATTATGGAACAAAGTAGGAAGACTACCAAGAAGGAGGAGCTGGACTTCCGGTTAAGATGACAATCTAAAATGTCATATAAGAACAGAGCTCTTCCATATACACCTCAGTAACTTATATTAAAAGGGTCTCAGATAGAGTAAGTATAAAGAAAACCAAAGAGAAACTGGAGTAAATTCCTCCATCTCATTCAATATTAAATAAAAAGGACAGAATCTGGCAGAAGGTGGGACAGGAGATACAGGAGAAAAGATAACTCTTTTCCAGTAAACGAGCCTGAAGCTGGTAGGCACTGTAAACAGGACACTATAGTGGGGGTGTCACTACAAGGGACACTGGTTTAACTGGGGTCTGATGCTGAGAATCTTGGTACTGTGCTTTCTTTACAGAAACAGGGAAGTTTTGCAGTCCCCAGAGGAGACAAGAATTAACTTCTCAGAGGCCTGGGAGCCAACCTATTTGGTGTTTAGGGGTGCTGGGGGGCCTGGCATTTGAATGGAATCTCTCAGGATTACAGCAGGAGAGAGAATTATCTCTTAGTTGGTATTGTATGAGGAAAAGGAGACAAATGTCCAAAGCCAGAACCTAATGTGGACTAACAGGAGAGTGAAATAGAAATGAGACACTGAGACCAAACACTAACATTATAACATTTATAATGGTAGCAGCAGTATGCAAATTACATAGAGAAGCCCACCAAATAGGGCTCACTTAACTAACCCAAGGGGGTAGAGTTTAACTTTGTACAAAGTCTCAATCCAAGATCTGAAGCTGGAAATATATATATATATATATATATATATATATATATATATATATATATATATATATATATATATATATATATATATATATATATATATATATAAACGTAAATACCAAAAATGATGAAGAAATATTATAGGTTAAGAGAAGAACAAGAAATAACCCAGAAAAAAGAAAAAGAAAGTAACTCAACAACAGAATGGCTAGAAGAAATGAAGTGAGAGAGAAAAATTAAATTAGAATTAAAATAACTCTGGAGGGAAAAATTGTAAGAAGAAATAGCTAGAACAAATGGAAAATCTTAGTCAAGTAATAGAATCTCTAAAATGATAGCACAGAACAATTAGAACTCAATATGTGCATATATATGTACAGAGAGAGAGAAACAGAGGGGGGAGAGAGACACAGAGACACACACAGAGAGAGAGAGAGAGAGAGAGAGAGAGAGAGAGAGAGAGAGAGAGAGAGAGAGAGAGAGAGAAATAGGGACAGAGAGAAAAGGAAGGGAAGAGGGAGGGAGAGAGGGAGGTGTAAAGTATCTACTGACAAAAATAATCCACTTTGAAAACATCTTAAGAGGATAGAATTTAAATCTTTGGACAAAATTTTAAAACTGAGGGGAAGCTAGGTGGCGAAGTGGATAGAGCACCAGGCTTGAATTCAGGAGGACCTGAGTTCAAATCTGGTTTCAGACACTTAACACTTCCTAGCTGTGTGACCCTGGGCAAGTCACTTAACCCCAGCTTCAGGGGGGAGGGGGAAATTTTAAACTGATCATATATTCAAAAAAGCATAAAAGAAAACTGCCCAGGAACATTAATATTAAACAGCAAAGTGAAACTAGAAAGAATTCATATGACCTCATATTAAAAATCCCAAACTGAAAATTCCCAAGAATATCTTAGTTAAAACAAAGTATTTCTAGATCAAAGAAAAAATGTATCAGTCACAAAGCAAGAGTTAAAATACTAAGGCATGCAGCTAAGATTATTATGATTCTACTGCCACTATAGTAAAGGAAATCTTGAAAAATAATATGCAGAAAGGAAAAATAAAGAGGGACATACATAATTGAAAGAAGAAAAAGTATAAGAAGTGGTTATTATGGAGGCAACTATATAACAATCACATGAAAGTGAAAAGGATGAATCCATAAAAGACAAAATGGTTGCAGAATGGACTAGGATGAAGAATCTAACAATATATTGTTTACAAGAAAAAATACTTTAAAGATTCATAGGCAGTTAAATTGATGGGCAAGAGCAGAATTTATTCAAAGGAGTAAAACGGAAAAAAAATTGAATTGATAAATAAAACTAAGTGATGGTTGATTTGGAAAAAACTAATAGAAAATTTGTTAGCTAATCTGATTTTTAAAAGAAGAGACAAATTGCCAATATGAAAAAAATGAGAAAACAATAACAAAAGAAGAGGAAATAAATTATTAGACAATATATTGTCTATATGTATGTCCACAAAAACCTATATCTTAAAGTGAATGGAGCAAATATATACAAAATATAGAGTATCCAAAATAACAGAATAAAAAATAAGTAATTTAAATAATACAGTTTAAAAAAAAAAAGATGTTATATAAGCCATAAAAGAATATCTCCCAAAACCATCAGACCAGATTAATTTATAAATAAATTCTATCAAGCATTGAAAAAACAATTTCAATATTATACCAATTGTTTGCAAAAATAGAAAGCCATATGAGGAAAAAAATTACCTCAGTACCTATTTCTCAGAGAGAAATAAAGCAGAGAAGAAAAACAAATGTCAATATTACTGATTCAAAAATATTAAATATTTAATAAAATATTAGCAACAAGACTATATAACATATTTAAAAGTTCAAACACTATGAACAAATTAGATTCATACTAGGAATGCAAAGTTGATTTAATATTAGACCATCATACTAAACCATGTTAATACAAAAATAATCATGCAACCATATCAATTGATTTTAAAACTTTTGGGAAAAAAAGTCAATAACCCTTTATGTCAAAAACATTAAATATATAAATAAACATTAAAAATAGGAATAAAGACTGTTCCTAAATGCAGTATATAATATTTATTTAAAACCAATCACCAGCATTATCTCTAATGAAAAAATGCTAGAGACCTTTCCACTAATAGGAGATATAAGCAAGGATGTCTGGAATACCCACTATTGTTTGATCAAGTTTTTAGAAATGTCATCTACAGAATTTAGACAAAGAAATTGAAGTAATAAGTTATCTCCTTTTGTAGATGATATGATAATGGGTTCTAAAGAACCCTAGTGTCAACTAAAAATTAATTGAAAGAAATGTCAATAAAATACCAGAATATAAAATAAAAACTTCAGAATGTATTAGACTAAGATGACAAGAGCTAGAAGCTTTTTAGAAAGACCTTGTATGAATTTAATGGGTACAGAGATGAATATTGTAAATGATTGCCATGTATTATGCTACAGCTGAAAATCAATCCCATTAGCAGTATTAATTCCACCTTAAAATAACTGTACTTTATTTTAATTGTGAGTAAGAGGAACTTGCTATATGAGGTGGAATTTTTTGGATATGGCTTATCTATTATCTCCAATATTACTTTGATCTTGATAAGAGTGTGTATGCTGAAGTCAACACCCTATCTGTAAAGGGCTGAAACTGTTGAATCAATGCACTGGGGTCGGACTATCCAGCACTTTAGGTTAATTACTGATTGGACAACAAAGGAATATGATTGGAAAATGGCCCTTCCCACTATCCTGTGCTGGTCCAATCGTTTGGTGTGTACAGAGACTTGTGGGAGGGACTAGGAGGTTCAGTGAGACTAGCCAGATTCACTCTCCGAGGGAGATGAAGAGATGAGGTCACTTCTGTCCCCTTCACTTTTACTGCTAAAGACCAAGAATAAAGATTTTTGCTTATCCTGGCTCGGACTGATTCTAAGGTATTCTAAGGTGCTAGCGTGGTCGCCACACTCTTCGTGCAAGAAGAAAATGATAATAGTCAACTAATGAGGAATATTTCCTAGGGATCCAAATAATAAATATGTTTCAGATGGATTAGTAGGAAAATTGAGGTGACATCCCTGTGAAGAAAATAATAGTATTCCCCATTATTGTCATTTCCATTATTTGGAATTTTTAGATTTGTTGCTTTTCTGGACTTTTTTTTTTTTTTCAGTTGCATGCACACTCTCCAAAATAGTTCTTTTTCTCATTTGTTGATGAAAATATTTATTATTACAAATGTTTCCTTAAAGGTTGATTTGGCTGCATTCATTCTGTCAGTCAATCAACAAGCAATTGATTAAGTGACTACTAGGTTCTATGCTAAATGCTGAGGAAACAAAGAATGACACTAGACAGTCAGTCCCTGTTCTGAAGGAGTTCATAATCTAATGGGGAAGACAACATTCAAACAACAATCTACAAACAAGATATAAATGGGATAACTTAGAGGTATCCAGAGGGAAGTCACTAAAATTCAAGAGGTCCAGGAAAGGCTTCTTGCAGAAGGTGAGACTTTAACTTAGAGGAAGCCAGAAGGTAGAGATGAAAAGGGAATTTCAGGCATGAGAGCAAAGGTTCTAATATGCTATCTCATTGCTATCATTTTCTTTAACAAAATTATGTATTGTTTCTATGCCCTTTTTTAACATATATATTCTTTAGGATTAAATTATTTAATATCTCCATTTAAATTTGAATACTTTTAAAGGATCTTTTATTGTAGTAAAGAGAAAATATGTGTAATATTCTTTTCCGCACTTACTAATTTTTAATGAGCTAATAATCAGTTTTTGTAAAGGTACTTTGACAGGAGCAATATTTTCTATAGCTCTGACACATAGGTTGGACTAGCTTTTCCTAAGGCCTTTACTGCATGCAGGCTAAACTACTATTTCCTTAAAAGCATTGAAAGTGTCTTTACAAATTAATTGCCTTTAGGGAATAAGGTTCAATGTAATTTTCTGATGCAGAGTATGAAGATTCCCTTTGCTCCCTGGGCTTTTTGATTTAGGTCCATGATGGTTAACACCTAGCAGAGAGGCTGTGCTCATCTGAATCAAGATTATATCTCTTCCATAACATAGCTTAAAAAGTCTTTGAAAAGCCTTTTTTTTTTTTTTTTTTTTTCCAATCTGTGCATTTAACACCAATCTCTTACCAAGCTACCAGCTTGGTTTGATACAGGACTGTCCAATATATTTCAAGTTAAACACAAAGGAAAGAATATGTTTATTCCTTTCAATCCTGATTAAATCATTGGCAGAGATATATTAAAAATCAAGTTTCTAAAATTCTATTCAGGTCCTTAATTTCTTTCTTCTTTATCTTTTTGTTAATTTTGTGTCAGTATTAAAAGGGCAAACTAAGATCCAAATAATTATGGCTTTGCGGTTTATTTCTCCCTGTGGTTTGATTAGTTTTTCCTTTAAAAAGTTGGCCATTCAGTGGATATATTTATTTTACTATTGTCTAAAATCATGATTGCCATCTGTGTGTTATTGAATTTAGCTGAGGTATAATAAATTCTGCTCTGGCCCCTCATTTTTACTATGTGACTATGATTTAAATGTATGTTATAAACAATACTGGGTTCTTCTTTCTAAACTGTTATGCTATCCATTCATGTTTACCATTCCACTCCCCCCTTCATATCTCATTATTTCCCCTCTTCTCCTTTCCCTTTTTTGTAAAGGAGAAAGAGAATCTGTGATCAATACTAGTAACTGCTGAAGTTTTGAAGTTTCCATTCCTCTGTCCTTACCCAGCACAAACCCCAATCATTGATACATTTAGTTTTAATTTTTTGACCCCTTTTTAATTTGGTCTTTATGACCCACCATTCATAGTTAAAATTTGTTTGAGTATACCTTGCCCAACAGTATCCTTCCTTTTAAATCCCTCTCTTCCTTTCTTCCTTATTTTTCTGTTGAATTTAAGATATTTTTTAATGGAATTCTTTGTACTTTCAACCTTACTTTCTTTTCTTCAGATTGTGTACAGAAAAGGGAAGTTATTTTTCCTTCTTTATTTCTTCCCTGGTATAATCCTTTCCCTCTCCCTTTTCTTCCTCTCTTAAACCAACAAAACAAAATAAAATCACACTCTGGCGATGTTTGTCTTTTAGTCCCTCTGTGATTCTTGAAAACAGTATTCTGAAGGGACATTTGTCTTTTTTCACCCATTGTTCATAATGTTCAGTTGTTTTCCAGATACTGGAGCATTTTCCTTTTCTAGCTCATCTTACAGAAGAAGAAACTAAGGCAAAGAGGGTTAAGTGACTTGCCCAGGGTCCCACAGCTAGTCAGTATCTGAGACTGGATTTGAATTCAGGACTGACTCCAGGTTTGGCACTCCATCCATTGTGCCACCAAGCTATCCTTTTCACCTATTAGAATATAAATATCTGATCATCATTTATCCTCTTCCAGTTGCTTAAAATATATTTACTTTTCTATTGTAAGAGGTATGGGTGGTCTATGTGTTTTGCCTAAGTAGATTATGTGTCCACAGGGGTCTATCTAGATGGCTTTCAGGAAGAGAAGATGAGATATCTCTAGAGTCTCCCCACCCTTTTTCAAGAGGGATTTTGATTCTTGAGAGAAAGGGGAAGAAAAAGCCCAGAATAAGAAACTGGCCGCTCTGCTTTTCTGGAAGAAGGGGGACACAGGGCTGGGGTTATAATCTATCCATCTCCCTCAATACTGTTAGTCTAGGAGAAAGTTTTCAGGTTCAAGCTCCTTTACTAATCACCATCCCTTAATGAAGGTGTGCCCTAAAATATCTATTATTATTTAGCCTTAGCTTGATACCTTTTCCACCAAATGTCAATTCCTTGATAAAGGCAGGAAGCAAATAAATTCATCCATCCAAATTAATACCAAAAAAAAATCAGAAAGAGGTGTACATATGAGAATAAACCCAGGAAATCTCAATAAATGAACTCTCACTGGGAGGGAGATAATCAAAAAGAAAACAAGTCTCAGATCTCCCACAAAGGTAGTTTCCTAAAGTAAGCTGGACATAAGAACATGGTCAACATGCCAGTTTGATTATATGTCAGTTTCTTCCCATAGAATTTCTTTCCCTTTAGGGACTTAAAGGTAGACTGGAACTATGTGTCTTCTCTCTTGAAGCTAGAAGCCAAAAGATCAAGATTTCTCCTCTCTCAAGACCCTACCAATTCTGCCCCATATAAGGTTATAGAGCATTGAATAATCAATTTCTAACACTGAGAAAAGTCTCATATAAAAACATGGTTTATACCATTATTAAGATGAGGGAGTAATCACAGAAGACAAAGAAATCTTAATGAATGAATCAATCACAGAACCTTAAGATCATAGTTTTAGAGCTGGAAGAAACTTGAGAAGTCTTTGAATCTAATCCCCTCATAGGATAAGGAAACTAAGACCCAGAGAGATTAAGAAATTTGCTCTTATCAAACATATCTGAGGGGCAGCTAGGTGATGCAGTGGATAAAGCACCAGCCCTGAAATCAGGAGGACATGAGTTCAAATTTGGCCTCAGATACATAATACTTTCTAGCTATGTGACCCTGGGCAAGTCACTTAACCCCAATTGCCTCAAAAGAAAAAAAAAAGAAAGAAAAAAGGACCATATCTGAGATAGGATCTGAATCCAGATCTTCCTGACTCTTAAGAGCAGTGTTCTATCTACTATATTCTGCTACCAATCAACCTAATAAACTAGATATTAAGGAATTTTCCTATAACTTCATCACAATGGTATGGATGAACTCTTAATTTTTTAAAGAGCTTAGGATTTTGGGCTATTGGAAGAAAGGCAAATGACAAGATATGGAAAGCACTTAATGACTGGTTGAAAAGTTAAGGGCAACTAGGTGGCTAGAGCACTGGCCCTGGAGTCAGGAGTCTGAAGAAATTCATATCATATACTCTTGGTATATGGAAAATAGAGCTGGAGAACCTTTTTTTCTGCCAAAGGCCATTTGGATATTTACAACATCATTAGAGGGTCATACAAAATTAACAATGTATAGAATTCAAGCAGTTCTAGGTTGTTGTATTTAGCTTTCAGCTCATCACTGTCCATGATTGATTATGCAAATAATTTCGAGAGCCTTATGCAGCCAGCCATCACTGATGTATAAAAGAGCCAGTCAAGTTCAGAGGGAATTACACTTGGGAAGGGGGAGGGAAAGAAAAGAGTTTTTCTTTTGTTCCATTCCCCTTACTCCCACAAACGACTAAGTTATTGAAGAAACTCAACCAGTAAGAGAAAAGACATTCATTTGGGAACAGAGAAACACCAAGGGAATATCGAATGTCTCTTCCCAAAGGAAAAAAACGACACTTCTTTTCTACCTCGGGTCTTGAAGAAGATAAGCTTCAGAGCAAATATTCTAAGGGAGTTGAAGGGCAAAGGTAGCTGCCTTGACTCATCCCATCTATATCCCCATCCTCACCCCCACTTCTCCAGTCATGTAAATTGTGAATTAAATGGCAGCCACTGTCTGCTATGTTTTCAGTTCCTGACCTTAGGCAGCTGAATAGCTTGTGACAGAATTGACCAGATTAAGATCTTGCAAAGGGTCAAAATTTCTGAAGGTCCTATCAGTATTTGAAGTATTTCCTCTGGAACAATGTTGTTGAATAGCAGTGGAGATTGATTCACTTTGGGAGTGGAGAGATATCCCAAAGGAAAGGAACTCCAGGGACATAGAGCATGTGCCTTAGAGCAGATGGAAAAGTCTGCCATTGCACATACCAGGGCATTAACCTTTGGAGCTCAGCAGGAAGCTAGATCTAAGGAAAATGTCAATAAGGACTCAATGAAGGGAGAAAAGAATTTTGAAAGCCAGGAGTTAAGAGGTACCTCTTTTACTATACTTTTTCTCTAAATATATTCATTACATTTGTTCTTTAAGTTTGACCCCATTTTCCCCAAGGACTTGACACAGAAAGGAAGGGGAGAGTGTACCACTGGTTTGGGAGAGGACTCATACTTTTATACCAACTGTTCTTATTAATTTGCTTTAGAAATATCTTATAAAAGGTTTAATTGGTTGATAGTTGATAGGGAACACATTGGTGAGGGCTTCTAAGTGACAATACTAGAAATCTAGTTTCCTCTTAGAACTCTGAAATGAATAGTCATTTCTCTAGGAATTCAGCCAGCCCACTAACATAAGTAATAATACAGTCATCTAGAGTGGTCACTAAAGTACTCATCCCTTGTGTTTTTGTTTCGATTATACCCTCTTCTCTTTTCATAATGAATATTTTTTCCCTGTAAGATTATCAGGTTTATAGAATGTTATTCTTGGTTGTAGTCTTTTTTTTTTTTTGACTTTTGGTATAGTGTATTCCTATATTTCTTTTCCTGTTGTAACATTGTCATGCTACAATTCTGGTATTTCTTTTGGCACTTGAATTATTTTTTAAAATTAAATTCTGGACTGCTGGTAGTTTTTCTTTCACTTGGAGGCTCTGAATTTGGGCTATGAGATTCCTGGATGTTATACAATTTAAGGGTTTCCTTTAGGAGGGGATTGATGGAATCTTTCTATTTAAACTTTGCTTTCTGATTATAATAGACCTAAGCAGTATCTTTTTATAATTTCTTAAAATATGGTATCCAAGTTTTTGTTTGGTCATTGTTTTCAGGAAATCTAGTGATTCTTAAATCCTTTCTTCTTGACTTCACATGATCTTCCAATTTTTCAGTCTTTTGATTTTTTTCCTCTCTAATTGTTTTTGTTCATTACACTGAGTTTCTGTTTGCTCCATTCTGTTTCCCTGGGTTTTCACTGTTTGGTTCACATTTTCCACTTTCAGGTCTAAGCTACTTATTTTTATTCCAATTTTTAGCTCAAGAACTTTATTTTTGTTGGGTTTTGTTATTTTTGTTTTAAATCTCTTGCCTAACTTCAACTTTTTTGTTGTTGTTTTAAAACTCTTGCCTCATTTCTACCTTCTATTCTTGCAATAGCTAAATAATTTTTTTTTAATAATTTCTAATTGTACTTTTTGAGGAATTCCATTTTACTTCTTGGGCTTCTCTTAAGCCATAGTATTTCATCAGTATATTAGAAGACTTGTTTTTGTTTCTGTTTTTTGTGTAAGGGAGGGTTTCCTGTTTGCTCATGACTCTAGCCTCAGTTCCTGATTTTATCTGTAGATTCATCAGATGTTGTTACCACTGCTCTGGCCCAGTTCTTGATGGGGTGACTTGGTCCTGGTTCCCCTCCCTATTCTCTTCCACAGCCTTAGCAGGGGATCAAGGAGTTAGGCCCAGAAATAGGACAAAAGCACATCACCCTTTGCTTCCAATTCCCGCTGGCCCTAACACTGATCTTGGTCATGGTCCTTTCTTGATGTCTTCCTTCTGAAATCAACAGGTAGAAGCTACCTTTGCAACCCTGATGAGCCCCAAATATATACTGGAGGTCATGATTTTGTCTTCTCTTGAAAGTCCCGAGAGCTTCTGACTAGTTTTCATCTTCTTGGCCAATTTCCTCAGAGATCTTTGTTGACTACTCCAATTCCAGCTATAAGCTATCAGGCTAGTGTTGGTTGGGCCCCTTGGCATGTCTCAGCACTTTTCTGTCCCTTCACCAGGAGACTTTTCCATCTCTGTGGGGAACTGGTTTGATTCTCGGCTGTGATTCCAACAGTTTGAGGCTAAGATCTCACTGTTTTCAAACTCTGTGCACTGGAGATTATGATTTGGCACGCTCCTTCCCTCATTTATAACTGCTTCTATTCCTTGTCTGGTCAAGAATTCACAGTCATATCTGAAAACTCAAACATTTTAGGATAAAATTTAGCAGCACTGTCATCATGTTTCCCTCAGGACAAAATGATGTTGCCTAGAGAGGTGAAAAAAAAAAATCCCATGAAGTTCAAACATTTCCCAGTACTTAGGTGATTGTTGGTACCTTTGCTTGATAGAAAACTAGGTGGCACAGTGGATAGAGTACAGGCCTGGAGTCAGGAAGAATCACCTTCCTGAGTTCAAATCCAGCCTCAGACTCTTAATTGTTGAGTGAGATCCTAGGCAAGTTAATTTCCTCATCTGCCTAGAGAGGGAAATGACAAAACCTAAATCTTGGGCAGCTAGGTAGAACAGTGGATAAAAAATAAGTAGGAGGACCTGAGTTCAAATCTGGTTTTACACAAGTATTAACCTCCCCACCAAAAAAAAACCCAAAACAAAGAAAACGGCTCTTACTGACTCCAACACTGGTCTTCCATCTCCTTTGCCTTGCTGACACAAATTCTATTACTGAAACAATTTTAAACAAAATAGGGGTACTAAAAGTGTCTGCTGTCATTAAATCGATCATTCAACACACATTAAAAAAAATTAACTATGCTCCATTCACTGTGCTGGGTAGAGAGAAATGCAGAGAAAAACAACGTATTAATAATTTAGCTTTTAAGCATAGTTGCAGTTGAAGAAAAAAAAATCTTCCTTTGAACTAATTTCTTCTAAGTTAGCAAAATGAGAACTGAGAAATCAGGAAACTTCATCATTTTCTGTGAATTTCTACAGAAACAGGAAGAGACACGAGACTGAATTAGCTGTAAAACAATGTTTTAGCTGCATAAGCTAATATTTAAATGTCTTATGTTATCCATAGGTCCGAGATTGGGCAGAGGCCGTAATTTTAACCACATCCCTTATTTTACAGGTTAGGGAATTGAGGTTCAGGAATATTAAGTGCCTTTCCCAATTGACAACTCCAGAAGAAACAGTGAGAATTCGAGGTCAGGGACCGACTCCAAAGCCGATGCTTTCCCGTTGCAATATGCTGCCTTCTCTCCCTCACTCCCAGACCCCATTTAAAACACACACACCGCAAGGCTTCAAATTTGGACAAAACTGGGTGAAAATATCTACATCTTCATTTTATTAAAAAAAAAAAAACTATCAAAGAAAAATATAAAAAGTATTTCAGCTTAAATAATATAAATGACCTCTGTTAACGAGCTTAGGCTAGAGATGAAAAGAACTTTCCAATAATTAGAGCTGACTAAAAAACGAGAGTTCGTCAAGATTCTGGACAGCCACTGGTTAAGAATTGTACTTTAAGTAGGGACTGGATTAAACTACTAAAATCCCCCAAAATTCCATTCATTTAGGTCACTCACAATTCGAATATTGATTAGCACAGAAAAAGGTTCAATGGAATCCAAATAGTTCAGCCTGTCATCCTCATGCAGGATATTAGAGTTTCCAGGGACTGACTCTGCTCAAGGGAGACGGGGCGGTTAAATGACTGGTCTCAGTCCTCCCAGCCGTTGTCGGAGGCAGGATTAGAACTCGGGTCCTCTGACTCCAAACGCAAAGCTCCCTCCCCGGGATGTGATATTCTGCTAACAAGAGCCAGAGGGCCTGGGCGGTTTCGTGCTGGTGGCACTGCGGGGTGATGTGTTGTTTTTGTTTTGGGAACGCGTGCTGAGAGGAAATCGGATAGGGCGGGGTCAAAGATGCTGGGGAAATTGACCAGTCTAAAGCTCCTTGAGGAATCCCATAGAAACGAATAAAGTGATCTCCTGAGTTTCTAAAAAAATGTAACAGCTCGCGAAGCGGGGGAAAAACTGACGCAAAGTCGACTATACCCAGACTCAGCAACTCCCCAACTTTTCCCCGGGAAATTCACAATCACGTGCCAGGCCCTTTCCGCCTTATTCTGGGAGTTCCCCTGCTCGGGGGTTCACTAATCTGATTGGTCTCGCCTCTAGCCCCACCCTCGGCTCCTAGAGTCACGAGTTTTCCCAGGGCCCTCCCCCGCTTCCCAACCGATTGGGCCTTGGCTCGGAGCAACGAAGCTGCCGATTGGCAGACCTTCCTTCTCCCTCTACTCCCTTCACCTTATAGGGGCGGGGTTTCCGCTTCCGCCCCTCGCCCCCCACTACCACCACCACCACAGTGGCCGCTGACCTCCGTCCCTGACTGCTTTCCCTTCCCCGATCCTACTCCCTTCCCGTCCGTCCGCTCCGGCCCTGTGCGCCATGGCTGAGGTTGACCCATTTGGCGCGGCCGTCGCCCCGGCCTCTGCCCCGGGGGGTCCCGCTGTGGGTAACGGGGTAGGGAGCGGCGGCAGCAGCGAGGAAGATCCGGCCGCGGCCTTCCTAGCCCAGCAGGAAAGCGAGATCGCGGGCATCGAGAACGACGAGGGCTTCAGCATCCTCGACAGCGGCAGTGTGCCCGCTTCTCTGCAAGGAGAGCCCCCTGGGGGCCCGGGTAAGGGCCGGGTTCTCCCCGGGGAAGCAGGAGGCCGGCCCGTCCGGAGCCCGTGGGCACGACGGCAAGCCGAACGAGGGGGAGGGGGCTACCTGTCCCGGCCGGGGATTTCATCCCCTTCCGCCTCCCCGTGCTGCTGTGGGGCGGGCGGGGGAGGGGAGGCGAGCAGTCTGGGAGTGCCCGCCCCGGGTCTGGCCGAGGCTGGTACGGGAGAGCAGGGGAGGCCAGAACACGAAAAACCCGCGAGAGGAAGGCAGGAATACAGACTCACGCCAGCCTGGCATAGCGCTCACTGGGAGGAGGCTCCTTCTTGGGCTAGCGAAGGATAATTTCTTGGGAAGCTGACCACAGGGTTTTGAGGAAGGTGGCATTCTTTAAGCAGGAAATGACTAGCATAGGTTGGGCTGAAATGGGTGTAGCTGAGAGATGAAGCTAATGTCAGGGGGTTGGAGGATTTTTAATTCATTTGTAGCCATGAAACCTGAGTTTATAGAACTACAAAGGACAATGGCAATCTTGTCTGTTTACCTCAAGAGAGAATTAAGATGTAGAGAAATTGTGTCAGTTCAGAAGTTACGCAGCTGGCTGCTGGAGAAGCCAGCACTAAGAAATGAGGATGTTTGGCTCGAGTCCGCAGTCCTTGTATACCTACTTTTGGAATGTTAGCTGGAAAGCACTGTTTCATCGCCCCCCTTTGTAGAGAGCCGGGGAAGAGGCTAGAGCGGAGAATATTATATGGTTCCGCCTTAAGCTTGGGTGCCGAGCACCCGAGGTATTAAAAGAATGAGGGAGATTGTTGGCAAGTATTCCTGCGCATATTGTTTAAAGTTAATGGTACGGTAAGGTTGTCCAGAAGAGTTTCAAACAGCATCTTGAAAAGTGCCGTTTTCTCAGGTACTGAGCTCAGTTCCATAAATACTCACGCTTACCATAGGAAAAGCTATGCACAGAGAGTGATAACACATTTAGATGAGTTGTGGTCTTTATCTTAATGGATTTTACAATCCAATAAGAAAGTTGCTAAGCTAACTATCATAGGGATATTCTAGAGAAGTCTAAAAGTGTTTTAGGTTTTGGGATTCCTGACACTCGGGTTCTCAATCTGTGAGTCATCCTTAATTTGTTGCTTACCCTTTAATCCAGTTATCAAATTCTATCCACTCTACTTCCACAGTATCTTTCTCTTTTCACTCATTGATCCCCATTACATTTGCTTGGACTTTTGCAGTAGCTATCTAATTGAAATCTCAGAGCCCCTTACATAGAGGCATCGCAACAAACATTTTGGCAATTGTTGTGCCAAATACTCTTCTAAGCACCGGGGATAAAAATATAACTAAAAAGACAGTCACTGTTCACAAAGATCTTGGAATCTAATGGGAGAAGACAATAGAAAAATGAGGAGGAAAATAAAGAAGAAAGATAAAATAGTATCAATCAGGAGCAAATCCAGGAGGGAAATGAAGTATGGCCAGCCTGGCTCCATTCCCAAAATGGGAGTCCCAGGAAGAACTTATCTATGGGAGAAGGAAGAGTGATGCTCTAGAATAATAAAGCTGTGTGCTATATAATGGGGCCAAAAAGTAAAAGCTGACAATCGAGAAGCTAACTTTCCAGCAGGGATTAAAAGTTGTAAGCACATAGGTAAACAAATTGTACTATAATTTGAATGTGACCCACTGTGCTGAATCTTGAAGAAAAATTAGCGTCTGAGAGAAATGAATAGAAAGTACATACTGTATGTGGAGAACTGTTTTTGGAAATGCAGGGAAGCAGGAGATGGAATGTTAAGTTGAAGAAAGAACTAGTAAATCAATTTGGAATATAAAGTTCATTAAGTAAAAAAGTGTGAAACAAGACTGGAAAAGTAGATTAGAACAAGATTGTAGAGTTCTTTAAATATCAAAGTGAGGAGTTCTTAGATGGAAAGAACTGAACGATTTTGAGCAGGGGGAATAATGTGAGCAAAGACCAATATCTTTGGAAAACTTATATGGAAGATTGATTGGAGAGCCCACACTCTGAAAGCAGGACAGCCATCTTTTCAAGAAAGTATCTTTTCCCAAAAGTTCTCTCCATCAATGACAATCCCATCATTTCCACCATCCCCTCATTGTGATGAGTATCTGAATGTTAGGGGAAATAGAGGGAGCAAATGCAACTTGACAACTGACAAGAGGTTAAAGAGCCAGAGGACTTGAGGATGAGTCTAAGGTTTCAGTCTTAGACTAGTGAAAAAACTGTGGTACCTTCAAAACATAGAGAGAAGTTAAGAATTCTAATTTGTATTATCTTGCAGATAGCTAATCAATGATGCAAGATAGATATTCAAAATATCAAGGTTAGATAGATAGTTTGGGGAGTCACAGAAATTATCTTTGAACCTTTAGAATCTGGTGACACTTTTAGGGGATAGAATATAAAGACAAAAGAAGGTCTAGGAAAAAGCCTTGGGGAGCAGTCATGCTGAAAAGACTGGATATATAGATGATGACCTAGCTAAGGATACTGAGAAGTATGAGTAGGCAGAAAACCAGAGAGGGCAGTGGAAGCTAAAAGAGAGGAGGAGTCAACCATTCTAATCTGCAGCAAGGTCAAGAAGGAGGATGAGGACTGAGAAAAGGCTATCAAATTTAATTAGTGATGGTTGTTAACTTTTGTAGTGTAGTTGCAGGATTAGCTTTGGGGGAGTTGGTATGTAGTGAGGTTTGGAAGCATGGGTTGAAAAATTAATGATGACTTGACTCTTCTCAATTAAAGATATTTAAGTACTTCCTGTGTTGTCAGGTTAGAGTACTGAGGATCTGATGACAAAAATGAAACAATCCTAAATGGAACAATCCTTGCCTTTGAGGGGTTTAAATTATATCAGTGGAGACATATACATAAATATATACAATATAAATAGGCAACAAATTTTAGGGGGGTAGGTGGCACTAGTATCTGGGAGGATTCAAAGGATTCATAGAGAATAGAAATTCTTAAGCTTGCTTTTTATGTATTCTTTTGGTGAAATTTATGAACCTCTTCTCAAATATTTTTAAGAACATAAGATAAGATTACAAAGGAAAACAATTAAACTAAATGCAATTATCACTGTTTTAAAGCTTGTTAACACACCCCCAGGTTAGTAATCTCTGATATTGAAAGTGTTGCTTGAACAGATTTTGTAGATTACAGAAATTTTGTGAGGAGTAGAGAGATTAGGGGTCTGTGTTGAGACTTGGTTAATACTCATAATTGGTAAAAAATTAAAGAAGTAACTGGACATCGAGGTTTCAAATTGGATATGGTACTGAGTCTGGAGTCGAGAAAACTCATCTTCCTGAGAGCAAATTGGGTCTCAGATACTATTTCTGTATACCTGGGCAAGTCACTTAACCCCATTTGCCTCATCTGCAAAATGAACTAGAAAAGGAAATGGCAAAATTGCTCCAGTATCTTTACCAGGAAGACTCCAAGAGTAGAGTTAGACACAAATGAAAATGAAAAATGAACAGAAGAATTAGATAAGATAAGGATTATTCCTTTTCCCAAAAGGAAATGACTTGGAAGGTATGCTACCTTATAAGAGGAGGTTAGTTTCTGAAAGTAGATTGACAGAATTAAAGGAGGTTGATGAAAATTGTAAGTTTAGCAATTAGAATTGAGTGATAAAAGATAGAGTTGTTGATAAAGCAGAATTAAGTGGGGACATGGGGCACATGAGCAACATGATAGAGGATTAAACCTTTCAAAAACAGAAATTTGTATCCTAAAGATAACCTATCTTCCACTATTTTCATGATCTAGAACACCCAGGAAACAGATTAAAAAGAACCACAAAAACCTATGAAATTCTGCCAATTGACGTAATTCACTCAACACACTTCCCCTACTTCTCATCCATTCTCCACAGAGACTTAAGTGCTAAAATGAGGAAATAAAAGTTTCTCCTTTGAGAGAAGAGAGACTTAAAAATCTTTGATTTGAAGAAAAGCCTTCTTTCTCTATAGAGAATACTTGATGATTGTTGTGTGCTAAGGAACTTTAGAAGTTATCCATTCCAACCTAGGAAACCAAGACTCAGAGAGAAACTAAATGACTCCAATGAATCCAGGGCTGCAAAAATAGTGAGGAACAGAGTTTGGATTCAAACCTATAAGTCCTGATCCAAAGCTTTGGAGTAGTTTGGGCTCCTTCAAGTAAAGGTTGAAGGAAAATTGTAAGAGCTAGGTAGTTGTAAAAAGACTGGGGAGAAGATGTCTGAACCTTAAGCTATGTTCATTATTTCCTTGTTTGTTCAGTCTCAGAGCTCACCTATGAAGAATTTCATGTTATGGTATATGTTAGAACACAGGATTTTTAAGGCCAAGGTTCCAGATTTATTTTGATCTCTTCCAAAGCCACAGCACCTCTACCTTGACAAAGTTTTCAGGTTTTTCATTTACTAGATGATTCAGCATGGATTGATGTTATGTGAAAAGTTCAGTATGGTGATATGGATAGTCTTAGATTAGTAAGCATTAACAACCAATTAGTATATATTACCTAGAATTTAACACAAAAGCTGAACCAAATTTCCAGTTTGATTTTTTTTTTTTTTTTTTTAAAGAACATATAAGGCAGAATTGGGAGAAGGTTCAACAAAAGAAGTTTCCAGTTATGATTTGAGAAATGGGAACTTTGAGATTGATATTTTTTAATAAGTATTTGAAGAATGACTTTTGCTAACTTTTGCCTTTTCAAAAAACTACCTAGAGGAAATTGAATTATGTCAAATAAGAAAGTTGAACTGCACAGGAATGTTAGTCAGGAAAGTGCCCTAAGAATTAAAGTTCCTTTTTTTTTTCTCCTGAGGCAATTGGAGTTAAGTGACTTGCCCAGGAAGTGTTGAGTGTGTGAGGGCAGATTTGAACTCAGGTCCTCCTGACTTCTGGACTGGTGTTCTACTCACTACATCAACTAGCTGCCCCTCAAGTTCTTTTTAAGCCTTAGCACACTATTCTATTCTTCTAATATTCTCAGCATGATATGTTTATGATCCTAAAAAATTATTCATCAATAAATTAATGTGAATTTGCTTGTGATAATAGAGATAAATCTTTATTGCAAAGTTACCTCTTTTTTTTTCTCTCTCCTGAACATCTGTCACAGTCTCTGTTCTCATAAAAATCTTTCCTAAAATACTTTTCATAAACCAAATAAACCCAATTCCTTTTAGAATTGCTCTAGTTTGCTTTTTCTGTAAGAGGTAGTAAAGGCAGCCAATTTAATTCTAAGTAGTTGCTAAGTATCAGGGATAATACTTTAATTAATTCAACTTTTGACCTTGAGTTTTTAAATGAAATGCCCTTTTTTTAACTGAAAATTTTTGATAAAATTGCCCTTTCTTCATCCCATTCCCCCCCTGCCCAAAAAAAAAAACCCTATGCTTTCAGATGGATTACTAGATGGATGGACTCAGTAAAAAAAAAAAAAAAAAGATAAAGGTCAAGTGATCATATAATTTATATAATTTTAAAGGACATGATAAAACCTGAAGACTAGAACTAAAGTCGTACCTTTTTAAATGTAAAAATGTTGGTCCTTGTCTCTGAGAGGACCAATATCTTCTAGACTTCCCTGTCTTGACTTGCAAATGAATTGGATTTAAGTGAGGCTGGGCTGTGCAAAATCATTAACCTCCTTTCTTCCAGAATCATTCAGACTCCAATGGTTGGGATACTCTAGGAAATTTTGGATTTTTTTTTTTTTTTTTACACTAAGGTCTCAGTTTTTCTTAGGCAACACCCATTCGGTGATTAAAAACTAGCTTAGTTTTCCTTTTCAAAAGAATCAGCCTGGGAGGGAAAGACCCTTAGAGTTTCCAAATAGAAACTATTGCTATAACATTCATTTTGAGCTTTCAAAACCTAAAATGTGAATAAGGCTTGGGCTGGGAGCTATTTTTTGGCCAGTCAGTGAAAGTGAGAGGGATTTGGTTTTAAGGCAGAATCTAATAGCTACATTTGAAACTCAGTATACTTTATCATAGCCTACTTTTTCAGAGCTATATCCCCCCAAAAAATCATAAATAAAAACTACATAAGAAAAAAAAGAATATTGTTCCAGTTTGTCAAAAAACAATAAACAATGATCAAAATTTATATTTCTTTGGACAGAGGCCCTACATGTAAGAGTATGTTTCTCTACATAAACAGAGGAAGAGAAGAATGGAAGAATGTAAAATCTTTAGGGCAAAATAAAAGGACACACTTTTATAGGGCAAGAACAAAGCATGTGAAATGTATTTATTGCAAAGTCTTAGTATGAATTGTAACAGAGTTCTAGATACTTTGAGTTATGATCTCCTTGACCTGGGTTTTACTTTCACTTAATACTTTATCCTGTGCAATGTAACTTCATGTTTTATAGCTCTGCTAAACATGTTGGATGCTATCTCTGTCTTTTATTACTTCATCACCATACTGTTGGTAATGAAGATCTGTCAGTGGTATTCCTCTCCAAAAACCTTTGAACTATCCTTTCATTTATCTAATAATTTATAACAGGTGTTTTTAGTTTTTGTATATGTTGTGGATCCCTCTGACCATCTTGTTTCAGCTTTTAGAACTCTTTAAATTTTTTTTTTAAAATATCCTGAATTATAAATTAAACCAATTCTGCTGAAATAAGTTATCAAAATATAGAAATAAATTCATCATCACTGTTGATGGACATGTGAATTCAACCAACCATTTTGGAGAACAATTTAGAACTTTGGCCAGAGGACTATAAAATTGTTCATATCATTTGGTACATCACTATCACTGATACTATGTTCTGTATCCCAAAGAGATCAAAGAAAAAAGAAAAGGACTCATTTATAAAATATTTATAGATGATCTTTTTGTGGGAGCAAGGAATTGGAAACTAAAGGATACCTGCCAGTTAGATGATTGAACAAGTTATGATATTTGATTGTGATGGAATTCTATTATGCTAGAAGAAATAATGAAGTGAATGGTTTAAAAAAAAACCTGAGAAGATTTTTCTAGGCTGTTGCAAAGTAAAGTGAATAGAACTAATAGGGTATTGTACACAATAACAGCAATATTGTTAAAAATAACTGTGAAAGCCTTAGCTACAGTCATCCATGATCATTCCAAAAAACTTACAATGAAAAATTCTACCCACATACAGAGAGTGAGCTGAGGAACTCTTGAGAGCATATTGAATCCACTTTTCATTCACTTAATTTTTCTTGTATTTTTTTCCTTCACAACATAGTTAATTTTTAAGACTTCATAAATATATATATATATATATATATATACATATATATATAATGAATATTTTTTGTTTTGCCTTCTTAGTGGGTGGCAGAGGGAAAAGAGCAAGAAAATTCAGAATTGAAAATGTTTTAAAAAAGAAAGAAAAGAAACAAGTTCATGGACTACAGACTAAGAGCCCTAAAGTTATCAAGAGAATTATCAACATAGATTTGGTTAATTCTTCTAATAGTATGTCATCTTAATAGTTGTCTTCAAATCTTCACTGTTTACTTCATATATCCAATCTTTTACCTAGTCTTGTTTTTTGTACTTTTGTAATAACTCATATCTGTCCTTCCTACTTTCACAACCACCCCATATGTCAGGCCCTTATCATCTCACCTAAGTTATTCCACAGCTTTCCTGCTTTTACTTCACCAGTCTTTATTCCACATAGATACCAAACTGATTTTCTGGAAATCAAATCTGACTGCATTTTTCTATTCACTACATTCTCTATTATGTGTAGGATAAAACATCGACCTCTTTGTTTGACATTTAGAATCCTTCACAACTCGCCCCAATCTACCTTTCCAAACTTATACATTATTCCTCTTTATACACTTGGCACTTAGTCTAATATCTTGGTACTTTTGTACTGCAATCCATATCTAGAATATATTCCCTACTTACCTCTGCCTCTTAATATCCCTAGTTCCTCCAAACATCACTTTCTTTATTCTGATTGCCCCTCACTTGCCATTGCTTGTGTTTTGTCTCATAAAAACTTTGCATTTCTTTTGTATAAATGTATTTTTGTAATTTCCTAGAAAGCAGGGACTATTAAACTTCTGTTTGGATCCATAATATCCTAGCATAGTATCTTACACATGGCAGATGCTTAATAATTGCTTATTGATTTGATAGTCCTTTGGGAGACTCCATATTACTACCTGCCATCTGGAGGAGGGGGGATGGAGGGAAAAATTTGGAACACAAGGTTTTGCAAGGGTCAATATTGAAAAATTAGCCATGCATATGTTTTGTAAATAAACAGCTTTAATTTTAAAAAGACTCTATATTTAAATCACAACGAGCAAAATTAGTACACTAAAAAAAAAATTGAGAATATTCACCCAGAGCTCCTACTTCTGCTTTCTCTTTCATCTGAACAAGATGGCAGAATGGAAAAAGTTCTACCCCAGATTCAGGATGACCTGAGTTCAAATCCATTTCAGACACTAACTAGCAATGTGACCTTGGTCAAATTACTCTTACCTGTAAATTGAGAATGATATTAATAGCACCTATCTCCAGGATTATTTAGAGGATCAAATGAAATAGTAAGTGTAAAACACTTGGCACAGTGATGGGATGGGGACATACATGTAATAAGCACTGTATAAATATTAGTTATTATGTCACTCAGATATCTTCCCCCCACTGTGTCCTTTACTCTTGTCTTAAATGATGAGATGGCCCTTCTCACCAAGGCCAACCTGCAACTTTAACCCTTACTCACATAATCTCTTTTCCTGTAGTAGATTGTCTTCTCTGTTGTCCTTACTGTTTGTCTAATCTTTAATCTCCCTACCACTGGCTCCTTTAAACTGCAGCCTATAAACTGTCTTAAATCTATTCCCACCTATATAACCCAGTTATATAAAATAACCATCATTTTATATCTTTTATTTCCTTCTTGACCTTTTAATTTTTTTATTTTGATAATAGCTTATTTTCAAAATACATGCAAAGATAGTTTTCAACATTCATTTTCTCAAAACCTTGTGTTCCAAATTTTTCTCCCTCCTTGCCTTAGACATCAATAATCCAATGTAGGTTAAACATGTGCAGTTCTTCTTAACATATTTCTACAGTTATGCTACACAAGAAAAATAAGATCAAAAAGAAAAAAAAATGACAAAGGAAAACAAAGCCAGTAAAAACAACAGAAAAGGATGAAAATACTATGTTGTGTTCCACATTCGGTACCCATAGATCTCTTTCTGGATGCAGATGGCTCTATCCATCACAAGTTTATTGGAATTGGCTTGAATCACCTCATTATTGAAAAGAGCCAAGTCCATCAGAATTGATCATCACATAATCTTTTTTTTTTTTTTTTTTTTTTTTTTGTGGATCACATCACATAATCTTGTTGCTGTGTACAATATTCTTTTGGTTTTACTCATTTCACTTAGCATCAGTTCATGAAAATCTCTCCAAGCCTCTCTGGCATCCTGCTGATTGGTATAGAATATTATTGTTCAATAAGAAACATTCATTTACCATAACTTGTTTAGCCATTCTCCAACTGATGGGCATTCACTCAGTTTCCAGTTTTTTTCCACTACAAAAAGGGCTACCAAAACATTTTTCACATGTGGGTCTCTTTCACTCCTTTAAGATCTCTTTGGGATATAAGCTCAGTAGAAACACTATCTGGTCAAAGGGTTTGCATAGTTTGATAGTCTTTTTGGTGTAGTTCCAAATTGCTGTCCAGAATGGCTGGATCAGCCCACAACTCCACTAACAATATACTAATGTCCCAGTTATCCCACATCCCCTCCAACATTTATCATTATCGTTTCCTGTCATCTTGGCCAATCTGAGAGATGTGTAGTGGTACCTCAGAGTTGTATTAATTTGCATATTTAATAGTGATTTAGAGAAATTTTTTCATATGACTAGAAATAGTTTTAATTTCTTATCTGAAAATTGTTTATTCATATCTTTTGACCATCAATTGGAGAATGGCTTACATTTTTATAAATTTAAGTCTATTCTATATATTTTAAAAATGAGGTCTTTATCAGAACCCTTGGATGTAAAAAATTTTTCATGTTTTCTCCTTCCCTTCTAATCTTGGCTGTAAGATTGTTTGGACAAAATCTTTTAAATTTAATACAATCAAAATTATTCATTTTGTATCTCATAATGTTCTCTACAGATCTGAGATGTAAACTCTCTCTTGTTCTAATTTGCTTATAGTATCACCCTTTATATTTAAACCATGAACCCATTTCAATTTTATTTTGGTATGAGGTGTTAATTGTTGCTCAATGCCATACTGTTTTCCAAATTTTTCCAGCAATTTTTGTCAAATACTGAGTTCTTATCCCAGAAGCTTGAGTCTTCGGGTTTGTAAAATATTAGATTACTCAGTAATATCTTAATTGTCAGATCACTGTGGAATGTATCACTTTTCTCCCAGTCATCTAGGCTAGCAACTTCAGTATCATCCTCAACTCTTTATTCATAATCACCTCACATAGCAAATCTTGTCCAATTACAGTTGTTTATACCTTTAGAATATTTTATTTATTCATGTGTGTGTATCTTCTTTCCACTTGAACAGCCATAAGCCTAGTATAATCTGTATTCCAGTAGTTTCCCTGTTCCAAGTTTGTTGCCTTTCCATTCCATCCACCACTTTTCTGGCAACTGAATTTCTTAGACATATAGAAATAACCACTCCTTCCTTTCCCCTGGCCCAGTGTAATAAACTGTTCTGTTACTTCTATGTTCAAATATAAAATTATCTATTTGACATTTAAAGTGCATTACAATCTAGTTCTTCTTACCTTATCAGTCTTCATATATCTTACTCCACTTTATATATTTTGATCTAGCTATGGTGTCATACCTGCTTTCTTCCCATATTAAACTCCCATCTCCTCCCTTTTTACCTATTCTTCCTAGATTCCCTGGGCTCTTTAGGAGCTCTTTAAGGAGAGCTTAAACTCTCCTTTCTATTGGAGGTCTTCCCTTCTGTGTTGGCACACTCCTCCCTCTCCCCTCCTGAATACCTTCTGTTTGTATATAACTGTATATAAAATTATTTGTGTATTAAGTCCCATTTTTGACCACCTTGAAGCCAGGTACTGTCTTTTTCTTGTATGTTTTTATCTACAGCTTCTGGCACAGCATCTGATACATTGTAATGCTTAAAGAAAATGTTTATTAACTGTTCTTATTCTCTTCAGTTGTATAAGTTCTTCAATTTTTTTCCGAATCTATCCTTTTCACTACTTCCTATAGCACAATAGTACTCTGTTAAATTCACAGTTTGTTTTTCCTTTTACCACTTGATGGAAATTCACTGTTTTTTAGTTTTTTACTATAATAAAAATTACAGCTACAAATACTTTTGTGTGTATGAACTCTTTATTTCTTTGTGGTATGTGATTTTGCTTTGTATTTCAACTCTTGTTTTCTGCTTCTTTGCAGTAGTTCATTTATTCATTTTTATTTGAATACTCTTGATTTTGTTTATGACATTTCAGAGTATTTCCACTTTGGGATTTCTTTCTGGTGACATTACTTCCAGTCTCTCACCTCTTCAATCCATTCTCTGCCAAAGTGATTTTTCTTAAAGTAGAAATGTGACCACTTTGGAAAGGGAAAAAAAATATTTTTTCACATTGCCCTCTAGTTTGACATCTTTGCAGTTTTGTTTTATGATTTTCTTGAAATACAGTATCCAGAGGGATGTTTTTGTTTTCACATCCCTGGTATTCTTACTTTTAATAGATATCTTAAACATTTTCTACTTTTTTCATGAAATCCACCACTTGGATAAAGTTTTCACCTTTTAGTCTATCCTATTCTTCCAAGTTTTTTCTTCCTCAATTCTTATTTCAATTCTATTTTTACCCTTTAATCTCTTAAAAACTTCCGCATATTTTAGTTTCCTTAATGGCCAAGTCACTTGTTTTTCTATAGTTGATGTAGAAGGTCTTTACGACCTTCTGTTTTTAGCCTTACTGCCTGATTTGAGACTTTCTTCCAAAGCTACTCTTCAACTTGTCTGGCATTTTGGCTTTATTTGGTTATATCTTTGGTTCTCTTCTCTGTTTGCTAGATGTTGTTCCTGATGTGAATGAGATGGCTACTAACTGCTAACCCCAACCTCGCCCCACCCCCGCCCAATCTCAGTTCCTTTTTTATGTCTTAGTTCTCCTGGAGGTCTAATATGCTTAATAGCCTTGATCCATACTTATCTTTGTTATCTTTTTTTGATTGCAAATAGATTAAATTATTCCTTATGACTCCATATGTGATCAGCCTTGATATTGACTATAATTCTCTTTCTTACAGATACTATTGATGCAGTGATGAATGGAGAATACTACCAGGTAACAAAGTTAAAAATTCCCTTGTATGTGTTGTAATAGAAGCATAGAGTATTCTGTATCTCTTGTTAACTTTGCTTTTTTGATTTGCTTAGAAGAGCAAATTAACAGTGAAAAGGGGCAGCTAGGGGGCGAAGTAGTAAGAGCACAAACCCTGAAATCAGGAAGATCTGAGTTCAAGTTTGGCCTCAGACACTTAACACTTCTTAGCTGTGTGACCCTGGGCAAGTTACTTAACCCCAGTAGTCTCAGGAAAAAAAAAATAACAGTGGAAAGATTTTGAGAACAAGTTGTAGTAATGATAGGTGTAACCTAAGCATTTTTAGATTTATAAGTACTTATAAAGAGGAAAGGATGTGAAACTGAGGCATAAAGCTCTGCCACTAATTAATTCTCTTTATTGGTTTAAGATAAGTCACAATTTCTAGTGGGTCTTAATAATTTTGTGTGTAGAATAAGAGGGCTGGGACGAGATCTCAATTTTTCTTCTCAGAAATTCTAGGGGAGATGATACAGTTGAATAGGAGAAAAAATTACTGGCTAATAAAGTGCTTAGTTTTTTTGCACGGGATACATGCATTGGTTCGTTTCTTTACTTTATCATCTCAAACCAAAGAAATTTTGTTTACTTCTTCCACCTCCCCCTCTAATTATTTACTTTTTCCACATTTATCTTAAATAAGTATATCTTCTAAGTACTAAATTTGTTTTGAGTGTTCCTTTTCAGTAATTAGTAATAATATATTATTATATATGTTATAATAATATATAATAATTACTGTAATTATTATTATTACAAGATAATAATTTAAGATTCATAGTTATGTACTCCTGAGATTCCAATACAAGAACATTCAGAATTTAATAGGTATTACTAATGCCTTTCTAGGTGTTAAGATTGGAGTGAAGTCAGAGAAGATTTAATGGAGCAAAATTCTCCTTTTAAAAACAATAAACTGAAACAAGACCCCCCTCCCAAAAACAAACAAACAAACAAAAAATCAGAACAGAACCTGTTATACTCAGAAATAAAAGAGAGCAATGAATGTGTACATTTTTGGCAATCTTATTGTGTCTCTTCCTTTTCTAATGAAGATTTTAAATATACTCAGATGAAATTATCCCAATAAAACATCAAATTTAATTCTAAAATTGGACTGGTTCAAATGAGAGATACTAAAGGAATTAACATAATTTTGTGATACAATTGTAAAATTGTATGGTTCTATTTAACAAAAAGGGGAAAAATGTTCTAAACTAATGCTCTCTTCCTCTGCCCTCTATTAGAAAAGTAGTTTTTATATTTGAGTATTTCATAAATATAGTTAGCTCTTGGAATTATGGTCGTTCTTTAATTTATGTTCATTCTCTAAAATCTTTCTTAAGAGTTCTGTGAACCCAATAAAAAATATTTACTGCTTATATTAGAATAAATTTCTTTATTACATTCATGAGGCTTTTTTGCCTTTTCAGTGGAAACATAATTTATTAAAAGCCAGCCGTACTGAAAACAGCTGTATTATATGTTCTGCTCTGGTGCCTCAGTTCATGGAAGGGAAGTGAGACTGACCATATTTATATCAAGATGTTTGAATTGAGATTCTCTGTTTTTAAGGGTCTGAGTTATATTTTCCTGAGAAATTTGAGGATCTTGAGATTCCCTTAGGTTCACAATAACAACTGGAAGAGCCCATTTGTAATTTCTGGAGCAATAATCTCTAATTTAAATACACTGCTAACTAAAGGAGCCTCCATTATCACATGGTTCTGTAAAAGAACAGAAATAGTCTAATATTGGGGCCATTTTATTGCATTGTTGTAGTCCAATTTGACTTCTGGTACACTTGTTCCTTTGGAATAAGTATGTATATATTGATATTTTTCTCTCTTTAACAGACAGTGTGGTATAGTGGAAGTCCTTTTCTTGGAGTCAGAGGACCTAGATTTGTATCTTAGCTCTATTCCTTATTGTCTGTGTGACCTATGGCAAGTCACTTAACCCCTCAGAACCTGCAAAATGAGGGGCTTAGACTAGACCAGCCTATTGTGACAGATTGAAGCAGTCCAGAATATTTATCTAGAAGAAGACAAGACAAAGGAAAGGAGAGCTGTTTTCATGTATTTTGAAGAGTTGTTAATGTGGAAGAGGATTAACAGTTATTCTCTTTGGCCCCAAAAGGCAGAGCCACAGGAAACTGAATCAGTTAAATTTGAAGTGAGGCAGAATTCAGTTAGATATTAGGAAAATTTTCCTAATGATTAGTGCTGTCCAAAAGAGGAATGAGCTTCATCAAGAGATGGGTTCCTCATTCTTTGAGGTCTTTAAGAGGCTGGATAACCACTTGTTGGTAATATTATAGCCTCCTACCTCTTAAATTCTGTGACCTCTAAAGTCTCTTCTCACTATAAATCTATTGCCCCATAATACATTTATTTACTTATTTAGAAGACAGGTTTTATATATACATATACATATATATATGTGTGTGTGTATATATGTATATATACACACACACACATATATTCACACACACACACACACACACATATAAAACACATAACACAATTAAGTCTAAAATGTTCAGGAATCAACTTAGTTGGTGTTTGTTTAATGATTTCATTTTCCCCCCAATATTCTTGTCCTCTACTTAACTATGTTTTTGTTTTTGTTTTTGCTGAGGCAGTTGGGGTTAAGTGACTTGCCCAGGGTCACACAGTTAGGAGGTGTTTAAAGTGTGTGAGGTCATATTTGATCTCAGGTCTTCCTGACTTCAGGGCTGGTTCTCTATCCACTAAGCTGCTCTTAACTGTTCTTTAATGTACTACTTAGAATTCAAAAGGGTCTGTTTTAATTATATTTGCCCATTAGCTAATTTCTTACATTTAATTCCTATATGTGTATATGTTTTTCTCAACAGTGATCAATCATTAGGGCTTTCTGGCTACTCAGATATTTTTAGCTATTAGTTTTTAATAACTTGAACAAATTTGGGTTACTAAAAGGAAGTTCCTACCTCTTTTTTTGTTTCTCAGATGTGCCTTCAACTGCTCTCTTCTGGAATTAACCATTTTATTCAGATTTCTCTTTTTTTATATATAGTTTACACTAAAATAATCATCCTCTATTTCTGTTAGTGATCTGCCCTGAGTATTATTGCATGTTCTTTGTTATTAAGTGTCAGCACTAAGTCATGTAGGACAAGGCAATTTAAATTTTAACTGATTTCATTGATACTTACTTTAAACTAATCTAACAATATATTTTTGTGTGTGTAAAGGAGAGTAATGGTCCAACTGATAATTATGCAGCTATTTCACAAGTGGATCGATTACAATCAGAACCAGAAAGTATCCGTAAATGGAGAGAAGAACAAATGAAACGTCTGGAAGTCCTTGGTAATCCTTTTACAATTCTTTTTTCCTAAGTTTATAGTAGCAAAACCAACATAATTTTTCTCTTATTTAATTCAAGTTTATACAGTACTCTATATTTAGCCTTATACAATAGTTTTTAATGCTAATTGCTCACATCTTTGAAGCATTTATCTTGTTTGACTCTTGGCTTTAGCTTGATATATCCTCCCACTGGAATGGCAATGTATAATTACATATAACTAATATCTTGGTTTGATATGTATTAAAGATAATGAGATGGGAAAGAAGAGGCACATAAGGAAAAGTGTTACAAAGTATATGGTTTGCTGTAAAATTTTAATGCACATTTATAAATTGCATATACTTATTTGTTATAAAGGCCAAATCAGAGGTACAAAAGTTCTTAAGAGATTTTAGCTCAAAGTAGATTAGTCTTATTTTGCCTGTTTCCTTTTTGTCAGAATATTTGAGGTGGTATATTTGGCTTATGCTTGATGAGAGCTTCCCTTTGATTATATTTGATCACCTACAAATTAATAGGAAGATAAAGGAAAGGGGATTTTTTTCAAATTATTGTTTTTATGACAGAGCCAGGACAAAGAAGTATCAAAAGGAAAATATTGTGATGTCATTTTTGCATTGAATTCTTCGCTCCATTATAAATGTTTAATTATTGTGGTGCATATTTTATTTTCTCCCTTGTCTCATTTCTATTCTTATCCCCCAAGGAGTTAGTATTAGTATTGCTAACCTAGCTAATGGTTGCCAGTGCATTCTTGTCAAAAAACCTAGCCCTATTTTTCAATTTTCCTCCAGTTCATTATTGACCATGTTGATAATCAGAATTGTCTGGGAGATGAAACACAAATTGAAGCAGATTGCATTGTTGAGGTTGGATAGATGTAACTTTGAATTTCATAAGAAATTTTAATTTCTTGTATCTTAGCTTCCATTTGATAAGTTATAATTTTGTTAAAATTTTATGAATGTCATCCATTCATATATACGTGAAAGCATGGTATTCTAATAATTATTTACCATTCACCCAATCTGTTTTTGACATAAAAGTGTATATTTGAAGTCTAAAAAAGTATTATTATTCATCTGCCACCCACTACTATTCCTATGGCTAATAAGCTCCTACCATCTGTTTCTCTTGTCCCTTACTGCTTAATCACCAGCCATCTAGGAACAGCATCTTCCTAAACCTTAATCTGTGCTTTTGTCCCAGTGCTCCTCAACATTACCCCACTTGTGTCCTGCTCTGACCCTGCTTGCTCCTTCTGGTGTGCCTTAGGGAACAAACTCTCCACAATGGATCTTTTTCTCTCATTCTTCTATTTCCTTGTTCTTACTGAAATACTACATCTGGCTATGCCTTTCTTCCCTACCTCTCCCCTTGACTTCTCACTCTTTCCTTCCTAGTCTCCTTTTCTCTCTCCCTCTTTTTTTCCTCTCTCTCATACATATATTCACATGATTTAAGATTATCAGAATGTTCCTTACTTTTCACTGCCACTTTTCTTTGGCTGCTATTGCTCTAAGAAACCCTTTTCCTTAAAAAAAAAAAAAAAAAAAAAAAAAAAAAAAGTATCAGAACTTTGCTCTTTGTTCGGATAATGACAGTTATCTGCCAACTAGATAATTCTTCCAACTTTCTCAAACTTTATAGCACTTGGCTCACTTGTCTTTTCTCCCCATATCCTACCATTTATTAGGGGATTTTAAAATTCGTGTTGATCTCCCAAACACTCTAGCAATATAATCCCATAATCTTCTTAAATCCCTCCACTTACTGCTTTACTCCACCTAACTTACATGTGAAGGATGGCCACACCTCTTCCTCTTACCCACATGGGTTCCACTTCCTTAATCAAAAACTCACATTCTTCTATATGACCATAATCTATCTTTTCATTTCTTTGCCTCTGCCTTAACTTCCTAAACCTTTTCTATTTCCTTATCATGATCTCCAATCCTTCTAGCACTCTGTTTTCACAGATTTTAATCTACTTCCTAAACCTTTTCTATATCCTTATGATCTCCAATCCTTCCAGCCCTCTGTTTTCACAGATCTTAATCTACTTCCCTGTCTTGATTTACCTTTCTAGGTTCATCTCTACAGCCAACTAAATGAATGCTTCACTTTCATAAGCTATCATTCTTCTCTTCCCTTTGTTCTGTTGCCATTTTTTCCTTGACAAACACAGACCTGAGTTGTTCTCATAATCATAATAAAGTTGGAGGAAATTATAAAGTTGTATTTAATCACATACTGTAGTAGATTTGCTGTCTGGCTTCGCTTAAGCCCTTGCTATGCAAGCCTCTCATTAAGGAAATCATCACTTACATTATTGAGAAAGTTGTAACCTCTCACCATGAGCCCCCTCTTTTCCCCTTCTCTTCATTTTCCTTGATATTTTTCACTGTCTCCTCTTTTCCCCTAGCCACTGACAGTAACATGTTCCTTCTTGGCCAGGGCAGTCCTTCTATAACCCTAGAATCCTACCCTTATTTCCTCTGATAGATTCAGTCATCATTGTCTCTCTCTCTTTACCTCCGTACTATATCACTCTTGCCTGTGGGGAGGGGAGGGGAAGGTAGTCTCTCTCTCTTTCTCTCTCTCTCTCTCTCTCTCTCTCTCTCTCTCTCTCTCTCTCTCTCTCTCTCTCTCTGTGTGTGTGTGTGTGTGTGTGTGTGTGTGTGTGTGTGTGTGTGTGTGTGTGAAAAGAGGGAGACAGATGGTTCCCTCCCTTTAAATTTGCCTGTTATCCCCATTTTGGAGAAAAAAAACAAAAAAAACCAAACTATTCCTTACATTCTGCCACCCTTGTAAACTATTATCTTTTATCTCTTCCCTTATCAAAACTGATTAAAAAACAAACAAAAACCTGTTCTTTCTCATTGCCAACAATTTCTCTCCTCTTACTTTTCAACTCTTTGCAGTCTAGCTTCCAAACTCTTCATTGACTTGAAATTACTCCCTTCAGAGTTATCAATGAGAAGAGGATTTATGGCTAAGAGGGCTGCCTGTTGAACAGAGCCAGACTGACCAAGTCCTCCAGCAAAAAATCTAAAAATTACAACAGGCCAAATATTGATCAGGAAACTCAAGAAGAAATTATACAATAAGAGATTTCTTCCACCCCACAGAAATGCTTAGACAATTAGCCAGAAGCCCTCGGGCAATAGGAAGGAGCTGCCTACATAGGCCAAGGACATGTGTGATCTGTAGGACTTTATCCAGTAGGAACTTAGAGCAGGGTCTTCCCATGAGAAAATCCCAGAGTGGTTAGTAACCCATGGGGTATGACATTTGAAACCTCGGGGGTGGCCATGATTGGTGTGGTCAAGCCTGCCTTCATCAGGACAGCCCAGGAATCTGCAATCTTTAGTATTTTGTCCTGAGATTTATCATGACCTTAAAGATTTAGCACTTTGGTCCTCAGATTCATCGGAGCCTAACTCCAGGAGGTCAGCTCAGGAACCCAAGTCCAAGTGGGATTGCCCACCTCACCTAAAAATAGAGCAAGGGGCAGAGCCTGGCCTTGGTACCAAGCTAAAGGTAACTTCAAGGTAAAAATGAATTTTTCACTTACATTGCACAATTACTAAAAGAAATGAAGCAAAGGAATAAAAATGAAATTAAATTTTGGGGAAGAAAGAATTGAAAAGAAACTGAAAAATAGTACTAACTTTTATCCAAATAATGTACTCCTTGAAAATTAGAATAGGCCAAATGGAAGTCAAGGATTTCATGAGACATCAAAAAATAATAAAGTCAAAAGATTGGAAAAAAAGAATAAAATATAAGATCTCATGCCAAAAACAACTGACCTGAAAAATCAGGCAAGAAGAGAGAATTCAACTCGCTGAAAACTATAATTAAAAAACCACAACTACCTAGGTGCTACTTCAAGAAATAGAGGAAAATTGCTCAGATTTATTAAAGCAAAGTAAAGAGATAGTTTACCAATCACCTTCTGAAATTAGCCTCTAAAGGAAAAATCCTAAGCATGGGAAAATCATAATTTAGAGCTTTTATGGCAAAGAAAAAATTCTGATGGTATACAGAAAGCCAAACTGGAAAGGGAGGAAAACCCCGGAGTTAATAATAAACCCTTAAATTACATTTAAAAAAATAAATCCAAAACTGAATTTTAAGATTTTAATTTAATTGTTCAAATCCCGAGTATGATTTGAGCACACTATCATTTTTTGAAGTAAAAAAGACTTTTTCTACTAGAAGTTTTTGGTATAAGTATGTTGTTATACTTCAGTCATTAGAGTTATTGGGTAAAATGATCCCATATCTTGTTATGGGCCAGAACTTGAAACAAAGTGCTAAGTCACTGGAATTGATAGAGACAATGATTATGTACTTAGTACTTATTAGAGTTCACACCTTTAAGAGAGCATATATAAGGAGGAGCTCACAAAAGTCCACAAGCCCACTCTCTCAGAGGCAGAGTCAGATTCATTCCAACTTTCACCTTTGTGCTGGCTAGAGGCTTTGGATTCAGAGGGAGCTAGAGGCAGAAACTGGAAGAGACAAGGGACTAGCGGCAAGAGCTCTCAGAAACAAGGAGAGATAGGCCTTTAAGAAAGCTAACTGGGCCCCAGGAAGGAGACAAGACTTAAAAGGAAACAATAAAGGGTTTGGACTTTTAACTTCTGGCTGCATTTGAGGTGATTATTACTTTGAACTGAAACGATGGCTGCCTCCAGAAGCTCCCCAAGAAACTTGCCCCCAGAGAACATTATAATTTAGAGACGAACATTATAATATCTAAATGATCCATTTTAGTAAAACTTCTAGTTCTTCACCCCTATATTAGTCAAATGAAATGTTTACAATTCATAATCTGGATCTCAAAGAAAATAAAACTGTCACCATACTTTATTAGTTTTTTTGGGGAAAACACAGGTGTATTCAGTGATACTTTTTATCTTCATTCCTTTACATTGTGAAACTTGTAGGATTAGTCGACCCCATTACTCACTTGTCCTCTGATCTCTTGAAAATAGTTGATTAACTGCTTCCTAGAGGGCATTTGTACATAGCATTCCTATGCTATGGTAGCTTCTGTACTTCTTCTACCCCTATTTATCACTCCTTAAGTGATAAATTCCATCATTTAAAAAGATAGATATTTCTAACTTCCTTCTTTTCTGTAATTGAATTTTTAATTTCTTTTCCCCAAACCGTCAGTTATGGTCCTCTCTAAAATGTAATTTTTAGTCTTCCATTTTTCTCTAGTGAAATTCATTCAAGAAGGGAGAACGGTAACACAAATACTTTTATATAGGCACAACTTGTAAAAGATAAAATTATGTGATCATTTCAATCAGCAGTCTGAAAAGGGAAACCTCTAAGCTTCTACTTTCCTCACCTCAAATTTCTTATTTTACAAAAAGATCCTGATACTATATTTCCATGTGATTTTTTTTTTTTTTTTTTAATGATTTGGGCACCCAAATTTTCTATTTTCATTTGGAGATCTTTGCTCTACCCTATCCTCCCCCAAGACATATTCTATCATATTTGCTATTTACTATCTTTTCTACTGTTACTCTCATTTCTCTTGTGTCCTAGTATACATTTTGTTCTCCCTGGATTATTTTTACCTCTTAACAAAATTTCTGACTTCAAAATGTGCTTTTTGGAAGATCTTATTTAGATAATCCAAGGCATGAAGTGGACTTTCAGAAAAATGTAAAGAGAGAAATAGGTTGGGTAACATTACCTTTCAGTATAAATATGAATAGTTTTGCCAGCTTTGTCATTATCACACTATTAGGTTTCCTAATATTTGCCAGCTTCTTCCTTTGTTTTCCTAAAAGTTGTCATTTAGACTTTGTTTTGAAATTAAGGCATTTCCAATAATTTTGTGGTTTTTTAATTTATAATCCACATTCAATGTCACTTGTTCTTTGTATTATTATAGTATTTTCATATATATATATATATATTTATAGAATATTACAACTATAATGGATCCTTAAATCATTTAGTTGAATCACCATCTTTTATGGATTTAAGAAATTGAAGTCCAAAAATATAGTGGCTTGTTCAGCTGGGCCTGGAATCCAGGTCTCCTAGTTAGCTGTTGTTTCTACAACAATATGTTTATACTCAAAAAAATCTTGTGAGGTAAATGGTAAGCTTAGGAAGCATTATTGGCCTTTCACCCCATTTATTCCTTGGCCTCTTTTTTTTTTTTTTTTTTTTTAAGGAAATGAAGATTTGTAGGAGTTGTGATTTTATCCAAAATCATATGGCTAGTAAGTGACAGAGCCAGAATTAGAATCCAGGTCTTCTGATTTTCAGCCCAATATTCCTTCTCAGTATATCACATTACTTCTGGCAAATGGAAGGAAACAGTGGCATCTATGATCCAGAAATTGTATTTGTCTTTGGAATTTACTTCTCCACTGAGTTAGAATCCGATTTGGGGGAAGTCAGAATATTAAGACTATGAAAATTCAACTTGGATACTTTCTCTCATAACCCTCTACTCCTTTTTATCCAGCTTCCTGTTTCCTGTATAATTACATATAGTGAATGCTTACACCTACCCTATAGCATAAATTCAGTGTTGTAAGTTTTCATATTCAAACAACAGATTTACCAGAGTTGTTTCTGGTTTTCTAGGGAATTGTCAAATCAAGTTGGGAGTGTTTCAATTTAAATTTTTTTCTTTTATGGGACAAAGAAGTAATAAAGCTCTTTCCCTTCTCATTCTTCCCTAATATTAGGCTGCAATTATAGAACAAATAAATGATATTAAGCAGAATGGTTCTTAAGATAGATCATAATAGAGACTGGTCACTTTTTTTCCCTTAACTAATAGCTAAATTTTAAAATAAAATTATAAATAAACTAACGTACAAAATTCCTACTGTATTCTTTCTCCAAAGATGCCAATTCTCAAAAGCAGGAAGCAGAATGGAAAGAAAAAGCAATAAAAGAGTTGGAAGAATGGTATGCAAGGCAAGATGAACAGCTACAAAAAACAAAAGTAAATAACAGGTAAGTTTATAGGGATTAAAACTACAGAACTTCCAACTTGAAGCAAAAATTGTCACATATTCAGCTTTCTCTTGAGCTTGTCATGCCAATTGCTATATTTTGACTTTCTTGCCTCCAACTTACTTTGTATATTAAGATTATAGAAATGCTCACAAGAAATATGTGAGTGCTTAGGTTTGAATGTTTTAATTTCATCATCAAACACATAGATGTTTTAGTCTATTTAGAGTCAGGATCTAAATTTAATTCCTGGCTATACTACTTATTCCTATGTCACATTGGCTAAGTAATTTAACCTTGTTGGGCCACAATTCCTCGCCTGTAGGAGACTATTATACTAGATAAGGTCTCTGGCGTCTCTCCCATCTCTAATTCTATGATCCTGTGACAAGTATACATAATAAAGACTTAGAATTAAACTATTAGTATGATCATTAAATCTGTACCCTTGCACTAGCTTTAGAGGTTGCCTACTATAAGTTGTATTTTTTATTTGATTATCATAACATCCTCTACACAATACATCTAGTTCTATAAATTTTTCTCTAGTTTTTTTTCTGAGGTCCCATTCATGTTTTTTTAGGGAATTTTCGCAACATGGGATTTGTGACATCTTTGTTTAATCTCTTAAAGGGGAAGAAAATATGGAAACTTAGCATTTTTGTTCTCTATTTAAAAAAAAAAAAGCAGTTTTCTTTAATTCTCTCTTCCATTTCTACCTCAGTCTAATCTTCATTAGAAAATAAATTCCTCAAATTGCTTAAATATTAAGACTTATGAAATGAAAAGAAGAGGAAAAGGGAGTATACTATCACTTACATGAAAATAATTTTTTCTTTCAAAACATTCATTGGCTATGAATTTTGGCAATTTTTTTCTCTTGGTCAGCTTTCATGGAAAGTCAGACTGGGAATATATTTTATGATGATTATACATAAAATTTTAGGAATCCAGTTCATTGAGACAGATCTGCCTAATGCAGAAATCTCTTCTATAACCTGCTTGATAAATGGTCACCCAACCTTGATTAAAATATTTCTAATGAAAGAGGAAGCCCATTACTTGGCCTCAAAATTTCATCATTGGATATCTTCAATTACCTGAGTCCTTAATCATTTTCTTTGTAACTACTATCCATTGGCTTTGTTTCTGTTATCTAGTACAGAGATGTCAAAATCTAGATAAGAAGGGCTGACAAGGTTAAAATAGAATTTGGAAATGTTTAATAAATTTCATAAAATACAATGTTACATAGAAAATATTGATTTGTCAATGTGCTTCCTTAAGGGATTTGTACATATTTGAGGCAGTCTTTTGCCTCTTTTCACAAAAACTTTAAAAATTTTATTTTTTCCTTTTTTTTTTTTTTTTTCCTTCTTCTCCCCTTCCTTCCCCCTCAGTCTTTCTTTCCTTTAAAGATCTCTAGGTCTTTGAGTTGTTCATCATGTGACATGGTTTCTCCTTTAAAATATTCTTCCCAGAATCAAACATGCTTGCACCACTTATTCCACATAAAGTGCTATTATTTCATTCTTAACTAAAGGATGGTTGATAGCAATACCATTAAAGCTTATTTGAGCTAAACCCCTAGCTTTCACATGAAGTTGTGCCTAAAAAGCTTGCCCATTATCTACTTATACCATTGAGTTTTTTCTTGCAGGCAACAGGAAAGGATCTTAAAAGTAGGTTCGGATATATCAAACAATATTTCAATACCTATTTGCATTACAATACAAACTTGTGTTTTGTTTTGTTTGACACTGAAATTTTTCTATAGCTAAGAAAATATGAATACCCCATGGACATTGTAGTAATAAGATTAAAAATTATGCCTATGAGTTTCTTGTTCTATATAAATATAAAGTATTTCAAATTACAAAATTTGGGAACTAATTCATCCTCTGTAATCACATATCACCAAGTTGGTTGCAGAGTGATGAATTTTTCTACCACAATAAACTCTTAAAGGGCCATCCACTAAGTTATAGTGAGATTGTGATATATTTTGGTGGAGGAATGATACGCATGAATGAAATCACATGTACTTGAAATACTGAGGAAGCAACAATATTGATATAATTTGTGATGGCAATTTTTTTTTTTTAACCTGTGATCCAAGGACTACATGTAGCACTCTGGAAGAGCTGAATGAATGTAGGTTTTGTATTGGCCACCCCTGACCAAACCAGTTCTTTAATTGATTGCACCAAGTTTGACTCTTCATTTATCAACTTATTCTTAGTATTCCTCTTCTGTCATTTCTCATTTCTCCTATTTTAAACTCTCTGGGTCCTAACCTAGGTTGAAGAAAAAAAAAAAAACTGAGCTATGTGTCTTCAAGAAAGTTGCTTTTCCAGGGAAAGTCTTGAGAGAGATGGGGGGAGGAGAAGTAATGTTCAAAAAGGTATATACAAATGTAAATTCAGGGACTGTTTTCCCTCTTGTCATTCTCTATTACATATTAAAATAGTGAAAGTTTATATTTAGGATTAATCCATGATTAAACTCATTAGGAAGATTATATGGTGGTCTCCTCAACTGAAGAATGTATGTTTTCATTCTCTAAACTCTGGCTTTCATTTATGAGTTTTTTCATAAAAGACATTCAGAAAAGTTTCTCTAATTTGGATAAATTATTTTTCTTTAATAGTGGAAAGAACCTTGTTCAGGGAAATAGGAAAACCAGATTTAAGTTCTAATTCCACATCTTATGTGTGTGTTTGTGTGCACGCACACATGTGTGCTAGATATCTAAAAATCAGATAATAGGATTTGCCTATTTCATTACTTGTTTGATAAGAAATTACAAATTTTGGTTGAAATCAGTCCACTGATGTTCTTTTCTCTAAAGGGTAATGAGATTATGATTGTTTTGCTATCTATTTGAAAACTCCTTAAAAATTCTTCATATATTGTATTATTACCAGACTGCTTCTTGTATAGAATTACATTTTACTTCTTTTATTTTTGTTTGAATCCTAATAACACTTGCATTTTTAAAGCAAGTCAGGAGGGAAGGATTATTTTTTAATAGCTTTGGTGGTTTTTAAAAAAATCATCTGTGGAATATAGAAGTAAGAATTTAGGGAAACAAAACCCAATTATTATTCTTATGTCAGTTATTTTAGCTGAGCCCTGTAAGATGCATGGGGAGTAAGCATTAAAAAAAAAAATAGATGTGAATGTATTATATTGATTAGGCTTAGATATTTTAATAGTATAAGTTATTGGGGGCAGCTAGGTGGCCCAGTGGATAGAGCACCAGCCTTGAATTCAGGAGGACCCAAATTCAAATCTGGTCTCAGACACTTAATACTTCCAAGCTGTGTGACCCTGGGCAAGTCACTTAACCCCAGCCTCAGGGGGGGAAAATACATATATTATAAGTTATTGATCTGTCTATATTACATTTAACTTAAAACTGAATGCTTGACAAACTTCTTTGATGTAAGGAGTGATAAATTAATTAGCATTAGTATACTACTAGTCCATGTTAATCTTAAAATAAAGGGGCTCATTGGAATATAAGCCTCTTTCTACCCTTATCCCAAGCCCTTTATTTAAAGACCTAGCATTTTCACACTTTTTTTTTTTTCTTTTCAGTAACTAGTGACAGTTAAATTTGGGTATCCATTGGCTCTTTCATAATCAAGTAAATCAGTTTAGTGCTCATATTTTTTCTTTATGTAGCATGTATAGATTCTTAAGCTGATTGCTTGAGTGAACTAGTATATTAAGGCATGATACAGTCAACTAGATTATTTGGAAAGGTGTGGTAATATGGATAATTTTTAAAAGGTTAAAATTAGAGTTGAAGGCTGTTTTATGTTATTGGAAGAAATACTATTAGGAGTCAGAAAGCAGAGTACAAGTTTCTGCTTTGATATTTAATCCTAGTGACCTCTAAGCCGTAGGTTATCCATTTGTAAAATAAGAATTACATTTATTCTGCCTTTACTTCACAGGATTGTTGTGAAGTACTTTGTAAATTGTAAAACTTAGCATTTTTAATGTGTGAGCTATTATAAATTTAGTTTTTATTATTTACTTAGGCTGTTAACAAAAGCTTGGTTTCATTATTCATTTTCAGTGTCTAAGCAGAGAAGATAATCTAACTTAGTAACATAATTCATCATTCCTTGATTCCATTTCAAAACATTGAGGAACTACTCTACCAAAATATAAATAGTGTTATAACAGAACTTTAGAACAAGTTTGGATGGCAAACTTAATCGTTTGTATGAGGTCTTAATATAATTCCATTGTCACTAGGCTGATACTGATAATTAGATTTTTCTGCTTTTCAATGTTCTCTCTTTTTTCCTGCCTGCTTGCCTGCCTTTTGGACTTCTTGCTGTCTAGGGTGGCAGATGAAGCTTTCTACAAACAACCCTTCGCTGACGTGATTGGTTATGTGTATGTTGCAAAACTAATTCTTTTGCTCTTCTAAACTTTTTGTCTGATACTAGATTTCTTTTGTAAAAATAGTTATCTTGCTTTTTAAGCTATTTCAGATTGATCCTGTCAGTTGCCTTTTAGCAATTTTGGTAAAAGGCAATGTAAAAATATGGGTATTTTGCATAATCTTAATTTAATCTACAAACTAATTTTCTCTAATTACCATGTTTTTTGAGCTACAAAGACAAGGTATTGAAACAAAGTTTTTCCTTTTAAAGGTTCTTGAGGGGTGGGAATGGAGAGGATAGGGGGAATACTCTGGGTTATGTGACCCTAATACCTGCTTCTGCCTTCTTTCCCCATTCATTCCTCACCCTTGGACAGGGAGAAAGGTATTTCAGCCTGGGGGTGGAGTATCATTGGGAATAAAAGAAAGATGGTCATTCTCTGGGAGGAATAGATCCCTGTATTTGGAGCCAACCTAGAGTTGAAATTTGATTTCTACCATCTAATGATTCATGCCTCTATGTCTTTGGACTAATTATTGAAACTCCCTAAGTTTTGCTCTCTTCATTTATAAAATGCAGTGGTACTTAACACTACCTACTTCCCCAGGAGGTTTTAATTTATTAACTTGAATACTATTTGTAGAGTATTGTGATAGCTTATAGATGTGAGCTACTATTATTGTTGCTTTCTGTCTCTTCCTCAGGGAAGAAGTTAATTTAGTCAGAGAAGTTTCTCAGATGAATGTATAATTGTTTTCTATGATCTAGCATGAATGAATGTGTTTCCATTTGATTGTTGCTGAGCTTCCTTTCTCCCCTAGATGATCTCCATTCTCTTGTCCCTACCCTTGCCCAAATCAAAGGATGAGATGGTCACAACTATAAGCAGCAGGTTAATTTTAGGTATTTTTTTTTTCACCAAAGAAAATTGAGTCTTATGGTTTGTTTGGCTTTAATTGTTGGACTTTTTTCTTTGTGTTTCAAAGTTATAAATTCCTCCTTGGTTATCTTAGTATCTTGGGACAACAATAGGAATACAATAATTGAATTTCCCCCCCGTTTTCTGAAGTAATGGTGAGTGTAGGTAGATTTCTTATATAAGTGAACTTGTAGAAAAGACTTGTGAAATGCTGGATTTACAGGTGGTGTTTGATTTGCCTTTGAAAATGTTTCTGACATTGAAAAAAAAAGAATGGCAAGGATGGGTTTTGGTTTACTGTGTTCATTATATAGATAATACAGAACAATTGTGCAGTAAAATTGCACAATGAAATTAGCAGCATGTTTCCTGAATGTAGCCTGAGTAGTGAGGGCATGTCTAGCTTACTTGTCATCTGCATTAAGCTCATTTTCATTTCCTATATCTGACTTAAACTTTCTCTCCTTGTTTCTTTTCTTCTCTTCACCTTTAAGCACAAACATAAATCATCCTTGCTACAGCCTAGAACAGTTAAGTAAAATTTTCTCACTGCCCCTCAGTGTCTGTCCCATGAAGTAGCAGTGTTGTAGTGAGCTTGGTCTGCAGTGGTGTTTCACATAATCATTCCTGTGAATAGTGCAAAAACTTTTCCATGGAATTTCCATCTCCATTGCTTTGGCTTTTCCTTTATTGCTTGTTGGAGTAGATGAATTTGGTTTTCCCTTCTAGATTGTGTCCTGTCTGTTTCCCTACCACTGCTTCCTGGGCTGGAGTAACCACTAATCAAATCCTGATTGAAGTAACAAGGGACTTTGCCTAACTTAAAAGAAGGCTTCAGGCAGTGTTTTGCAAAAAGATAACACTTTTTCTTCTAGGTTGGTTTGCCTTGTGAAGCAGAGACCTTTACAGAAGAGCCAGTGTTATCTCTTTTGTTCACCTTAATACAGCCTGATCTTGGCAGGAGAATGGCTTAAGCCTGTAGCTTATCCAGCATGGAGGCTTTGCCTTAAATTCCATTCAGACTGGCTTGTTCTCTACAGCCTTAGGATTTAGCTTGTTATTTTTTTATGATGAGCTATCGGATCTGCAGACATTCCTAAATTTAACTTGAATTCAGTACAGATCAGCATAATCAAATATACCAAATACCTGCTTGAATACACAGGTACCAGTCTTTGACTCTCAGTAACAAAATCAATCCGTAGCTGTGACAATATGGGACAGGTCAAGATTGAAAGAGAGCAATCCTAAACCAAACACCTGTATTCCAACATTTTACACAGCAGTTCTTGGCACTTCGTGTGCAGGGGGGGTGGGGTGTGATGTGGCACATGTCTTCTGCCAAAGGAAAGGACTTCTTATATTGGGGGGCAAAATGGAGTGCCGCTTGGCAGGCCTAGGTGGTGAGATGCTTTTGTGGTAAGGCGATGAGCTGGCTCTCTGGTCCAGCATTGGGCAGTAAGATAACTCTTGTCTCTTTGTTTGCAGGGCAGCAGAAGAAGCTTTTGTAAATGATGTTGAAGAGACTTCTCCTGGCACTGAGTGGGAACGTGTGGCTCGACTGTGTGACTTTAACCCCAAGTCTAGCAAGCAGGCCAAGGATGTGTCCCGCATGCGCTCAGTCCTCATCTCCCTCAAGCAGGCCCCGCTGGTTCACTGAAGGGAAGCCCAATGAAAACACTATGATTGCAATATCTTAATCTTACTCAGCGAAGCTGTTCACAGTCATTGGATTAATTATGTTGGGTTCTTTTGGACCAAACCTCTTGTCTTTAGAGTTGATCATTGTTTGTGATTGCATGTTTTCTTCAATTGTTTTCTCCCTGGCATTCTGAGTGGGAGGGAAGTGAGAACCTCCAGGACAATAGCCACTTGTGCTTTTGTGCATTGTCATTTTCAACTGTACTGATAATAAAATTCTCTTTCAAATAGCATATAGTATTGTTTCCTTTTTCTTTGGTGCTCAGAGCAGAGACTGATGGCCATTGTTGTTTGTAGAAGGGACTTGCATTTTGAGTAGAAGTTGGGATGAAAGGGTTCTGAGATTTCATTTCCATCCTACCCACTCCCAACCACCACCTTATTGTTTTAAGATAGATTTGTATTATAAATATAGGTGTACTAAAGTAGATTGGATCATATACCCCAGACTCATTTACCTGTTTTAGGCTTGCAAAGCACCTTACAATCACCCAGAGCAAGACAGTCTTTACAACCAAGGAAGCCAAGAGAGAAAAATGTTTTGCCTGAGTTCATATAATGTAATTGGGATTTAAGGCTAATGTGGTGTTCTTACCTTCCCTTGCAACATGTTTAACTTTAGCTCACTAAAACACCTCAGTGTTTCTGTATGAGTTGTTTTTATAAAACAAAATTGCCTTGCCTATAGGCTGTTGGCTTGCCAGGAGGAGGCATGGCAGTGGTATGGGAAAAGTGGGGCTCTTTCTGGATTGCACTGAGATTGGTATTTTATTTGCATGGGAATTAATGGACCCTAAAGGGATCCCATCAATAGGATAAACTTAGGGCTCCTGCTTACTCATAGGGTTAGCTAAATGAAAACACTTGCAAATTGTTACTGGAAAACTCAACTTGAATTAATTGTGACAGTTGATTAGACCTGCACAGAAAACTTAAGGCCACCTTGTGGTGGTTTTATTGAAGGTGGGAGGGGTTTTATCAAATGAAATAATATTTGTATAGTGCTTAGCATAATAATAGCACATAGTAGGCACTATATAAATATTAGTTACTATTTATTCCTTCTGTGTCCTAGGCTTTCACTGGCCTTAACTATAAACTGTTTGCTCTAGGATAATCAGGTTATTAGAAATATTGAAGAAGAGTAGACACTGCGGTGAGGAAGATAATACTTGTGCTAGTCCTCCAGTTCATCTTGGCCCTAGCCTTACATTTTTCCATAGATTAGAGTTTGGAGGGCATATCTAGTTAACCATCCCATAGACCCATTGAGTGGCTCATTGGGGATGGTGGATTGGGAGAGATCAGTGTATATTCAGGAAATGATTTTTGGGGGGGCTAAATGTTTTTCAGAAGGAAGCTTGGCTGTTGCACTTATGGATAACAAAAGCAGACTCTTGATTTATTTACTGAGGGTGGATCTCATAAGTTGCAGGAACTAACAAAACCAAGACTTTCTGTCGTAAGGTGGGTTTGGGACCCTCTGCAATTTGGATAGAAAACTTGTCTGTCCTCTGGGATGATCTGGAAATCAGGCTACTAATTACTACAGAGAACTGATTCTGGAGTCAGGAAGATCCGAGTTCAAATCCCATCCATCTTTTATTAGCTGTGGGACGCTAAGCAAGTCACTTAACCTTTGTCTTAGTTTCCTTATCCACAAATGGAGATTAATAATACTGCCTACTCTGTGAAGATAAAATGATATATTTGTAAACTTTGTAAGCCTTGAAGTGCTATATAAATGCTAATTATTATTGAATTTTTGAGTTCTATTTTTTTTAATTTCCTTTTTCAGTATGTTCAGAGTCTTCCAAGTATCTTAATAAAAGCTCTGATTTCTCTCCTCTTATTTCAGTTAGTCTTATTGGACCTTCCATCTGTTCTAGTTATAGTTATTGCAGTTAGTCTTCTAGCAATTCTTGAGTTACTTCAGTCATGTCTAGCTCTTCCTGATTCTATTGAGGATTTCTTGGCAAAAACACTATAGAGTGGTTTGCCATTTCCTTCTCATTTCACGGCTGAGAAAACTGAAGCAAATAGAGTTGTGACTCGTCCAGAGTCACACAGTTAATAAGTGAGACTAGATTTGAACAACCTAGTGAAAATAAATCTTCCTGACTCCAGACCTGGTGCTCATGGTGCTATCCGGCTGCCTGGTAATTTTTTACTCTCTAGTATTTCTTCTAAACTGTTAGGATTTTTTTTTTTTTTTTTTTTTTTTTTTTTTTTTTTTTTTGCTTGCTCATTTCTTTAGGACTTTTTTTTTTATTGCAGGATGAGAGTGGGTATTTCTATGCAGTGTTAACAAGATGCAGAAATACTTTGTAGCAAATGGCAACATTCCCATGTTCACTTCTACATTTTGGAATCTTCAAAGGAAGAAAAGAGGTAACACTTAGTTTTTGGTCCTGAAAGTGATCCAAAGAGTCCATGAAGTGCCCCACTATGATATGCCAACTGCTGTCCTGGGCATTGGAAAGAGAAACCAAAGACAAAGTTAAAATAATCTCTTCCATGAAGGACCTTGTATTCCACTAGAGTCAAGTGCAATGATCCTAATAGAAAGCAGTTGCTCTGATCTGCCTCTGAACTGGTGGTACTTCAGTTGATACTTTTGTTCTTCTGATCTTGATTCCCACAGAAGCTTCTACATATTATGCTGCTGCATTCTGCAAGGGAGGAGAAATCAGAAGATTATAAAGGAAACAGGAAGCCCAGTAGAAAATAGCCAGCTTTGGGAGGAGATAACAGGACTAAAATATCCGTGTGTCACCCCCAGAATAAAAAGTGGAATAGTTAGAATTGTCTTGAATTTAAGAATTGGAAAATGAAATATATTCATTAAAGCTGTACAGGACACAATGGATCTTTGAAAACTGTGCACTATTTGGACTCCAGCAATAATTATGGAGCACAGAAAAAACAAAGGAGGCAAAAGAGGATTTCCAACATACTATTTTAATCAACAAAGATTGTTACCACTGTATGTCAAATGTTGTGCTAGACACTAAGAAAACACAAAAAGTAAGACCAGTGCCTAACCTCAAGCAGGTTGAAGTCTTTATGGATATAAGATAAAACATTTTAATTGATTTTTAGGGGCATTCTTACCAATTTTTGTTGTCATTCATATTTATTATGAATTTGACCAAAAAAATGAATGTTTCCATATACAAAAGATCTTTTTTTAATCTCTATTAAGTGCAGTTTTTGTTTTTTTAAGTATATATATTTTAACAAAAGTAACAGCCCTGCTAGTTTATGTACTTTCTGAACTTCCATTTACTCTTCTTTTTATTTTTAAATAATTTATCAACAATCTTTTCTTCCTTTTTTTTTTTCCACATTGCTTAATCATTACTCTTACAGTTTTCCTTAACCTATTCCCTCCAAAAAAGCCCATAGTTTTAACAAGTCTTCCAAATCATGTCTGATTCTGCACCTGTATTGTCCACCTCTCTTCTGGGTGCAAAGTGACTCATCATCAGTGTCTTGAAATTGTGATTGAAGAATTATGATCAACATAATGACCAATCTATTTTTCTTTTCATCATAGTGATTGTCTAAAGGGAATTCAGACTTTGGGGGTATAATTCTAAATTGGTTTCCAGAATGGTTGGATGAATTCATAGATCAGTACTATGATAACAGACTTTTCTACACTCTTCACAGCAATTTTCTCACTTGGTATTATCTACTTTAGACATCTTACAAAACTGTGATATTCCTTTCATAACTGTTTTCCTTCTTAAACTTCCTTCTCTTCTTTCTTTGCCCCTGCTTGTTTCTCTGTTGAGTTTAATTTGTTTTCATATCAGTTTATTTCTGTGACATAATCTGCAAGTTCTTTTGATTTCCTGTACTATTAGTGATTTGAAACATTTTTGCATATGGTGACACATTCATTTGAGAAACTTCTCTGATTAAATTAACTTCTTGAGGAAGAGACAGAAGCAACAATAATAGCAGCTCACATCTAGAAGCTATCACAAATAGTATCCAAGTTGATAAATCAAAACCTCCTGGGGAAGTAAGTAGTGTAAGTACCATTGCCATTTTATAAATGAGGAGAGCAAAACTTAGGGAGTTTCAATAACTAGTCCAAAGTCATAGAGGCAAGAATCATTAGATGGCAGAAATGAAATTCCAACTCTCGGTTTGATCCAAATCCAGGGATCTGAAGTGTCTGAGGATGGATTTCCATTCAGATCTCCTGATTCCACTGTTAGCACCTTAATCACTCTGCCACTTAGCTGCCCAAAAATCTAAGGAAGAGGGAGAGAAGAAGCATTTACTAAGTGACTATGTGCCGAGCATTGTGCCAGCACTATGCAAATATCTCACTTAATCTAGTTCTATAAAGTACTGTTAGTTTGATAGATGCGACAGTAAATCTGTACATTTAAGTGGTATTGTCATTTTTACTCCAATTCGTTAAATTAGTGTGGTCATATTCATAAAGTTCCTGCCTGTCTTGGTAGTTTATACATTCTATAGTTATGTTGAGATAGGTGGCACAGGGGCACTCCCCCTGGTGCCCAGAAGACTCTTCTTGAGTTCAGATAATGGCTTGTGTTACCCTGTTTGCCTCAGTTTCCTTTCTGTAAAATGAGCTGGAGAAGGAACTGGCAAATCACTCCAGTATCTTGGCCAAGAAAACCCCAAATAATCACAAAGAGGGGACGTGATTGAAATGACATCAACAATAAATATTTTGATTCTAAAGGAAAGGAAGAGAAGAAAGGGGAAAGGAAAGGAGGGAATGTAAAGAACAGAAATAGAAGGGGAAAGGCATAAGAAAGGAAGGAGGGGTTGATGGTGGGGGGGAATGATCAGAAGCAAAATATTGAGGAGGGAAAGGGGGAAAGGAAAGAAAAGTATAACTTGGGGAAAATAAAATGGTGGAAAATATAGTAATTTTAACTGTGAATGTGAATGGGATGAACTCTTCCATAAAACAGAAACATAGTAGACTGGATTAAAAGCCAGGAACAATATGTTGTTTACAAGAAACACATTTAAAGCTGAGCGATACATACAGAATAAAAGTTTAAAAGCTGGAGCAGAATCTATTGTGCTTCAGCTGAAATTTAAAAAAAAAAAAAAAAAAAAAAGCAAGGGTAGTGATCCTGATCTCGGATAAGGCAAAAGCAAAAATTGATCTAATTAAAAAAAAAAATAAGGAAGGAAACTACATCTTGCTAAAGGGTACCATAGATAATGATGTAATATCAATACTAAACAATAAATATTTTTAATGAAATTTCTTTTTTTGTCTCTTCCTATTGGATTTTGTGAAGAATATGTAGAGAAGGGCTAATGCTTTTGTGGGTTTATCTTATATCTTGCTATTTTACAGCAGTTTTTAATTATCATTTCTCTCCATCCTCATACTTTTTTTTTTCTCTCTTTACCTCATACCACTATCTTTACAAAAAAGGGATTGAAAGAACAGGAATGTGATCAACATTGCTTATCAATAATTGAAGTAATCTGCTTCTCCTCCTTTCTTTCTCAACTAGTGCCCAATCACTGGTTGTTACCTTTTCTTTCTCTTTCTATTAAATCTCATTTTTTTCTGACACCTTCTTAAATCTCATCTCCCTCTTCCCTGTCTTTGCTTGTTTTCCTCTTGAATTAAATATATTTTATACCAAGTATGTTGGAGGAGAGGACAGTGACTCTTCTTCCTCTTTCTAGTTCAGGTAAGAGTATCCATTTCCCCATCACTTCCTCTAGGTTGAATACCCTTCTTCAACATTGTAGACCACATGCAAACATTCTGTTGTCTCTCCTTTCCTCACCCTTATTTTAAGCATTTTGTACTTATTTCAACAATTCAAATATATTTACCTTTATAGAGTCTTTTTTGTTGATGATAGATTGTACCCAGAACTGGTCTTCTCCTTTTCTATTAAAGGTTCATTTTTCCATTGTAAAATTATGTATTCAGTTTTTTCAAGGAAAGTTCTTAGTTATAAGCCCTTTTGCATTTGGGAATTTTGTATTCTAAGATTTTCTTTCTTTTATTAGAGTTGCTTTTATGTGATCCTAATTCTGGCTTCTTGGTTTTTGCACTCTTGCTTTCTGGAATCCTAAAGGTTTTGTTTGTTTTTTAACTAAGAAGCTTCAGATTTAGATACCTTCCATGTTCTCCTAATTTTTTCTGTCTTTTGTAACTTTGTTAGAAATATATCTCTTCCATTCTGTTTTTAGAGAGTCCATTACTCAGATAAGTCTTTCTACTTTCTGTTCTAAAAAATAATAGTAATAATAACAATAATTATCATTATTTTTAATTATACAGTTTCTACCATGCTAAGCAAGCACTTTACAAATATATATATATTTTTAGACCAAGAATAGTTAAGTGATTTACTGCAGTGTCACACAGCTAGTAAAATGTGTGAAGCTGGATTTGAACTCAGATCTTTCTGATAACTCCAGACGCAGCACTCTATTTACTGTACCATCCAACTTTTATCAAACTCTGCTCCTTTTCTTCCAATTTTTTTTTCTCTCCAGAGAAGTTTATTTTAATTTTCATGTTCTTTTAGAAAAAGAAAAAACTTGCTTTATGTCTTCTAGACAATGTTAGTCCTCGTGGCTAAGTTGACATATAGTTATTTACTAAAGGGTTCATCAATTCCCATAGATTAATTCTCTTTAGGCAAATAATCATCAGTCCTATTCTCTCTCTTAAAGAGAGAGTCCTATTCTTCTCTCTTAAGAGAGAGAAGGAGCCTTCACTAGATCACCAACCTGCCTATTGGGAATTTCAAGCTGGATGTCCCACAGATAATCTCCAATTCATTTCCCTCTCCCCCACCGCCCCCACAAAAAAAGGATTCATCTTTCCCTCCAAATATAACCCTTTTCCGAGTTCCCTATCTGTCAGATGTGCCCTTTTCCTTCTGGTCACCCAAATTTACAACCTTGAAATTATTTTTACTTCTCACTTCTTTACCTTACATATTTCATTTGCCAAATCATATCAGTTTCACCTCCATACCTCTTCTTTTCATCACTCAAAGAGCCTCTTTGGTTCAGGTCCTAATTATGTTATTATTCAGTTTCTCTCTGATCTTTTTAGGGGGTTTTCTTGGCAAAGGGTTTTTCCATTTCCTTTTCCAGCTTATTTTACAGATGAAGAAACTGAGGCTCATAGTTAAATGACTTGTCCATGATCATACTGCTATTAAGTACCTGAGACTACTTTTGAACTCGGGTCTTCTTGACTCCAGGCCCTGGGCTCTGTCCACTGGGCCATCTAGCTACCAAAACACACCTGTTGCCTAGATTACTTTGGTGCCTTTCTAATTGTTTTCTCTTTCTCAAATTTCTCCCTATAGTTTCACAAGTTATTTTCACAGAATTTTTGAGTTGAAAAGTTTTGAGTTCATTGGCCATTTGGCCCAACTCATACCCGAAATGAATGAGCAATGATCCAGTCTCTGCAGCTGATCACCCAATGCACAGAGAAGGGCCTCAGAACTTTGCTACTTGTGTGATTCTGGGCAAGTTATTTGTTTGCCACAGTAAAATGGGGATAATAATAACACCTAGACCACAGGGTTGTTGTGAGGATCAAATAAGATAATATTTGTAAAGGCCTATAATATCATGTATTTTTTTTTTTTTTTTTGCTATTACAATTGAACTTTATTCAAAAAGTATAATATAAAACTTAGATTAAAAATAACTTAGCTAGCAAAGCATAGGTTGGGGAAATATAAATAAGAGACAATTCATTTTCTTTTTTTTTTACTTTGGTTATTTTTATTATTATAGCTTTTAATTTCAGAACATATGCATGGGTAATTTTCGCAACATTGTCCCTTGCACTCACTTCTGTTCCAATTTTTCCCTTCCCTCTCTCTTCTAGATGGCAGGCAATCTTATACATGTTAAACATGTTAAAGTATATCTTAGAAACAATATATGTGTACAGTTCTCTTGTTGCACAAGAAAAATCGAATTCAGAAGGTAAAAAATAACCTGGGAAGAAAAACAAAAATGCAAGTAGTCCACATTCATTTCTTTGCATGTAGCTGATTTTGACCATCATTGATCAATTGGAAACTGAATTGGAGCTTCTCTTTGTCGAAGATATCCACTTCCATCAGAATACATCCTCATACAATATTGTTGAAGTGTATAATAATCTCCTGGTTCTGCTCATTTCACCTAGCATCAGTTCAAATAAATCTCTCTAGGCCACTCTGTATTCATCCTGCTGGTCATTTCTTTCAGAACAATAATATTCCATAGTATTCATATACCACAATTTACCCAACCATTCTCCAATTGATGGGCATCCATTCATTTTCCAATGAAAATGGCTGCCACAAACATTTTGGCACATACAGGTCCCTTTCCTTTCTTTAGTATTTCTTTGGGATATAAGCCCAGTAGTAGCACTGCTGGGTCAAAGGGTATACACAGTTTGATAACTTTTGGGGCATAATTCCAGATTGCGCTCCAGAAGGTTGGATCCGTTCACAACTCTACCAACAATACATCAGTGTCCCAGTTTTCCCACATCCCCTCCAACATTCATCATTAGCTTTCCCTGTCATTTTTTAAAAAACATAGTCACTTTGTTATAATTTTTTTGATAGTATGTATGCATGAGGAATTTTTTTTATAACATTATCCCTTGTAATCATTTTTCCAAATTATCCCCTCCCTCCTTCTACTCCCTCCCTAGATGACAGGCAATCCCATACATTTTACATATGTCACAGTATAACCTAGATACAATATATGTGTGTAAATCCAATTTTCTTGTTGCACATTAAGTATTAGATTCTGAAAGTGTGAGTAACCTGGGTAGATAGATAGTAGTGCTAACAATTTACATTCACTTCCCAGTGTTCCTTCTCTGGGTGTAGTTGTTTCTGTCCATCATTGATTAACTGGAAGTGAGTTGGATCTTCTTTAAGTTGAAGATATCCACTTCCATCAGAATACATCTTCATACAACATTGAAGTGTACAGAGATCTTCTGGTTCTATTCATTTCACTCAGCATCAGTTGATGTAAGTCTCTCCAAGCCTCTCTGTATTCCTCCTGCTGGTCATTTCTTACAGAGCAATAATATTCCATAACCTTCATATACCATAATTTACCCAACCATTCTCCAATTGATGGACATCCATTCATCTTCTAGTTTCTAGCCACTACAAAAAGAGCTGCCACAAACATTTTGGCACATACAGGTCCCTTTCCACTCTTTAGTATTTCTTTGGGATATAAGCCCAATAACAGCAATGCTGGGTCAAAGGGTATGCACAATTTGATAACTTTTTGGGCATAGTTCCAAATTGCTCTCCAGAATGGTTGGATTCTTTCACAACTCCACCAACAATGTATTAGTGTCCCAGTTTTCCCACAGCCCCTCCAACATTCATCATTATTTGTTCCTGTCATCTTAGCCAATCTGACAGGTGTTTAGTGGTATCTCAGAGTTGTCTTAATTTGCATTTCTCTGATCAGTAGTGATTTGGAACATTCTTTCATATGAGTGGATATAATTTCAATTTCATCATCTGAGAATTGTCTGTTCATATCCTTTGACCATTTATCAATTGGAGAATGGTTTGATTTCTCATAAATTAAAATCAGTTCTCTATATATTTTGGAAATGAGACCTTTATCAGAACCTCTAACTGTAAAAATATTTTCCCAATTTGTTACTTCCCTTCCAATCTTGTTTGCATTAGTATTGTTTGTATAGAAACTTTTTAGTTTGATGTAATCAAAATCTTCTATTTTGTGATCAATAAGATCTCTAGTTCTCCTCTGGTCATAAATTCCTTCCTCCTCCACAGGTCTGAGAGGTAGACTATTCTCTGTTCCTCTAATCTATTTATGATCTCATTCTTTATGCCTAAATCATGGACCCATTTTGATCTTATTTTGGTATATGGTGTTAAGTGTGGATCTATATCTAATTTCTGCTATACTAATTTCCAGTTTTCCCAACAGTTTTTTTCAAATAATGAATTGTTATCCCTAATGTTGGTATCTTTGGATTTGTCAAAGACTAGATTGCTATAGATGTACCCTTTTTTGTTCTTTGTATCTAATCTGTTCCACTGATCTACCGGTCTATTTCTTAGTCAATACCAAATGGTTTTGGTGACTGCTGTGATATAATATAGCTTTAGATCAGGTACACTTAGACCACCTTCCTCTGACTTTTTTTTTTCATTAGTTCCCTTGCAATTCTCGACCTTTTATTCTTCCATATGAATTTTGTTGTTATTTTTTCTAGGTCATTAAAATTCTTGGGAGTCTGATTGGTATAGCACTAAATAAATAGATTAGTTTGGGGAGTATTGTCATCTTTATTATATTTGCTCGGCCTATCCAAGAGCACTGAATGTCTTTCCAATTATTTAAATCTGACTTTATTTTTGTGGCAAGTGTTTCATAATTTTGCTCATATAATTCCTGATTTTTCTTTGGTAGATGGATTCCCAAATATTTTATACTCTCAACATTTGTTTGGAATTTTCCCTGTCATTTTAGCCAATCTGAGAGGTGTGTAGTGGTGAGAGGTGTAGTATCTCAGAGTTGTCTTAATTTTAATTTCTCTGATCAATAGTGATTTGGAACACCCTTTCATATGAGTAGAAATAGTTTCAATTTCATCATCTGAAATGCGTCTATTCATATCCTTTGACCATTTATTAATTGGAGGATGGTTTGTAAATTAGAGTCAGTTCTTTATATATTTTGGAAATGAGGACTTTATCAGAACCTTTAACTGTAAAAATGTTTTCCCAGTTTGTTGCTTCCCTTCTAATCTTGTTTTCATTAGTTTTGTTTGTACAAAAGCTTTTTAATTTGATATAATCAAAATTTTCTATTTTGTGATCAATAATGATCTCTAGTTCTTTTTTAGTCACAAATTCCTTCCTCCTCCACAAGTTTGAGAGGTAAACTATCCTTTCTATGTTCCTTTAATTTATTTACAATCTCATTCTTTATGCCTAAATCATCAACCCATTTTGATTTTATCTTGAGGTATGGTGCTAAGTGTGGGGCCACGCCTAGCTTCTGCCATCTTAATTTCCAGTTTTGCCAGCAGTTTTTGTCAAACAGTGAATTCTTATCCCAAAGGCTGGGATCTTTGGATTTGTCAAACACTAGATTGCTATAGTTATTGACTATTTTTTCCTATGAACCTAACCTATTCCACTGATCAACTAGCCTATTTCTTAGCCAATACCAAATGGTTTTGGTAACCCCTGCTTTATAGTATAGTTTTAGATCAGGTACAGTTAGGCTACCTTCATTTGATTTTTTTTTTTCATTAGTTCCCTTGAAATTCTTGACCTTTTGTTCTTCCAGATGAATTTTGTTATTTTTTTCTAGGTCAGTAAAATAGTTTCTTGGGAGTCTGATTGGCAAAGCACTAAATAAATAGAATAGTTTAGGGAATATTGTCATCTTGATTATATTTGCTCAGCCTATCTGAGAGCACTTAATATTTTTCCAATTGTTTAGTTCTAACTTTGTGTGGAAAGTGTTTTGTAATTTTGCTCATATAATTCCTGACTTTCCTTTGGCAGATAGATTCCCAAATATTTTATACTATTGGCAGTTATTTTGAATGGAATTTCTCTTTGTATCTCTTGCTAATGGATTTTGTTGATGTATAAAAATGCTGAGGATTTATGTGGATTTATTTTGTATCCTGCAACTTTGCTAAAGTTGGGGATTATTTCTAACAGCTTTTTAGTAGAATTTCTAGGGTTCTCATATCATCTGCAAAGAGTGATAATTTGATTTTCCCATTACCTACTCTAGTTTCTTTAATCTCTTTCTCAATTCTTATTGTTGAAGCTAGCATTTCTAATACAGTATTAAATAGTACTGGTGATAGTGGGCAGCCTTGTTTCACTCCTGATCTTATTGGGAATGGTTCCAGTTTATCCCCATTACATATGATGCTTATTGACAGTTTTAAATAGATGCTCCTGACTATTTTAAGGAAAAGCCCATTTATTCCTATACTTCCAAGTGTTTATAATAGGAATGGATGTTGGATTTTGTAACATGCCCTCCTGGCAGTAACAATTACTAGTCTGTCCTAGGCTCAAGAGAGTACCTTTGACCACTGACCTTTGCAGTGTCAACTCTACCCAGCTCGCCTCCTCTGAGGCCTTCAAAGGTCTCTGGCCATGATTTCTTGAATCTATAGTTTAATAACTGGTAGCGCACTCAAGAACAGCCACGTGTAATCTTAAAAGCCTTTATTATACTTACTCATATAATGCCCTGACTTGATGCCCTGATTTGTTAGTTCCCTAGTGAATACCTGGTCTGAAGACCCACGTGTTCACTACCAAACTCCTTACCTCTCGGCTATCCATCAGCTTAGCTTGGCTACCCCAGGCTAGGGAGCCAGGTTAAAGAGAGCGACTGCTGTCTGCAGTGGGCTTATAAAGGGCCTGTGAGGTCACATACACACAGCCAATCAGCAAGAGAGCTGTCACCCATTACAAAGCTATCTCAATATGGACAGGATCCCACCCATAGGGTAGTCCTATATCCACAGAGATTACTTCTGGGCCACTCAAATCTCCTGTTGCGCTGTGCCCGCTCATTTAAAGGGCCCTTACAGGATTTTATCAAATGCTTTTCTGCATCTATTGAGATGAATCATATGGTTTTTGTTGATTTGGTTATTAATATAGTCAATTATGCTAATACTTTTCCTAATATTGAACCAGTCCTGCATTCCTTGCATAAATCCTACTTGGTCATGGTGTATTATCCTGGGCATGATTTTCTGTAATCTTTTGATAATGTTTTATTTAAGATTTTTGCATCAATATTCATTAGGGAGATTGGTCTATAATTTTCTTTCTCTGTTTTCAACCTACCTAAGTATCAGTAGTATGTCTGTGTCATAAAAGGAATTTGGTAGGACTCCATTCCCTATTTTTTCAAACAGTTTATATAGCATTGGAGCTAATTGTTCTTTAAATGTTTGGTAGAATTCACATGTAATCCCTCTGGTCCTGGGGATTTTTTCTTAGGGAGTTGATTAATAACTTGTCCTATTTCTTTTTCTAAAATGGGACTGTTTAACCAATTTACTTCTTCCTCTGTTAATCTGGGCAATCTATATTTTTATAGGTATTCCTCCATTTCACTTATGTTATCAAATTTATTGGTGTAAAGTTGGGCAAAGTAACTCCGAATTATTGCTTTAATTTCCTCCTCATTGGTAGAAAGATCTTCTTTTTTATTTTTGAGACTAACAATTTGATTTTCCTCTTTCCTTTTTTAATCAAATTTACTAAGGGTTTATTTATTTTTTTTCATAAAACCAACTCTTAGTTTTATTAATTCAATAGTTTTTTTTTTTTACTTTCAATTTTATTAATCTCTCCTTTTATTTTTAGAATTTCAAGTTTAGTGTTTGACTGAGGGGTTTTAATTTGTTCCTTTTCTAGCTTTTTTAGTTGCAAGCCCAATTCATTGACTTCTCTTTCTCTATTTTATGCCATTGGGTAGAGATATAAAATTTCCCCTTATTACCACTTTGGCTGCATCCCACACATTTTGGTATGACATCTCATTGTCATTTTCTTTGGTGAAATTATTATGTCTATGATTTGCTGTTTCACCCACTCATTCTTTAGCATAAGATTATTTAGTTTCCATTTTTTTTGGTCTATTTTCCCCTGGCTTTTTATTGAATGTAATTTTCAGTGCATCATGATCTGAAAAGGATGCATTTACTATTTCTACCTTTCTGCATTTGAATTTGAGGTTTTTATGTCCTAATATATGGTCAATTTTTGTATAGGTTCCATAAACTGCTGAGAAGAAAGTGTGCTTCTTTCTGTCTCCATTTAGTTTTCTCCAAAGATCTATCATACTTTTCTAGTATTCTATTTACCTCTTTGACTTCTTTCGTATTTATTTTGTTGTTTAATTTATCTAATTCTGAGAGTGCAAGGTTGAGATCTCCCACTATTATAATTTTGCTGTCTATTTCTTCTTGCAGCTCTCTTAATTTCTCTTTTAAGAATTTAGATGCTACACCACTTGGTGCATATATGTTTAATATTGATATTGCTTCATTATCTATGCTACTATTTAGCAAGATATAGTGCTCTTCCTTATCTTTTTTAATTAGATCAATTTTTGCTTTTGCTTGATCTGAGATCAGGATGGCTACTCCTACTTTTTTGACTTCACCTGAAGCATAGTAGATTCTGCTCCAGTCTTTTACCTTTACTCTGTTAGTATCGCCCTGCTTCAAGTGTGTTTCCTGTAAACAATGTATTGTAGGATTCTGGCTTTTAATTCAGTCTGCTATCTCCTTCTGCTTTATGGGGGAGTTAACCCCATTCATATTTATGGTTAAAATGACTAATTCTGTATTTCTTGCCATCTTGTTAACCCCTGCTTATGCTTTTCTCCTTTCCTTCCCTTTTTCCTCCCTCCCCATATTAAACTTGTAAACACCACTTGCCTTTCATAGCCACCTTAGAGTTCTTCCCCTTTTCTTACCCCTTTTCCTCACCATTTCTGTATTCCTTTCTATTTAGCCTACCCCTTCCCTTTTTGCTTTTCCCCTTCCACTTTTCAAAGAGGTGGGAGAAGTTTCTCTGTAAATTGAATATGACTAATATTTTTCTCTTTAAGCCAATTCTGACGAGAGTAAGATATACTCTATGTTCATCCCCCTCCCTTCCTTCCCTCAGATATAATAGGTTTCCTTTGCCTCTTCATGAGATGCAGTACCCTCACTTTACCCTTTTTCTGATATAATTTCCTTTCCACCTTTAGTTTCTTTTTTATATTATAACTGTAAAACCAAATTATACATGTGTTCTTTATGTATATTTATAACAGAAATATAGTTCCCAAGATTTCTTTTTACCTTTTTATGCTTCTCTTGAGTCCTATATCTGGAGATCAAACTTTTTGTTTAGTTCCTGGTTTTTTTTCATCAAAAACAGATGGAATTCACCTATTTCATTGAATGTCCATCTTCTTCCCTGGAAAAAAATGCTCATTTTGGCTGGGTAAGTTATTCTTGGCTGCATACCAAGTTGCTTACATCAGATTCCAGGCCCTTCAATCCTTTAATGTGGACACTGCTAGATCCTGGGTAATCCTTATTGTGGTTCCTTTATATTTGAATTGATTTTTTTTTCTAGCTGCTTGTAGTATTTTTTCCTTCATCTGATAGTCTGTATTTGTTGTTGATTTTAGGGTCTCTTTCAGTAAGTGATCAATGAATTCTTTCAATGTCTGTTTTACCCTCTATTTCTATAACTTCTGGGCAGTTCTCTTTGATTATTTCCTGGAAAATAATGTCTAGGCTTTTTTTTTTTCCATCATATTTTTCAGAAAGTCTAATAATTCTCAGATTATTTCTCCTAGATCTATTTTCCAGGCCTGCTGTTTTCCCAAGAAGGTATTTGAAATTTTTTTCCATTGTTTCATCTTTTTGGTTTTGCATGACTGATTCTTGGTGTCTCCTCGAGTCATTCAATTCCATTTGCTCAATTCTGATTTTTAATGAATTATTTTCTTCACTCACTTTTTAATTTCTTTTTTCTAATTGTTCAATTGAGTTTTTAAGTGAGTTTTGTTCTATGGAATTTTTTTTTTCCATTTTACCAATTTTATTTTTTAGAGAGTTATTTTCTTTTTCCAATTCACTAATTCTGTTTTTCAAGGCTTTGATTTCTTATTCCACTCTATCTTTAAATGAGTGGGATGATTTATCCAGACTCTCTTGCCAAGCCTCCCTTTCCTTTTCCCATTTTTCCTTTAGCTCTCTAGTGAGAGCCTTTTTAATTTCTTCTATGAGAGTCTTGTGCCCTGAGGACCAGATCATATTCTCCTTTGGGGATTCATCTGAAGACAGGCTGTTTTTAGTCTCCTCAGGGTTTGAAGTCTGCTCTCTATCTATATAGAAGCTCTCTATTGTTAGAGCGCACTTTAATATTTTTGCTCATTTTGACAAAAAAGAATAAAAGAAAACAAACAAACAAAAAAAGCAAATGCAGACTTTTTTGGAGGGGAGGGTGGGCTTGTATGGTGTTACCGGCTTCCTCTACAGTCTGCGGGAGGCAGCAGAGAGGCACTAGCAGGACATCAATGGCTGCATTGCGACTGTGCTGTGAGACTCTGAGGCTCTAAGAATGTGCTAAGACACTCCAGGTGGGTGTGGCCAGGTCCTGAGAGACACCAGCTTTTCAGGGTTATAGTTTATCCCCTGTGTTTATAGCTTCTCTGCTGATCCACTGGCTTGCTGTCAGGGCAAATAGCCACACTGTAGAAAAATTCTCCCGGTAGAAACAGCTGAGATCACATCCAGCCCCACTCAGGTCTGTTCAGTGTGACTGCCTGCCATGCTTTGCTGCTGCCTGCCTGCAGTCTGCGCCCAATCTAACCAAACCCACCCACGAGCAAAAACAGATCTTTTCTGGCGAAGTTTGAGGACATTTTCTGTTGGTAATTATTTGTGGGTTTTTTCAGTCAAGCACTAATTCTGAGGCCTTGTCATGAAATAAAGTAGTCTGAGAGCAAGACAAAGCTTAAATAGATGTGTGTCTCCTCTCCCCCATCTTGGCTGGAAGTCTCTATCATGTAAGTATTATGTAAATGCATAATCCTTTCCCTTCCCCCTATAAGATCTACAATGAGGAAGAAAACCCACCAATTTTTTTGAGACAGCCCCTTATACTTATGGACAACTCATTTTAGTTGTGTTAGTATTTTGGTCCTTCCCAAGATCATTAGATTATTATCTATGCTTAGTATTTTTCCCAAGACCAAGCAAAATGCTCTATACAAAAATTGATGGTAGACTAATTAAATGTATGGGTATATATGTTGAATAATCAATGTAAACAACAAAGAAAAGTAAATTAATACAAGTAAGTAAATACATCGAGTCCCCTCAATTTCACAATACTAAAATAAAACAATGTAATTAAACATTTCTGGACTACTTTATGATGTTAGGATTTTTTAAACTGATCTTAGCCTAAATATTAGACAAAAAATGATGTCTTCTTTTTAATAAAAAAAAAACCCAATACATGAAGAAATACTTCAAGAAATATTTAGCTTTAGAGAAATAACATTTCAAATGTGACAAATGTAAAATATGAGTCATTACTGAAATAGGTTGGCAAAGAACTTTTGCTTGAGGGGAAAAAAGAACAAGAAAACAGGATTGAAACAGGACTACATATAAAGAGTGTAATTTATTTAGAATTTAGGTCAGCCCATTAAAACAAAACTGGTCATATTAAAATAAATTAAATGCATTGTACAGATATTTTTAAATAATGAAATTTAAGAATAAATTAAAATGATCAGAATTAATGTACATATATGCATAGGAGCACTATTCAGAATCACTTTTGAATTCAATGTTTCTTATCTGTCAACTGTATTTGGCACATAATAAGCACTTAATAAATATACGATTGACTAAATTAGACCTAATCATTTGGTGTATGCAGCAGGTATAAATTGCTCATGTTTTGCACAAATGGTGTCACTACTGGGTCTTCATTTCCAGTATAAAGCCACCATGGAATGTCATAAAAATAAGATCTAATGATTTTTCAAAGTACCATTTTATAAGATCATCTAAATATATATTATTAAATATAAAACAAGATTAAAGGTAAAATATTATCTTCATTCAGTACAGAAAATACAGAACTGATAGGTTCAGACATTAATATTATCCTAAACTTGAAATAAACATAATTTGACAAAAAGTTTGCACTTATAAAAAAAAAGAACTGATAAAATGCAAATAACTTGTGTATATATATATATATATATATATATATATGCATACATATATATATGTATACATATATATGTTATACTTTAAAACTAGCTGATTTCTACAAGAGGGGAAACTATTGGATTCACAAATCAGTTAGCGTTCTACTCTTCAAATCAATCATTTGTTTTAATCCAGATGTTATATTTTGAAGAAAAATCATCATTAATTCTAAGTGAAATGCCTCATTAAATTTACCAGTCCTCATTTCCATCACACTTTGTTTTGTGTTTCTCTAATACATTTATTATGTATTTGTCTTATTCCTCTATGAAACAGTATTGTTTGTGTTTGACCTGAACTTTCTATTTTTCTGGGGCCTAGCCCCAAGGTCACTGTGCCTGGGCACTTAGAGCAATTGATCAATAGGATATTTATTATTATCAATAGAACTTAGGGATTAAACTGATCCAAGTTCTGATTCATTAACCTACTAATTAAATTTAGCTGTAACATATACACATTGACCCAATTTAATTTTTCAAAGAAAATGTTAGCAATCATTCTACCTCAAAAGATAGACAATACTAGATTACCCTATATTCTTTTGTTATGAAGGTATATGCTTTATTTTCTAAGGGTTTTATTCTCCCTGTATAGTCCTGGCCCTTGGTAAGTAGGCATCCTCAAGCTCTAGGCCCAGTGGTTAACTGATTATGATTATTTTTGGCTATTCAAAAAGAAATGAAGACAGGGTTGCCATAGTTCTTTAACACAGTCATCTAAAATTTGTGATTCAAGTTTCTCAAAGATTCTATCTGTGCATATAAATATATATATATATCTATATGCATGTATTTATTTATATAGGGCTAAGAAAGTAAAATGGTTTCTTATGCAGCTTGCACAATTAACTTAATTCTCAATTGGTCATGGTTACTTTGCCTTGACACTCAGAATGCTCATTGGCCACGTCTCCTTATTACCCAGACATTCTGGGAATGTCCATCTAATAAAACATGATTAGGAAGGTATAATATCTACCATATAACATTGTATTTTAAAGCCTTGGAATTGAATTGGGAATTATATAGTTCATTAAATTATTTATCTCTCGTACAGCTACATCTCTGATGTTAATGGGAGATAAGTATGTTCATCCAAGTAAAGATACCATCTTATTCCGAGTGCTACAAAAGTTGAAGCATCCCCAAACTAATGCTACATCTTCTCAATAGACGTTTCAAAGTGCTGTAGGAACGTTAAGTATCATCACATGGATTTAGATCTGATTCACACAGATTTAGATCTTATTTCTTTTGTTGCTTTGTTACACTTAAAGTTTCAAATACTAAAGTTATGGCTGAAATGAACCACTGAGGCTGAGTTCACAAAGTTATATAATTTGATGGACAAATTTCCATGTGTTTTATATGACCCCACCCAAAGATAGAGATAAAGGAGTCCAAAAAAATTGAGGCAAATAAGGACTTAATTCTTAAGCTAGGCAGCATCTTGGTTTGTTGTGCTCACTGCAATCTAGGAAGGCAGAAGCTGTTTTCCCTTCAGACCTTATTTAAGTAATGCTCTTAATATACAATTAACTCTCACAATCACACAAATTAACATTTCCCATGTTTCTTGAAACTTCATTTCATTTAAAAATACAACAAAAATAAACCACTAATATCTGATAATTTAAAAAATAAGTAAAAGAAAAAAGTTATTAAAATTAATTTGTTTTGCTTGACTATACATAATTGTTATGAAGTATTTGTTGTTTTTTTCCCTTTTTTCCTTTTACATGAAGGCAAAGGGGAGAAAACAAATGTATATAATTGAAAAACAAAAAAAAACTTAGAAGGCAGGTCATATAAATCTTAAAGAAGAGATGTGTTGATTCAGATTTGCTTAAGCCTTAAGCAAGATTTTATTATGCTAAAGTATATGAGGATAGCAGGCTTGAAAAGTAATGGGCTACCTACATCTATGCTACAATATCAAAATATAGAACTTAAAAAAGACATTATGGACTATGATATAAAAATGAGTCCAAATCTACTATGCTGCTTTCTTTGGCACAGAGAGAGGAGATTGGTTTCTAAATAGTCTGAGGTCTAGCTCTATAAATACAAGGACAGTAAATGTAGACAAGAAATAGAAAGCTAAGCAAAGAACAAAGGTGCACATTTGTATGCCAAAATTACTAGTAGCTAAAATTATTCATTTAAAATTTCACTTTAAAAAGACAATCAACACACTATTAAATTTAAGAACTTCCTTCAATTCCATAGCTCTAAGTCCATCACTGTACTCGGCGTGTGGTATAATCTAACACCATACTTGCAGCACCAAGCAAGGCAGGATCTACCAAGTCTGAAACAACAACATCCACGGTTTGAACTGAAAACAAAGCTTGTTGTCGGATCACATCTTTGACAATGTTAATGTAGTGACTTGCTAGTACTCCAGAGAGGATCACAAGCGAAGGATTCATTGTATGAAGAATATTCACAACACCGAGGCCCAAAGCTGTCCCTGCTATAAAAAAGCAAAAATAGCAGTTTTTAAAAATGCAAAGATAAAATCACAAGTTGATTTGAGAAACAGAAAAAAATTATAGTCAAGAAATAGTAAAAAATATGTGAGAAATTCAAAGTTAGTCACAGAATCAAAACTGAATATTTCTTAAGGACATTACTTGAATTTCAAAACCATGCCTTACACTTTATAAAAATATTAACTTGTGCAGCAATACTTTGAAGTCCTGTGCCAATAAGATGGATAGCCTCTTACCTGTTCTAAGAATACTAGCAGCTTTTGCATTCCCAAGCTTAGCTGCCTGAATGAGATGATGAGCACTAACAGTTTCTTCTTTTTTCATTGACATTCCTTCCACTAAAAGAAGATCTTCTATTTTGGGAGACACAAAAAAGAGGAGGAAGGGAGGAAAAAAGGGGAAAGAGAGTAGAGAAAAAAAAGTGGAAGGTGGGGAGAAGAGAAAGTGAGAGCAAGAGATGGAGACAGAGAAAGAGAGAAAGAACATAATATAACATTAATAAATCCATAGTGACATCTTAAGACTAAATTGTCATTTTCCCACTTAAACTTAACCCTTTTATCCCTTTATTATTGGAACTATCATCTTCCCAAGTATACAATTTATAGCTCTTTTAAAACTGAATTTTTATTGATGCCTTTTGTTGTTTTATCACATTCATTTCTGGATAAATCCTTCCCTCTCTTATAATCAGAAGGCCAATAAAGATGAAAAAAGAAAGGGGAAAAAAGGCAGTTTAGTTAAACCAATCAACTACATCTATCAGTATAGGTAATATTACACATCCATAGTTCCCTACCTTTGTCCTGAAGGAGAGGAAATACATTTTCTAAGCTTTTCTTCAAGTGTAACCTTGGTCATTATAATACACATCATCTGGTTTCAACATATAATTCCTTCTGTTTACATAGTATATATTGGTTTTTGAATTTTTAAAAAAAATTATTAAAGTTTTGAGTTCCAAATTCTCTCTCTCACTGTAACCTTGGCCTCTACTTTGAAAAGGCAAGCAATATGACACCTATTATACATGTGAAGTCATACAAAACCTATTTTTATTTTGGCTATGTTGCACCAAAAAATGGGCAAAAAAAAGTAAAAAAAATACGATCCAAACTGTATATAGAGTTCATTAGTTCTCTCTTTGGCGTGGATAGCATTTTTTTATCATGAGAATTTTGTAATTGTCTTAATCAGGGTAGCAAAGTCTTTCACAGTTGATCACCCTTACAATATTAATTACTATGCTGCTCACTTTGTATCAGTTCATATGTCTTCCCAAGTTCTTCTGAAAACATTCCCCTCATCATTTCTTACAGCACAATAATAAATCCATCACATTGTGTATATTGTTGTGCTGTAAATGCTAACTGTAATCTGCATCAATTCATATAAATCCTTCTATGCTAGGGATAAATGGAATTTTCCTTAAAATAATAAGCAGTATCTATCTAAAACCTATATTAAGCATTATTTGTTATGGAGAGAAGCTGGATGCATTCCCAATAAGATCAGGGGTGAAACAAGGATGCCCATTATCACCACTATTATTCAATATTGTACTAGAAATGTTGGCTTTAGCAATAAGAAAACAAAAGAAAATTAAAGGAATTAGAATAGTCAATGAAGAAATAAAACTATCACTCTTTGCAGATGATATGATGATAAACTTACAGAATACTAGAAAATCATCTAAAACCTACTTGAAACAATTCACAGCTTTAGCAAAATTGCAGGATACAAAATAAACCCACATAAATCGTCACTATTTCTATATATTACTAACAAAGCCCAACATCAAAAGATAGAAAGAGAAATTCCATTTAAAAGAAGTGACTATAATATAAAAATATTTGGGAGTCTTCGTGCCAAGACAAACCCAGGAATTATATGAACACAATTGCAAAACACTTCTCAAAGTAATATCTAAACAACTGGAAAATATCAATTGCTTATGGATAGGCTGAGCTAACATAATAAAAAATGACAATTCTGCCTAAAATGGTCTACTTGTTCAGGGCCATACTAGTCAAACTGCCAAAATATTGTTTTATAGAACTAGAAAAAAAATAATAAAATTCATCTGGAAGAACAAAAAAATCAAGATTATCAAGGGAATTATTGGGGGAAAAAATACAAAGGATGGTGGCCTCATAGTACCAGACCTAAAACTCTATTATAAAGTAGCAGCCATCAAACTCATTTGGCACTGGCTAAAAAGTAGTGGATCAATGGAATATTCCAGTATACAACAAAATAATCGTGGCAATCTAATATTTGATAAACCCCCAAACTCTATCTTCTGATAAGAACTCACTATTTCACAAAAATTTCTGGTAAAACTGGAAAATAATATGTCAGAAACTCAGTATGGACCTACAACTCATACACCATACCAAAATAAGGTAAAAATAGACACATAATTTGGGCATAAAGGTTGGTACTATAAGCAAATTAGGAAAACAAGGGATAACTTACTTAACAGATCTTTGAGGAAGGGAGCAACTTATGACCAAAGAAGAACTAGAGAAATTCAAAATGGACAACTTTGATTACATTAAATTAAGAAATTTTTGCACAAATGAAACCAACATAATCAAGATTAAAAGGAAGTACAAAGTTGGGGAAATTTTTTTTTTAGAGCTAATGTTTCTGATAAGGTCTCCTACAATATATAAAGAAACGCAACATCATTCCCCAGTTGATAAATAGTCAAAGTATATGAACAGCCAATTTTCAAATGATGAAATTCAATCCATCTAGTCACATGAAAAAATGCTCTAAATCAATAGTAATTAGAAAAATGCAAATTAAAACAATTCTGAGGTACTACCTCACACCTCTCGGATTGGCTAAGATGACAGAAAAAGATAATGATAAATGTTGGAGGGGATGTGGGAAAAATGAGACACTAATGCATTGTTAGTGGAGTTGTGAACTGGTCCAACCATTCTGGATAGCAATATGGAACTATGCCCAAAGGGCTATCAAACTGTGCATATCCTTTGACCCCTAGAATGCCACTACTGAGTCAGTATCTCAAGGAAATCATAAAGGAGGGAAAAGGACCCACATGTGCAAATATTTGAAAGACTTTGTTCCTCTCTCTCAGTGGTTCAGTGATCCAAGATTATTCCAATAAACTTTGGATAGAAAATACTATCTGCATCCAGAAAAAGAACTATGGAGATTGAATGTAAATATATGTTCACTTTTGTTTTTGTTTTTCATTTTTTTCTCTCCCATAGTTTTTCCCTTTTGTTCTGATTTTTCTCTCCCAACATGACTCATAAAGAAATGAGTATTGAAAACATAAATAAATATAAATAATCCTATGTTTTGTTGATTTTTTTCTTATCCATCATTTATGTCATAATTTATTACATTGTATGTGAATACAACATTTATCTCTCTTCCAAATGATGGACACCTAATTTGTTTCTAATTCTTTGCTACTACAAAAATGCTGCTATAAATATTTTATTGTATATGGCAAGTTTCTGGTTATTTACCCGAGGGATTTATTTAGCTTTTAACCTTAATGTTCATCTTTCACTTTCCCCTAAAACTTCACATATAAAGTAAATGGAAAAAATTCTGTCATTTGCACTTCCACAATCTTTTGCATTTGACTCATTCTTTATTCCTATTGCAACAACTCCAATCCTAGTAAAATCCTCTCTTGTCCTCAACCAAGTAGAATGTAAGTTCCTTAAGGACAGGCGCTATGAGGTTTTGATCATGTGTCTGACATTTAGCAAATATTTAATAAATGCTTGTTTAATTAAATTGACTTGTTGACTAGTTTAGGCCCTGATCTCTTGCCTACTCTACAATAACACTAATCTACTCGCCTGTTCTTCCTCAAATTTCTTCCAACTTACTGCCTGGCTCTTCTATGCATCAAATTGGTACAGATATATGATTTCATTGGCAAAAGAAATTCCTAATAAAGAAGTTCCATCTAATAATACAGATTGTCACCTGTTTTATAATTTATAATTTTAGTGATTTGCCCAGGGTCATAAAGGCAGTATGTATCAGAAACCTGACTGAACCCAAATCTTGTGGGCCTTCTGTCCACTATATTATATTGCCTTGTTACTGTTAGCATGGAGAAAATATATCCAATGAAGCTCTGAATTGACAATGGGAAGACTTGGATGAATTAATGAAGAATTAAGTTAGCAGTTCCAGGAAAATAATATATACTATGACTGCAATGATGTAAATGAAAAAAATAAAATTAAATCAAATATTCTGTAATTATAATGACTAAACTAGATCTTAGAGAAGTTGAGAAAATACAACTTCTCTTTGCAAAGGTATGGTACAATGGCTATGCAATATTTTTTGTTTGTTTGTTTGTTTGTTTTTTGTTTTTTTGTTTTTTCCTGAGGCTGGGGTGAAGTGACTTGCCCAGGATCACACAGCTAGGAAATGTTACGTGTCTGAGACCAGATTTGAACTCGGGTCCTCCTGAATTCAAGGCCGGTGCTCTATACACTGAGCCACCTAGCTGCCCCAATGGCTATGCAATATTACATATACTATAAGACAACTGATTATGTATTGATTGGTTTTGTTGAATTGCCTTTTTTCCTTTTCTAATATTTATTACAAGGGATGGCTTGTTAGATAGAGGGAGGCAGAAAGTGAATGTTAAGAAATGAGGTAATAAAAAATAAAGAGCAATTATGCAAGCTTAAAAATAATAAATATGTTTCTGAGAAGACAATGTGGTGAAAATCAAGGAATGCCCAGATAACTAGCTATTATATACTCATTTTCTAAGTAGAACTTTGGAATTGATTATAAATACCATATCAGTACAATGCAGATTGTATTTTCCCCAAATCTGACTTGTAGAAAACCTGAATACATTTTATAATTATGCTTTTAGATATAGATTAGATATTTCTGGTATCTCTAGTATCATCTGAAGCAGTAGAAATAACTTATCAACTTATATTCATTCTCAGAGGAGTCTATGTCATCATACATCTCTGCTGCTATTACTGCCAGATAAGGGAGATAAATGACTTTCACTTAGGACTGGTCTACATCCCTATCCTAAGTTGCTTAGAATTAGGGATCTTGTTGTAAAACCTTTCCATTTTCCCTACCACATTCCAGGGGCTTGAGATGGGCATCTGAGGTGAGTAGCAGGAAGGGATCCCATGGCATTTTCTCCTGGGGCTGATACTGCAATTCACATTAGTACAAAGATGACCCCAGGAATTCTATGTGCCATTGGCAATTATGAAGTCTGATGGCAAGGAATAGAAAAGTGGGCAGAAGAATAATAAAGCATACACTAACTGTGATGTTAGAAGAGGAATAGTGAAGGAACAGGCAAAGAATGCAGAGGAGGCTCCAGGGGAAGTGTATGAAAGTTATATTTAATGTATTGAAATGATTTTAAGTCTCCATTAGGTAAGCTTAGTTGGTTATACTGATGTCCACTGTTAATGTCTTCATGAAACGTTTTCAAAGAGAAGGAAAGGGGTCAGGCAGAAGTGGTGAATCATGGAACAGAGGCGTCTTCAGCCTTGAACACAAAGTGAGCTGCTCCCAGAGTGCAGGGAGGCAAGGACAAGTGAAAGTGACTGGTGGGTGCTGGCTGCCGAAATCTGGAGAAGCAGGGAGAAGTTCTGGAAGGCACGGACTCTGCCTCTCCAGTTAGATAGTTTTGGGGGAGCTTTTCAAAGAGTGGGGGAAATGCTGCCCAGCCCCCAAAAAGTCTAAGATTGGATGAGAGAGAGAGAGAGAGACAGAGACCAGAGAGAGAGAGAAAGAGAGAGACAGACAGACAGAGACAGAGACAGAGAGAGAGAGAGAGAGAGAAGAGAGAGAGAGAGAGAGAGAGAGAGAGAGAGAGAGAGAGAGAGAGAGAGAGAGAGAGAGAGAGAATAAGGCGAGAATAACGCGAGAAAGAAGTCCTACAAATTTCCAGTGTTAAAATATTTGGCCAAGAGAATTACGACTTCTGGCCAAGATGGCGGCGTGGAGGCAGACAGCTGCTTGAGCTCCGTGTTTTCTCTCAGAACTTACTTCATGACAAGCCTCGGAGTTAATGCTTGACTGGAAAAGAAACCCACAAATAATCACCAAGAGAAGACATCCTTGAAATTTGCCAGAGAAGGTCTGTGTTTGCTCAGGAGAGGGTGGAACAGACTGGGTGCAGATTGAGGGCAGGCAGTGAGAGTGAGACAGACAGGAGAAGGGGTGCGATCACTTCTGTTTCTGCGAAAAAGATTTTTACCCTAGTGTGGATGTTCCATCTTGGCAGCAAGCCAGGAGCAGCAGAGAGGGTGTAAACACCAGAGGTGAAGAATAAAACCCCGGAAAGATAGCATCTCTCGGGACCAGCCACCCCCACCCCCACCCGGAATGACAGGATGTTTTTAGAGCCTCAGATCGCAGAAGCAGCACAGCCATGGTTGTCCTGTTAGTGGCTCGCTGCTATCTCCCGCAGTCTGTAGAGGAAGCCCAGTAACACCATCCAGCCCCATTGCCCCCCCCCCCCAACAGACCAATTGTTTCTCTTGTCAATTTGTTTTCTTCAATTCCCCCTCTGACAAAATGAACAAAAAATTTAAAAGGCTCTAATCATTGACAGCTTCTGTATGAATAGAGAGCAGACTTCAAACCCTGAGGAGACTAAAAGCAGACTGTCTCCAGAGGAATCCCCTAAGGGAGATATGATCTGCTCCTCAATACATAAGACTCTCATAGAGGAAATCAAAAAGGCTCTCACAAGAGAGCTAGAAGAGAAATGGGAAAAGGAAAGGGAAGCTTGGCAAGAGAGTCTGGAGAAGTCATTCCAGGCATTTAAAGGCATAGTGGATAAAGAAAACAAATCATTGAGAAATAAAATTAGTGAATTAGAAAAGGTAAACAACTCCAAGGAAAACAGGATTAGTGAGATGGAAAAAGAAAATAGCTCTCTAAAAAATAAAATGGATGAAATGGAAAAAAATTCCATAGAAGAAAAAAACTCACTTAAAAACTCAATTGGACAATTACAAAAAGATATAAAAAAAGTGAGTGAAGAAAATACATCATTGAAAATTAGACTTGAACAAGTAGAAATGAATGACTCAAGGAGAAACCAAGAAGTAGTCAAGCAAACCCAGAAAAATGAAACAATTGAAAAGAATGTCAAGTACCTTACAGGAAAGACAACAGACCTGGAAAACAGATCCAGGAGAGACAATTTGAGAATAATTGGACTCCCTGAAAAATGTGAGGAAAAAAAGAGCCTGGACACTATTTTCCAGGAAATTATCAAAGAGAACTGCCCAGACAGTTTTGGAACAGAGGGTAAAATAGACATTGAAAAAATTCATTGATCATGATGGACAGAAACATCTACACCCAGAGAAGGAACACTGGGAAGTGAATGTAAATTGTTAGCACTACTGTCTATCTACCCAGGTTACTCACACCTTTGGAATCTAATACTTAATGTGCAACAAGAAAATGGTATTTACACACATATATTATATCTAGATTATATTGTAACATATGTAAAATGTATGGGATTGCCTGTCATCAAAGGGAGGGAGTAGAGAGAGGGAGGGGATAATTTGGAAAAATGAATACAAAGGATAATATTATAAAAAAATTACTCATGCATATATACTGTGAAAAAATTATAAATAAATAAAAATCATATTAAATTATTATTTGCAATTTAAAAAAAATTCATTGATCACCTACTGAAAGGGACCCTAAAATCAAAACGCCAAGAAATATAGTGGCCAAGTTCAAGAACCATCAGATGAAGGAAAAAATATTGGAAGCTGCTAGAAAAAAGCAATTCAGATATGGAGGAGCCACAATAAGGATAACCCAGGATCTAGCAGCATCCAAATTAAAGGAATGAAGGGCCTTGGAATATGATATTCTGAAAGGCTAAGGAGCTTGGTATGCAGCCAAGAATAACTTACCCAGCAAAAATGAGCATCCTTTTCCAGGGAAGAAGATGGACATTTAACGAAATAAATGAATTCCATCTATTCTTGATGAAAAAACCAGATCTACACAAAATGTTTGATCTTCAAATACAGAAATCAAGAGATTTCTAAAAAGGTAAAAAGAAATCTTGAGAAAGTATATTTCTGCCATAAATATATATAAAGAACACATGTATAATTTGTCTTAGAAACTAGAGGTGGAAAGGAAATTATATCATAAAAAAGGGTAAAGTGGTGGTACTACATCTCATGAAGAGCAAAGGTAACCTATTATATCTGAGAGAAAGAAAGGAGGGAGATGAACATAGTGTGTATCAACAGACATATTCGATTTTTGGTGAAACTTCTTCCACTTCATTGAAAAGTGAGAGGGAAGGAGTAAGCTATAAGGGGAAGGGAATACAGAAATTGTGAGAAAAAGGGGTAAAATAGGAAGAGGAACTTTAAGGTGGGGGAGGGATACTAAAAAGGGAGGGCTGTGAAAAACAAGTGGTGTTCACAAGTTTAATACTGGGTAGGGGGGTAAGAGGGAAGGAAAGGAGAAAAGCATAAGCAGGGGTTAACAGGATGGCAAGCAATACAGAATTAATCATTCTAACCATAAATGTGAATGGGGTAAACTCCCTCATAAAGAGGAAGCAGTTGGCAGACTGGATTAAAAGCCAGAATCCTACTATATGTTGTTTACAGGAAACACACCTGAAACAGGGTGATACATTCAAAATAAAAGTAAAAGGGTGGAGCAGAACTACTATGCTTCAGGTAAAGCCAAAAAATCAGGGGTAGCCATCCTCATCTCAGATCAAGCAAAAACAAAAACTGATCTAATTAAAAGAGATAAGGAAGGGCATTATATCCTGCTAAAGGATAGCATAGATAATGAAGTAGTATCAATATTAAACATATACACACCAAGTGGTGCAGCATCTAAAATCTTAAAAGAGAAATTAAGAGAGCTGCAAGAAAAAATAGACAGCAAAACTATAATAGTGGGAGATCTCAACCTTGCACTCTCAGAATTAGATAAATTAAACCACAAAATAAATAAGAAAGAAGTCAAAGAGGTAAATAGAATACTAGAAAAGTTTGATATGATAGATCTTTGGCAAAAACTAAATAGAGACAGAAAGGAGTACATTTTCTTCTCAGCAGTTCATGGAACCTATACAAAAATTGATTATATACTAGGACATGAAAACCTCAAAATCAAATGCAGTAAGGCAGAAATAAATGCATCCTTTTCAGACCACAATGCAATTAAAATTATATTTAATAAAAAGCCAGGGGAAAATAGACCAAAAATAATTGGAAACTAAATAATCTTATACTAAAGAATGATTGGGTAAAACAGCAAATCATAGGCATAATTGATAACTTCACCCAAGAAAATGACAATAATGAGACATACCAAAATGTGTGGGATACAGCCAAAGCAGTAATAAGGGGAAGTTTTATATCTCTAGAGGCCTACTTGCATAAAATAGAGAAAGAGAAGGTCAACAAATTGGGCTTACAACTAAAAATGCTAGAAAAGGAACAAATTAAAACCCCCCCAGACAAACACGAAACTTGAAATTCTAAAAATAAAAGGTGAGATTAATAAAATTGAAAGTAAAAAAACTATTGAATTAATTAATAAAACTAAGAGTTGGTTCTATGAAAAAACCAAAAAAATAGACAAACCCTTAGTAAATCTGATTTAAAAAAGGAAAGAGGAAAAGCAAATTGTTAGTCTTAAAAATGAAAAGGGAGAACTCTCCACTAATGAAGAGGAAATTAGAACAATAGTTAGGAGCTACTTTGCTCAATTTTATGCCAATAAATTTGATAACTTAAATGAAATGGAAGAATACCTTCAAAAATATAGCTTGCCCAGATTAACAGAGGAAGAAGTAAATAGTCTAAATAGTCCCATTTCAGAAAAAGATATAGAAGAAGCTATTATCCAACTCCCTAAGAAAAAATCCCCAGGACCAGATGGATTTACATGTAAATTCTACCAAACATTTAAAGAACAACTAACTCCAATGCTATATAAACTATTTGAAAAAATAGGGATTAGGGGCAGCTAGATGGCGTAGTGGATAGAGCACCAGCCTTGAATTCAGGAGGACCCAAGTTCAAATCTGGTCTCAGACACTTAACACTTCCTAGCTGTGTGACCCTGGGCAAGTCACTTAACCCCAATTGCCTCAGCAAAAAAAAAAAAAAAAAAAAAAATAGGGATTGAAGGAGTCCTACAAAATTCCTTTTATGACACAGACATGTTACTTATACCTAAACCAGGTAGGCTGAAAACAGAGAAAGAAAATTATAGACCAATCACCGTAATGAATATTGATGCTAAATCTTAAATAAAATATTAGAAAAAAGACTACAGAAAATCATCCCCAGGATAATACACTATGACCAAGTGGGATTTATACCAGGAATGCAGGGCTGGTTCAATATTAGGAAAACTATTAGAATAATTGACTATATCAATAACCAAATTAACAAAAACCATATGATCATCTCAATAGATGCAGAAAAAGCATTTGATAAAAGCCAACATCCATTCCTACTAAAAACACTTGAGAGTATAGGAATAAATGGACTATTCCTTAAAATAATAGGGAGCATATATTTAAAACCGTCAGTAAACATCATATGTAATGGTGATAAAGTGGAACCTTTCCCAGTAAGATCAGGAGTGAAACAAGGTTGCCCACTATCACTATTACTATTCAATATTGTACTAGAAACGCTAGCCTCGGCAATAAGAGCCGAGAAAGAGATTCAAGGAATTAGAGTAGGTAATGAGGAAACCAAACTATCACTCTTTGTAGATGACATGATGGTATACTTAGAGAACCCCAAAGACTGCTAAAAAGCTATTAGAAATAATGCAGAACAGGATACAAAATAAATCCACGTAAATCCTCAGCATTTTTATACATTACCAAACACAATCCAACAGCAAGAGATACAAAGAGAAATTCCATTCAAAATAACGGTCGATAGTATAAAATATTTGGGAATATATCTACCAAAGGAAAGTCAGGAATTATATGAGCAAAATTACAAAACACTTGCCACAAAAATAAAGTCAGATTTAAATAATTGGAAAGACATTAATTGCTTTTGGATAGGGCAATCAAATATAATCAAGATGACAATACTCCCTAAACTAATCTATTTATTTCATGCTATACCAATCAGACTTCCAAGAAACTATTTTAATGACCTAGAAAAAATAACAACAAAATTCATATGGAAGAACAAAAGGTCGAGAATTTCAAGGGAAGTAATGAAAAATAAATCAAATGAAGGTGGCCTAGCTGTACCTGATCTAGAACTATATTATAAAGCAACAGTCACCAAAACCATTTGGTATTGGCTAAGAAATAGACTAGTTGATCATTGGAATAGGTCAGGTTCACAGGGCAAGATAATGAATAAAAATAGCAATCTAGTGTTTGACAAACTCAAAGATCCAACTTTTAGGATAAGAATTCATTATTTCACAAAAACTGCTGGGAAAACTGGAAATTAATATGGTAGAAACTAGGCATCGACCCACATTTAATACCACATACTAAGATAAGATCAAAATGGGTCTGTGATTTAGGCATAAAGAATGAGATCATAAATAAATTAGAGGAACATAGGATAGTTTACCTCTCAGACTTGTGGAGGAGGAAGAAATTTGTGACCAAAGGAGAACTAGAGATCATTATTGATCACAAAATAGAAAATTTTGATTACATCAAATTAAAAAGCTTTTGTACAAACAAAACTAATGCAAACAAGATTAGAAGGGAAGTAACAAATTGGGAAACATTTTTACAGTTAAAGGTTCTGATAAAGGCCTCATCTCCAAAATATACAGAGAATTGACTCTAATTTATAAGAAATTAAGCCATTCTCCAATTGATAAATGGTCAAAGGATATGAACAGACAATATTCAGATGATGAAATTGAAATTATTTCCACTCATATGAAAGAGTGTTCCAAATCACTATTGATCAAAGAAATTCTAATTAAGACAACTCTGAGATACCACTACACACCTGTCAGATTGGTTAAGATGACAGGAACAAATAATGATGAATATTGGAGGGGATGTGGAAAAACTGGGACACTGATGCATTGTTGGTGGAGTTATGAAAGAATCCAACCATTCTGGAGAGCAATCTGGAATTATGCCCAAAAAGTTATCAAACTGTGCATACCCTTTGATCTTATATCTTATATCCCAAGGAAATACTAAAGAAGGGAAAGGGACCTGTATGTGCCAAAATGTTTGTGGCAGCCCTTTTTGTAGTGGCTAGAAACCGGAAAATGAATGGATGCCCATCAATTGGAGAATGATTGGGTAAATTATGGTATATGAATGTTATGGAATATTATTGTTCTGTAAGAAATGACCAACAGGATGAATACAGAGAGGCTTGGAGAGACTTACATCAACTGATGCTGAGTGAAATGAGCAGAACTAGGAGATCATTATACACTTCAACAATGATACTGTATGAGGATGTATTCTGATGGAAGTGGATATCTTCAACAGAGAGAAGAGCTAATCCAATTCCAATTGATCAATGATGGACCGAATCAGCTACACCCAAAGAAGGAACACTGGGAAATGAGTATAAACTGTTAGCATTTTTTGTTTTTCTTCTCAGATTATTTTTACCTTCTGAATCCAATTCTTCCTTTGCAATAACAACAACAACAAAATTCGGTTCTGCACATATATATTGCACCTAGGACATACTATAACATATTTCATATGTATGGAAAACACCATACCATCGTGAAGTTTCTTAGCTTCTCTCTGTAAGGCCATCCCAGAGGCATAGGCCTCAATGCACCCATGATTCCCACACGAACAGTCAGGTCCATCCAAAGACACCACGAGGTGTCCGAGCTCAGCAGCGCAAAAAGAGCTGCCATGTATCAGCTCATGCTGATGAATGATACCGCCACCGATCCCTAGGGAGAGAGACAAAGGCATTTAGGTCAGCATCCCCCCTCCTCAGCCTGAGTGATCCTGTGGGTTTTGGTAGCTCTCTCTTCAGGGACCTGGAACTCTCTGGGCTGGAGGCTTCCCTAATCCCAAGTCTCCATGGCCTTCCTCAGAGGAGGCCCTCTGCTAAGGGCGACTGGCTAGCAACTACCTCCTCATGCCTCTGACTCTGTTCTGCTCTGGGGTAGAGAACAATAACCACACTATCAGAATTTTGCCTAAAATGAAAGCAGAGTCTAAGCAAAAGGCTGAACTTCTCTCCTGTGACTAAAGGGCACAAGCATTACCCCACAGAGTCTGTGACATCCATTCTGGCTGTCTGGAGGCTTTTCCTGGATCAATGAGCTGTTAGTGCAGTCAGTATAAGTCTCTGACTTATAACTGACCTCCGCAGGAATACCAGGATTCTGGTTACTAAATAGGTCAATCAGGCAAAGGTAAACTGTTATTGATAAACATAGGCCCCTCGAGCCAGAAGGAATCTCGGAAAACGACTAATTCAAATCCTTCATTTTGCAGATGTACAAAAGACATGCATGAAGATCAGCCAGTAACAAACCGAAAAGGCCACAGAATGAGCAGAGGCCTATATTTCTGAGGAGTGGAGGAAATGGGAAAAACAAAAGCTTTGTTGAAATGAAGCAAAGTTAAGGAAGTGAGACATTGTGCTGGACATATGAAGCTCAGAAAACTGGTTCAAAGCAAGCAGAGAAGTCTCAAGTACATGGGAACCACCAGAGACTGAACAAAACTAATTTATGGTAGTAAAAGAAGATTACGGGCCACTAACATTAGAACTGTTTTTGTAGGAAATATTAACATAGTAATTTTTTTTTACTTTCTTTTTTTAAAAACTTTTTATTTTCAAAACATATGCATAGTTTTCAACATTCACTCCTGCAAAACCTTGTGTTTCAAATTTTCTCTTCCTCTCTTTACCCCAATCCCTCCTTTAGATGTAAGTAATCAAATATATGTTAAACATGTACAATTATTCTACAAATATTTCCACAATTATCATTCTAGCATACTAATTTTCTCCTCGGATATCATACCCATTGAAAATTAACAAGCTGCCAATTAACTTATAAATCAGACTCTAGTTAAGTAGTATGCCAAATCACTAAGACTTTATTATTTCTAGATGGATTAACTTTGTATTCTATCTATTTAGCTGACTGATTGGATAGATGGTGCACTATAGGTAATCAACTAATAAATAAACATATTTATTAAGTACCTGCTCTCTGCTAGGCACTAGGGATAGAGAAAGCAAAGGGAAACAATTCTCTGCCTCCAAGGAGCTTACTATCTACTAGGAGATCCAATATATTCATAGGCAAATAAATATAGGATATATTCCTTTCTACATTGCAATTTTCTCCATTGTGGGATATATGTCTATGTCTCATCTCTCGTCTCTCTCCTGCTCTCCCCCTTTTTCCCCTCCCCCCTCGTCTTATATCAAACTGGGAATCCATAACACTCTAGGATATGTTTCACACAAACGCAGTTAAATTACACTTCTCCATTATCCCAACTAGTTTTGTTTTTGTTTTTGCAGTTGAATTTTTGAATCTTGCATATAGCTCTTTCTACTCATTCCTTTTCATTTTCAACAAAATCAGCCTATTGTTTCAGTCTCTGTTTTTTGAGGTCCTGATTTTCATAAAGCCTTTGGCAATCTGATGAGCTCTAGAGGATCTTCTCAGATTAATGTTTTTCTTAAATAAAATAGACAACCTAGAATTTCAAAAATATATTGAAATATAATTTTATATGGGTGAACTTGCAAAGAATCGAATAGCATCAAAACATTTTGGGAATAAGATTGACAAGCAGAAAAAAATCAGTGTTCATTGAGCCACATTGTTCAATGGACTAAAATGTTTTCTCCAAGAAATCACTACACCTGTGTTGGAGACTTCCTAAATAAAATGCTCCACTGATTTGCTTCTCTCACCTGTGCCTGTGATAAGTGTCACAAAGTTTTCCAGTCCTTTTCCTTGACCAAATTTTCTTTCTGCCAAGGCAGCACAATTACCATCATTGTCTACCCAGACAGGGAGATGCAATGTATCGGAGATTGGGGTCCTCAGATCCACAGAACTCCATTCTTGAATAAGTTTGGTAGAATGCAGTACAATTCCTTCACGAGGATTTACACGTCCACCTGTGGAAATACCTGGCCATAACCAAAAATAAACAAAAATCAGAATGAATGATAGTGGGAATTGAGTGAACCACAGTGACTTTATCTTGTGACTCAATTCTGAATCTAGCTCAGTTACTGTTCTATTCAATTATGGGTCTAGTACAATTTCTGTCTTGTCAGAAAATTTTATTCAACTTTGGGAATTGCAAGAAAATTTTATTGCATTATTTGAACCTATCCCAGTGTGGTTGCTTAGAAACTCAACTAAGGACCTAGCTTAGGCTTAGCAGAAACCAGTCTCATAATTATACATTTCAGAAAATCCATATTTCTTATCTAAAAACTGGTCCTATATTGGTTAATCAGTTATTGTTTCCAAGTCCCTTTGATTTAATATAGATACTTAGAAGGGAGTTAGACACCTCTTCTTATTTTTTTCAAGGAATTTTACTTGTTTGCTCTCTCTTTCCTTAATTTGTAAAGTCCTTAATTTTTTCTCCAATCAAAAAGAATTTTTAATGGTTAATTATTTTCTTTTAATTAATTGGTCTTATTTGATTATTTCCCAGGCACAAAAATCTCTTCCCCCCATATTTGGGGGTCCAGTGCCAAACTGAGGCCTGGTCTCAGTTTGTGGAGCAATTAGCATGTATAGCTTAATAAATTTATCATTATTATTAATTTTAATAACATTATAATTAATGGTTAGATGGTGTGATGTTCAACTATGATAGTTTTAGCTCTTCTCAGAAATACAGTGATCCAATAGACTTTGAATGGAAAGCACCATCCACATTCAGAAGAAAAACAATGTGGATCAAAACATACTATTTTCACCTTTTTTTCTTCCGTCTTTTTTCTTTCTCATAGTTCTTCCCTTTTGTTCTGATTTTTCTTTCCCAACATATGGGAAATAGGTTATAAATGATTATACATCTGTAACCTATGTCAGATTATTTGCTGTCTTGGAGGGGGAAAATAAGAGGGAAAGGGAGAAATAAATTTTGGAACTTGAAATCTTTCAAAAATGAATGTTGATGAGTGGATGCCCATCAGTTAGGGAATGGCTGAATAAGTAATAGTATAATGAATGTTATGGAATATTATTGTTCTATAAGAAACAATCAGCAGGATGACTTTAGAAAGGCCTGAAGAGACTTACATGAATTGAAGTGAGCAGAACTAGGAGATCATTATACACAGTAACAACAAAATTATGCAATGACCAATTCTAAAGGACATGGTTCTTTTCAGGGATGTGGTGATTCAGGCCAATTCCAAAAGACTTGTGATAGAGAGAGCCATTTACATCCAGAGAGAGGATTATAGGGACTGAATGTGGATCACAATATAGTATTCTTATCTTTTGCTGTTGTTGTTTTTTGCTTTCTTTTTGTTTTCTTTCTCTTTTTGATCTGATTTTTCTTGTGCAGCCTGATAGTTGTGGAAACACGTATAGAAGAATTACACATCTTTAACATATATTGGATTACTTGCTGTCTAGGGGAGGTAGAGAGAAGGGAGAGAGAAAATTTGGAATACAAAGTTTTGCAAAGGTGAATGTTGAAAACTATTCTTTGTATATATTTTGGAAAGAAAAAGCCATTATTTTTAAAAAAGGAAAAGAAAATATCCATTATATTAAAGACAAAAAATGTTGAGAATCATTGTTACATTTAATTGGGAAAATAATATTCTATTAAAATAAAATTATAAACATACACACAAATAAACATATGTTTGAAAGCTTGAACCTTTGTTTCCTCAGACATTTCATTTTTTACCCACCATACTAATTCTAACTTCTATTACAGACAGTTCACAACTTCTACAAACAAAATATGCTCTCAAAAACAGTTGAAATTTGGAATGTATTTCTCTAAATAGACAAAAATAGTAATTAAGTTCCTGACTAGCCAGCAAGGGCAATTAACCCAAAATATAGTTGGAATTAATTTGTATTTCCCTTCAAGTTGCATAATACAGTGAACACTGGATCTGGAGTCAACATGAGTTCAAATCCTGTCAATCACTATCTATGTAACCCCTCAGGGTTTCAGATTCCTTGTGTTACAGATGAAGAATTTGTACACACATATATATTGATAGACATCCTTTTTTTTTTTTTTTAAATAACACTCAGTGTATTTCCTAATACATGATATGATCACAACTGTACCTTTTGATAAATGCTATTTAGATTGCCTTTCACAAAATTTAAGACAATTTGCAATTCTGCCAGCAATGTGTGAGTATACTTTGCCCACAATCTTACCAACACTGAGGTCTTTCACTTTGTCGTTTTTGCCAATATCAATTGATTTGCATTTTTGACCATTAGAGAGATTAAACATTTTAAATGATTGTTTATAATGGATATCTGCTTATATTTCTTAAAAAATTGTTTTTTTTTAACCTTCTCTATTTTATTGGTGGAGAGAGGCACCTATCATTAACTACTTCAATTTTATTAACTTCTTCACCAAAGTTCAGGCTGAGTGATGTCAGAAACAAGTGTTAGATAGGTCAAGTGACTTGATAGAAGAATAGAAGTTGCTGAGTCCTGCTTTTAAATTGGTGGTGGTGGTGGTTGTTTTTTAAGTTTTTTTTCTTTCTTTTTACTTTTCTTTTTTCCATTTAGAATCATTTCTACTTTTGGCTGGGGAGTGTGAACATCTCACCTTTAGGTGTATAACTACTTTACCATTTCCCATAAAGTTTAGGGCATTATTCTTTACAGTATCTATATTCTTAAACAACAATGCCAAAACTGAACATTTTTATACTATACTCTCCCTATCATGGTTCCACTTTGAAAAGGCTGAAAATGAAAAAATTATAGTATCTTCTATAATGCTACTGACAAAGCAACACTGACAAAGTTTAAAGATTTACAAGAAACTAAAGTCGGTGATCCATTATTTAATTTACAGGCACTGACCATTGTGAATACTTCAAAATTGGAGGGATACATATGTTCACACATACACACACACACACACATATATATGTATATATGAGCATATAGTACATACTACACAAAGAGAAGATATTCAATAGATTTTTATTTTTTAATATCACAATATAATCTTCAGCAAGCATGGGCTAATGGTATCTCAGAACTCCTAGTTTGAATCTCAGCTCTCACATTTATTAGCCATATGTCTGCTGGCAAGTCCCATAATCTTTCTAGGTCTCAATTTCTTCATCTACAAAATGGACATAATAATAGATAGCCTATCTCATAGGATTCATGTGAAGAAGTACTTTGTTAACTATAAAAGATTACATAAATGAGAGCTATATTGTTAATTTGGTGAAAAGACATTGTAATAAATGAGAATTGACATTTTTAGGTCCTTGAAATGCATGACTGGATCATTTAAAAAGAAGTAGGGATACTAGAGTAAGACATTTATTGAAGGTCTTCAAGTTGAGAGAGCCAACCCACTCTTTTACACTATCTTCATAATACTATAAAAGGCTAACAAATCCTCCACTTCACCTAAGTCAGTTCTTTTTCTATCTTCTGTGTATACCATATTCATTTCCTCAGTTTGTACCTCCATCATTTTTCTCCAACCTAAAACATCCTACTCTGCTTTTCTCTGCTTATTTTTATCTAAATTAGATATGATATCCTTCAAGGATATCTCCTTTTGCTAACCATTCTATGATGACACCAGAAAATACTAAGCTACCTCCTCCTCTGAATTCCTATTTCACATACATTACAAAGGCAGAGGCAACTCATGGTAGAGTAGACTGACTGCTGGGATCTAGAGTCAGGAAGATTTTATTTCAAATCTGGCTTCGGATACTTACTAATAGTATGAACCTGGGCAAATCATTTAACTTCTGTTTGCCTCAGTTTCCTCATCTGAAAAATAGGGATAATAATAGCACTTACCTCACAGAGAATCAAATGAGATCTGTTTTTAAAAAATAATAATAGCTTTTTGTTTTTCAAAATACATGCAAAGATAGAATGAATGTCAAATACTTTCAAAACTTTGTGTTCCAAATTTTTCTCCCTCCCTCTCTCATAGACAGCAAGCAATACAATATAGGATAAACATGTGCAATTCTTCTAAACATATTTCCACATTTGTCAAGCTGCGCAAGAAAAAATAGGATCACAAGGGAATAGAACAGAGAAAGGAAAAAAAAACCCAAATAAACAATAACAATAAAAAAGATAAAAATACCATGCTTTTATGCTTCAGTCTCCATAGTTCTCACTCTAGATGCAGAGGGCTCTTTCCATCACAAGTCTATTGGAATTATTTTGAATCACCTTATTGTTGAAAAGAGTCAAAACCATCACAGTTGATTATCACATAATCTTTTTGCTGTTTAGTGTTCTCTTGGTTCTGTTTACTTAACTTAGGCTTTTCTGAAATCATCCTGCTCATCATGTAATTTAAAACAATAATATTCCTAACTTTTTCATCCATTCCCCAACTGATGGGAATCCACTCAATTTCCACTTTCTTTCCACTACAAAAAGGGCTGCTACAAACATTTTTTGCACATCTGGATCCTTTTCCCTTTTTATGATCTCTTTGGGATACAGATTCAACAGAAACTGCTGGATCAAAGGGTATACACAATTTTATAGCTCTTTGGGCATATTGCTCTCCAAAACGGTTGGATCAGTTCACAACTCCACCAACAATGTATTAGTTTTACCATGTCTCCTCCCAACATTTATTATTACTTTTCCTGTCATCTTAGCCAATCCCAGAGATGTGAAGTGGTACCTCAGAGTTGTCTTTATTTCCATTTCTTTAATAAATAGCAATTTAGAGAATTTTTTCATATAACTAAAAATAGTTTTAATTTCTTCATCTGAGAATTGTCTGTTCATATCCTTTGACCATTTAATGAAATAATATTTGTGAAAGTACTTAGCATAGTGGTATTATGCTATGCTGCAATATAGTAGTACTATAAAATGTTTATTCCCATTATGAGACAATTATCATTTAATATTGCTGATCAATTGAAAAATATACATCAGAACACAGAATATCTTATAATCCTACTCTGCATTAATATTAAAGTATTCCAAATTTAAAATATATATAAAACTCACCTACTCCCAAAATTCTGCAATTTAGTTTTACAGCTTCTGCTGCAGCCTCCACACACATCTGTAGAATTAATTTAATTCTTTCTTCATAGGTTTTAGGATTAGATTGAGTGTTCTTCTTAACTACTTCACCCTATAGAGGGGAATAAGACCAGTAAGAAGTGAAATATATTAGCATTATTATATACTGAGGATAAAAAATGATTACTGATTCAAGACTGATAATCCAAAGATAAAGCATGAAATATTCTGAAAATAGTTCTTCTGTTAATAATACCACAAAATGGGTAAGTCCAGTTAAAATTCCTTAAGTCACATTAGTTTATCCAAAGTTTTACATACTCCTCTTTCTTATTTTTTTTTTATCTAAATGACTTTTTTTCAGTTTTTATCCTCCATCACTATTCTGTAGATTATACATACTCCTAGAAGTCTCTTTTTTCTGTTTCACAGAAACAGCCAGAAACAGTGCTGGGCAATGGGTATACAAAAAAAAAAAATTAAACAGTGCCTTCCCTGAAGGAGTTTACATTCTATCAGGAAAAACAACACACATATAAGTATATATAAATTTAAGATAATTTGAGGGAGAGGTACCAGTATCTGGAGGAATCAGGAAAGGCTTTATGCAAAAAATGGAGCTTAAGCTAAGGTTTGAAAGAAACTTAAAGAGCAAAGGTAGAGAACGGAAAGATAATATATCATGTGTGAGAAATAGCAAAAAACTTAATGAACTAGACCATATAGTGATGTATTGTAAGTACTGAAAGGATGGTTGAAGGAGGTTGTTAAGTGAGTTCAATTGCTTTGGGTTTTTTTGTTTTAAACAGAACAATTTAATTATATGACTTTGACATCCAGAATTTATAAAAAACATCTACAAATTTGTTAAGAACAATCAATATTCAGAATTGTAGAAGTGTCAAGCCCATGCTCATCACTGAGAGTAACAACTAGAAAAAGACAGTCCATGGTCAAATTCACACCTGGAAGAAGACAACACATTAGATAGTTCAACTGCTGGGCAAAGCAAAAGACTTCAAAGTCCTAAGTTCTAAAAGTTCTAAGTCTCTTTGAATCTTCGGATTGTCAGCAGGTAAGATGACAATGGGCTTCCTAGCAAGGCAGGTGGTAAAGTCGGGGAGTACCAGCATCCAAGATTGTAAGATTTGTTTAGCAATCCATTTTACCTGAGGGAAAAGTGGAGATTCCCAAATCATGTCAGCAGTCAAGCAGTTTGGATTGGTTCTATGTGGTATGGGGCAAGAGTTGAGCAAGTGAGAATTCAGTTGAACCTTAGTATTAGTCCATATGAACAATGTCTACAGTTGTGAATAGCATGCTTTTCTTTTTTTGGTTGTATTGTTTTAAAGGAAATTTAAAATAGCACACAGAAAAACTGAGAAAGCATATGAAGAAAATGACCAAAGATAACCATGAAATACAGCTTTAAGACAAAATGGGGAGGAGGTAAAGAGAAAATGATTTGGTGATTATATTGCAGGGTTAAATGGAGTGACCCTTTAAATTCAACATCTGCAAGTATTAATTGAGTCTTCTCACTTCTTTCTAGTTTCTTCTCAGACTAACTTTTGAGCTGCAGCATTGCCTTCAACTTTTAAAGGAACAGAAACATACTTCTTCAACATTCATGTACCAAATCATTAAATTGGTCTTTGCAGACAACATTCTTATTTTGACTTTGTCTTTCAGCCATTTTCTTTCCAGTTGTTAATCCATTCATTCCCATTCTCAACAGCTTTGACAACTGCTCGTTCTGATGCATTTTGGCATCTGTGGTCCAGCTTGTGTTACTTATATTTGGATCCCGGAAGGTCCCCAGGGGACATTGACACCTCTTGGCATCCCTTCTTGCCCACTGCTTTTGCAGGTGCACTTGTTACACACAGTGCTTTGGTGGGATTGCAGGTATGATCGCCCACACAGACTTCCAGTGCTTCTGGCTATAGCTCCACAAGTCCTCAGATTGTCTCCAAATCATCTCCAGCTTCTCCAAAGGTTTAGTGGGGAAAGAAACCGACTCTGACCTTTGGAGAATGCATCAGTCCAATTATTTTACAAAAAACAATAGATACCTCTTGTTCTACTGTGAAACAGCAAAAACAAAATATATACAATGTCCATGAGAGCTTGCTTATTCCTTTTTCACATTTCATTAAAGTTCACAGATTTACAGATGAAAGGGACCCTACTAATCCTCTCATTCTGTTCATTTTACACATGAGAAAACCAAATCCTGAAGAAGTTAAGTGATTTGCCACACATAATAATGTCAGAGCTGGGATGTGAATCGGGTCCCCAATTTTCTAATCCTTGAAGCATGCAAAGTCCATTCTCATAAGATTTGCAAAGATGAGAAAATAATGATGTGAGGAAGTTGTTGCTATTATTTTCTCATTTGTCTGTTTTGTCTAATAGTAATTCCATGATCTTTTCAATTTTTTGGGAAACTTTCCAGCATTAAGATATATTTAGAATCCAAAGTTGAGAACATTTAAATTTTGTCATTTCTAGCATTGATCTGTTCTCTGAGTATTTTGTCAGGTCTAGTAATCCTCCCCAACTTCATTTTTCAAAGTACTATTGTCCCTTATCACACTGAGTACTAAAAGTGACTTGCATTATGGTTACTAATGAGCATAGAGACCACAGGGGAAAAAGAAGGAAAAAGGCATTTATTAAATGGCTATAATATGCAGGCACTATTTTTCCCAAGTTATAGAAAGGCTGGCAGATGTGTTCCATATAACACTAACTCGTCTTTCCTGATTCACTTAACAAGGACTTTCAAAATGATCTTATCCAAATGGTTTTCATTCTAAACTCTCTGCAGGCTTATTTTCCTATTAATCACTTTTTTGAAACACTACTGCTTCCAATTTTCCATATTCTTCCTCTTTAATATATTGTAAATGAATTTGTACTCTTAATCAGGGATGCCCTGGGAAGTTATATCTCTTAACTTTGGCAAGCACAGCAAGTGTTTACTATATGAAGAGATGTTTATGTTCCTTTTGCTTCCTTCATTGTGACAGTTTTAAATTTGATTATTGTCAAAATATGGTGCTTTTTAAAAGTCAGCTTTTTATCTTGTCTTCCTTCTTGTTTTTCCCAGAAGTACCAATTTCTTTGAAAAGATCAAGTTGGAGATATTAAAATTGGGCAGTGTCTTCTCATTTTTATAATTCCTTAAAATTTGGTATTAATTTTGATCAATATTCTAACCAGATTTGACTATATAAAAACAACTAATTCTGAAAACCTCCAAAATAGACAACCAGTCATTAACTACATAATAAGATAAATAGTAAAATTTGTTTTTTTGATGTTGTTCCACATGTGTCACATCCATTTTCTTCTCATTTGATTTTTGAAATATTCCTGATTAACAGACATAAGCTTCTGGGGATTCTCTAACTTTTAGATTTTTTTATTTCTTAATCTGGATATTTTTGGACATCATTTTTAATCACTTAACTTGCTAATTACATCAATATTGAAGTAAAAAATCAGAAAGATAAATTTTGACTTGGTTTATAAGATTTTAAGTTATTCATAGATTTCTTTTCTATTTCTTCATCCTCTTTAATCAATGTTGATGCATAAACTTCAATTATCTTCTTAGTGAACTGTGCTTTTGAACACTTCAAGGTGAAAAGACCAAACATGGATTTCCTTTTATTTGAGATCTTTAAGGCTGAATGGCTACACATCAGACACACCATAAAAATGATCCTCTTTCCAGCTACAGATTGGATTAAATGGTTACTGAAGTCTCTTCCAACTCTAAAAGTCGGTGATTCTAACTTCCACATAATAATAATTCTTATTTTCTCTAAGTGAAAGATGGAAAAAAGTCTTCAAATTCTTTTATTTCCCTAAGGAGAATTGATGAACTACCCCTTCACTTAGACGCAAGTTCTTCATGTCTTTTTGGTTTCATTTATAGGTAAAACGTCAAACAGAACATAAGCTAACTACTTGTTGGTTATTGAGCAAATGTAATCATTTAACACTAAGTTTAATTAATCGTTATAGCTCATTTAAAATGTCATGAACATCTACCCCCCTCACACTGAAGAAAGAGGAAGAACTAAGGACTGTTTTATATTTTAATTTGTTCCATGGGTCATTTTCTTGAGGAAAAAAATATTACCTAAGCAGACAACATTGTGATGAAGCAGCTCTACGTAGGCTGTCCCTCAGCCAGCAGACTCAGGATACTGTCAGGAATATACTTGGAAATTTTTCTAATTAATTTGAATCAGTCAGAACATAGCACTCTGTTGACATAACCTTTCAGAAGGCAGCTTGTCTTTAAATAATCATGAGACAGAGTAGAACTTTTGTAGAGAACAACAGGTTACCATAGTACAAGCAGAAGATATTTCTTAATTATCATTGACTTTAGATATGAACTAGAAAATTGTGTCTGAATTAGGCTAGAGAATAAAAGTGAGAAGAATAGAAGCTCCGGAAAAAAGGCTTGGGATAAAGCAGTATGTATGGGCAATAAAGACCAGGCACTTCTTTTACCAAGTAGTAGAATTTGTAACTCATTCTCTCCAATTCTACAAATCTTGAATTTTTTACTTCTTGTGTTTTTAACCTAAGTTTGTATCTGAGAGGGGGAAAGCAATCCATTTAGTATCAAATTAATGATAAAAAAAAGCTATTTCAAATTTGTGGTTTTTCAATATATTATTTTAATGACTATACAAATATTCTTAAACTAGTGTTAAAGATTTCTGTTTTAGTCCAATTACCTCAGCAAAAAAAAAAGATATCTGCTTTATGCTCATTTATTAAGTGTATTATAAGTGTATTGTCTGATATTAATCTTTGTTTAGATAATATAATGACCTTAAGTCACAAAAATTCTTAGAACAGGACTGAAGCTATGATTTCACTGACACAGAGAATTCCCAGGTGAGGAAACTATGACTACCAATGTAGTAATTGACTCCTTCTTTGCATCTTATAAAGAGCTGCCTAGAGTACTGAGAGTTTAGGTGATTTACCAAGAGTTAGAGAAACAATATATGTCACAGGTAGAATTTGAACCCAGATTTTTGTGGTTTTGACTCTGACTCTATATACACTATGCCAAACTGACTCTAAAAACAAACAAACAAAAAAAAAAAACACCACTTTATGTCCTTTGTAAACCAAATAAAAGATGACCATTTATTCTCAGTCTTCCTGCTAAGCTTTATAATTACGTGTAAACAACAACTGGGACACTGCTTAGTTCTCTGAAACATTAAATACTAGTAGTATTTAAAAAGGATAGTGATATGTGTATATACAAAAGTATAACTTTCAACCTTAACACCCAGTCACTGTTTACAAAAATTATAATTCTAAAATCTAATATAAAGAATTTGGACAAGAGTCACAGAAATCAAGAAATCATAGATTGGTTGCAATCTATTCCAATGGAGTACCCACAATGACGAAATCACAGATGAACTGAAGTACTGAAGAATTAATTCTCTCCACTTTAAGGTTTAAATTACCTTCATACTGACTATTGCAACTCGAAGGTTTGTCCCACCTAGATCAACAGCCAAGGCACTTTGGGTTTCAAGAATATGATCAATGTCTTTAGAGATGTTCTCCTTTACAGGGGGAAAGCAGAACTTCTTTTGTAGTGGTTCTTGAAGATCAATTGATTTGAGAAACTTCAAAATCCTCGGAACAGCATTCCCATCCCCATATATCTTTGAACTGCAACATCCAAACATAGTAAATGATACAAAATTTATTGTCACATTGTTTTTTTAGATAAGCCATCCAAATCTTTACGCTGAATGTCTATATATAGCAAAGCTCAATTTTTGGATCAAAAGTCTGGATTCAATTTATTACTTGAGAGAAAATGAATATAGAATTAGTCACATAAAAAGGAATGAATAAAAAATTAACCTTTATACACTTGAGAAGAGAACTAATTGGAATAGTTGGGGGGAAACCTGACAAAGTAGTAAAAATTCTAAAGTTTAGAATATTTTTAAGATGAAATTTCCTTAGTACCTTTTAGTACTTATACATAGGCCAAGGTGTGAGGCTACATTTTAAACGCTTTGGGGTCACAAGGCTCCAGTCTTAGTTTTGCCAACTTATTCTACCATATGATCATAGGCAAATTTTTTAAGTCAGTGGTATTAAACTCAAATAAAATGGATCCCTGTGGGCAGCATTTGATTCCAAAAAAACACAACAATAATAACAACAAATAAAATACTATCTGTGTTCAATATACTTTTATTTTGTCAAACATTTCCCAACTATATTTTTATCTGACTTGGCAGTATTCTAAGAGTTATACAGTCTATTTGCTACTTAATTTATGGCTCAGTTTTCTGAGGGATAATGTACTAATTTGTAAGGGATTTTACAATGACCAAATAAGGCAATCTCTATAAAACTCTTTGGAAACCTTAAATGCAAAGAGCTAATAAGCTACTTTTAAGCACTTCTTAGGATCTTTTAGGAATTGCAGAACATCTGCCATTCTACCAGAATAGAAGGAGTTTCTTCTTTGGGAGTTCTCTAGATCAATGAAATAATAGGTCTAGACCCTCCCTACCCAGCAAATTAAATACCATTTGGATTAGAAAGCCCTTTTATTAAAAAAACAAAACAAAACAAAACAAAACAAAACAAAACAAAACCCAAACTGCAGACATATAAAGGTAAACTTTAGCCTGACTCCTATTTAATTAGTCAATTGGAACTGATTTTTATTGATGTCAATTGATTTTAATTTGAAATTTGACTGAATTTAATAAAATTAATTGAATTTAGTTAAACTAATATATATTAGCCAAATTAAAATTATTTTTATAGAATTAGCACTATGGACAATTCTCCCCTATCCTCAGATTATAAACAATCTGAAACTTATATAAAAAAGTTTTTCTTTTGGTTCACAGACTTCAATATTTTATTTTCTCAATAGTTTTTTATTTTTCCAATTACATGTAAAGATAGTTTTGATTTCCCATCCCCCAAAACTGCAAGCAATCTGATACAAGTCATTCATGTACAATCATTTTATATCATATTTCCATGTTATAAGAGCAGAACAACATTTTAATAGAAGAGACACATTAAATTTGAATTTCAGCAAGGTATTTGAAAAAAAAATCTTTTTAAAGGAAGACTTCTGATTAATTCAGAAATATGAAATATCTTAAAGAAGACCACTTTTCCCAAAAAACACTCTATGAAAGATTTAAAAGGGTCCTAAACAGGAACAATGATCAAAGAGAAACATTAGTAAATTCCTCCATCTAGTTTTAACTTGAAGATAGGTGGAAGCCTGTGGGTGACTGAAGCAAGAGTGTACCTAGGGAAAGATACCTAGTGCATGATACATTGTTGGTGGAGTTGTGAAAGAATCCAGCCATTCTGGAGAGCAATTTGGAACTATGCCCAAAAAGTTATCAAACTGTGCATACCCTTTGACCCAGCATTGCTGCTATTGGGATTATATCCCAAAGAAATACTAAAGAGCGGAAAGGGACCTGTATGTGCCAAAATGTTTGTGGCAGCTCTTTTTGTTGTAGCTAGAAACTGGAAATTGAATGGATGCCTATCAATTGGAGAATGGTTGGGTAAATTATGGTATATGAAGGTTATGGAATATTATTGCTCTGTAAGAAATGACCAGCAGGAGGAATACAGAGAGGCTTGGAGAGACTTAAATCAACTGATGCTGAGTGAAATGAATAGAACCAGAAGATCACTATACACTTCAGTGTTGGATGAAGAGGTATTCTGATGGAAGTGGATATCTTCAACATAAAGAAGATCCAACTCACTTCCAGTTGATCAATGATGGACAGAAATAACTACACCCAGAGAAGGAACACTGGGAAGTGAATGTAAATTGTTAGCACTACTGTCTATCTACCCAGGTTACTTATACCTTTGGAAGCTAATACTTAATGTGCAACAAGAAAATGGTATTTACACACATATATTGTATCTAGGTTATATTGTAACACATGTAAAATGTATGGGATTACCTGTCATTGGGGGGAGGGAGTAGAGGGAGGGAGGGGATAATTTGGAAAAATGAATACAAGGGATAATATTATAAAAAAAAAAGATACCTAGTGCAAACTTTTGTAAAAAGAGCGTGAAACCAACTGGATCTATTTACTAGCTTATTTAAAGCTTCAGTGAAGACCAGAGACATACTTCTATTGGGCACTGTGCAAAGAGACAAGAGCCATGTGCACACATCTTAAAGCCCTCAAAGATCAACTGTAAGAAATAAAGCCTATATATAGTAGCCATTCAGCTCATACCAGGTGGGGCTCAAGAAAACCTAAAACCCAGTTATGGTAAATCAGGGTTACACCTGAGGATGATAACAACTACTAGTTGGGAAGTTTACAGCAAGAAGATGAGTTAAAAATGAAATCAGCATCCACATTGGACTGTGTAGAGATAAGGCTGCCAGAGACTGCAGCACAGGTCAGAGAATATTTCCAGCTACCCCACTAAGAATAGTAGCGACATGCATACTAGAAAGGGGAAAATACCAAACAAGACTGACCATGCTTTCCAGTATCAGAAGTAATGGTTCCTGGTCTTAGAACAAAGCTCCAATCCAGACACAAACCAACAGATGAAACCTGAAGAATATATAAAGGCTAAAAGAAACCCATAAAATAAATCTGGAAAAGAGACTGATTCTATAAAGGGGGAAATGGCTTAAAAAGGGGGAAATGGCTTAACCATATAGATTATAAGAGTATCTGGAAGAGATATAAAAAGAAATGTAAGTTCTTGAGGAAAGAACACATTGATTAGAATAGAAGGGAGAGGGGGCAACCTTATCCAAGTAGTGGACATTTGAAATATAAAACAAAGTAAATAGAACACAATTATTCCATGAGACAATAAGAAATCTTAAAAGTCAAAAGATTAAAAAGTTAGAAAAACATGTTTATCTGTTATCAAAAACATGGGAAATAGGAATTTTTAAAATTTCACATATCAAACCAAACTAAAAAAAATCTCAGTATCAGATTTTAAGGAACAATAAAAGAAAACTCTTCAAATATATTAGAACCAGGAGGCAAAAAGAAAATAGAATCCAACTTCACTTTCTGAAAGAAATTGTGAACTGAAAACACAGAAGAATGACAGGACAAAACTCCAACATTTCTAAATCAAAGAAAAAAAAATCCTGAACAATAGTTCAAGTACTAAGGGACCATAGGTTCCTAAGATCATACAAGACTACACTACAACTAATTAGTAAAGAAATAATGGAATATAATATACCAAAGGGCAAATTAAAAACTTAGAACCAAGAACAATTTATCTGTATATTATTCTGTATTTCCTGCCATCATATTATCTCCAGATTATGCTTTTTTCCCCCTTGTCCCCACCCCAGTACAGTTCTACAAAGAGGTAAAATGATCTTTTTATGGATTAGAGGATTTTAGAACTTTCCTGAAGAGAAGACTTGAGCTGGGCAGAAACTATGAAATGCAAACGCAGGAATCAAGGGAAACCAATCAAGGTAAATACATTTGAGCACTTGGAATAAAAATAAACAAAAATGAAGTACCTATATTCTCTCAGGGGAGAAACAAATATTCCTACAGAATCCCACTGTCTCCAAGGATCACAGAATGCATAAAGAAAAATAAATGAAGACCTTAAGGATAGATTTGTCAGTCTTAGAAAAGGAAAGAAAAGAGAAGGAAAAAGAAATACATTGGAGAGAAAATCAAAAAGGCAAAAATTCTTATAATTTCTCAATACTGGGATATGCCTGAATCACATGCAAACATTGAAAAGTGAAAGCAATAAGTATCTCATGAACTTTATTCTCATCTGAATACACAAATACACATACAACACATGCAAAGTCTGGCATAAAAAATAAACTAAATTCAATAGGATAAATTAGTCTGAGAAAAGGAAAATTTAAGAGAAAAGATAAGTCTGGGAAAGTTATTCATAGGCAAAAAGAAAAAAACTCTTTAGATCTGGAAGGCCAATAATAAAAATTAATAGAGATGAAAATGGAGTAAGAATGGGTAATTGGCAATCATCCATTGAATGACACTGATTGACGAAGAGGTGCAGCAGAAGAGGTGTCACTTCTACTTTAACTTATATTCATCAGGTTTTTTTAAAATTTTCTTTGAAAAAAGGATATTAAGGTGCAAAGAGAAGAAAAATCATAATAGATGATGAAATAATGAGCATCAACTATTAAAAATCAATGAATGTGAATAAGATGAATATATATTCATATATGCATGTAAAATGAAAGGGTAATAGTCTGCATTAAAAATTAGTATCCAACAATATAATGTTTATCAGAAACATTTGAAATATAAAGAGTCACACACTTAAAATGAAGAGTTGAAACAGAATGGAATTATATCTCATGTGATTTTTTTTTAAAGCAAAAAAGTAGTAAATGAATTTAGAAAAGAGTAGAAACAGATGTGATTATAAGAAGTAAGGGAAAGTACTTTGTGCTTAAAGATACCTTAGATAATGAAATAAAACCTATATTTAATATATAGGCAGTAAAGAACATAGCATGTTTAAAACAAAAGAATCAAATTACAGCCAGAAATTGATAGCAAAAGAAAATAATAGTTGTTGACTTCAACATATCCCTTACAGAATCAGAGATACATAATCAAAAACAAAAGACCCAAGAAAAAAGAAGTTAAGGCTTGACTGGACATAATAGCTCTCTGGTGATTAATGACTGATAAATAAAAGGACCATTCATATTGCTTAGTTTTGAATATGTGTAATATGAATGTTAAAAAACCTCATAAACAAATGCAGAAAATCAGAAAATAATACATATTCCTTATTAGATACAACACAATAAAAATTAGAATTATTATATTCTTGAAGAATCCAACCTTGGAAACCAAATAATATAATTCTAAAGAATATAAGGTGGGGGGTGGAGCCAAGATAGCAGAGAATAGACAAGTCTTTGAGCTCTTCCTGGCTTTCCTCAGATCAACACCAAATTAAGCCTCTGAACGGTTTCTGAAGTGATAGAACCCATAAATACCTGGAATGTTACAAATTTCCAACAGAAGATATTTTGGAAGACCTTTAAGAAAGGTTTGTTTCAATTGTACAGGATGAGGGAAGGGGTTGGAGGAGACAGACGGCCCAATGAAGGTGCAGTGCAGGGAGACCCAAAGCAGAAAGGTGTCTGGGTGCTAGGGCATCTATACTGGGAGACTCTTAGGCAAACTACAGCAGCATTGGCAATTCTGTCCTGGTTCAGAAGCCAGTGGATCATCAGATTAACTGATGCAACTACAGAAATTTGAGCGTGAACGCCGGCATAAAAAGTGGGACTTGGCCACACAACATAAGAATGAAGTCAGCAGCACCAGCCCCAGGGCAAAGGTGAAGCCTCTTGGGATAATCTCTCCTTTGTCCTAAGTGCAGACCGAAATCTTATGAAGCAAAAAAGCAAAAAGACCTCTGACCATAGACAGATAGCTTTTATGAAGATAGAGAAGAACAGACTTCAAGCTCTGAGGACACTAAAGGCAAAATATCTCTGGAAGAAACCTCAAAAGTTAATAATATGAGTTGCTCTCCAACTCCAACTTCCAACTCTTTTGGAAGAATTAAAAAAGGATCTTAAAAGAAAGAAGAAAAATGGGGGGGAGGGGAAATGAGAACTTTGGAAAAGGAAACAACAGAAACTGTCTGAAGAAAATCATTTCTTGAAAAATAGACCAGCCAAATCATTATTGATCAGAAAAATATAAATTAAGACAACTCTGAGATACCACTACACATCTCTCAGATTGGCTAAGATGACAGGAAAAGAGAGTGATGAATGTTGGAGGGGATGTGGGAAAACTGGGACACTGACACATTGTTGGTAGAGTTGTGAACAGCTCCAACCATTCTGGAGAGCAATTTGGAACTATGCTCAAAAAGTTGTCAAATTGTGCATACCCTTTGATCCATCAGTGTTACTACTGGGCTTATATCCCAAAGAGATCTTAAAGAAGGGAAAGAGACCTGTATGTGCAAGAATGTTTGTGGCAGCCCTTTTTGTAGTAGCTAGAAATTGGAAATTGAATGGATGCCCATCAATTGGAGAATGGCTGAATAAATTGTGGTATATGAATGTTATGGAATATTATTTTCTGTAAGAAATGCCCAGCAGGATGAATACACAGAGGTCTGGAGAGACTTAGATGAACTGATGCTGAGTAAAATGAGCAGAAGCAGGAGATCATTATATATGGCAACAGCAAGACTATATGAGGATCAATTCTGATGGAAGTGGATATCTTCAACAATGAAAGGATCCAAATCAGTTCCAATTGATCAGTAATGAACAGAGCCAGCTACGCCTAGCAAAAGAACACTGGGAAATGAGTGTGGACCACAACATAGCATTTATACTATGTTATTGTTTGATTGCATTTTTGTTTTTTTCCCAGATTATTTTTACCTTCTTTCTAAATCCAATTTTTCTTGTGTTGTGTTAGGATTACTAGGTGAGAACTCAGGTTGTCTAGATAATGACAAGGTGAGAATTCAGGTTGTCTGGACAATTACAAGGTGAGAACTCAGGTTGACTTGATAGAAGGAGCAAGCTCATTGGCTGAAGTGGTTCTTCCCAGAAGCCCTTGCATTATCCCACGCCCATTCTCTGAGAGGATAAAAGAGAGGACACCCAGAGATAGAAGAAGACTCTGCACTACATCTGGCTTGACGCAGCTCTCTGCAGGAAGGGAAGTTGGCTCTCTGCAGGAAGGGAAGTCACTTCTCTGGACAAGAGTTAACAGCAACTACCTGGAGACAACGGTTCACTACAGGAAGAAGAATCTGTCTGAGAGATTTGAGTAGACACAGCAGATCTCTTCCCAGAGAGTGATCCAGCAGCTTCTGGAGACGACAGCTTGCTACAGTGTTGCAAGATAACTATATACATATGTATACATATAATGTATTTAACATATACTTTAACATATTTAACATGTATGGAACTACCTGCCATCTAGGGAAGGGGATGGAGGGAAGGAAGGAAAAAGTTGGAACAGAAGTTTTTGCAAGGGTCAATGTTGAAAAATTACCTGTTATCAATAAAAAGTTATAATTTAAAAAATAGGCCTGACAAAATTGAAAAAGAAAACTCCTTAAAAAATAGATTTGGAGAAATGGAAAAAGAAAACAACTCTTTAAAAAATAGAATTGGTTAAATGGAAGCAGAGAACAATTCCCTCAAAATAGAATTGGTGAAATGGGGGAAAAAAAATCTAATAAACAAAACAACTCATTTACAAGTTCAATTGGCCAAATGTAAAAGGAGGTAAAAAAGCTAACTGATGAAAGTAATTTATGAAAAATTAGAACTGAACAAATGAAAGTGAATGACTCAAACATTCAAAGTCAAAACAAAACAAAACAAAAAACAAAAAAGAAGAAAATGTAAAATACCTTATTGGAAAAACAACTGATCTGGAAAATAGATCCAGGAGGGACAATTTAAGAAGTTATTGGATTACTTGAAAGCCATGATGAGATCCTATCGATTCTGATGGACATTGCTCTCGTCAATAATATGATGAACCAAATCTGTTCCATTTGTTCAACAATGAAGAGAACTAGCTACACCCAGCGAAATTACTATAGGAAATGAATATGAACCACAACATAGCATTCCCACTCCCTCTGTTTTTCTCCACTTGCATTTTTGATTTCCTTCTCAAGTTATTTTTACCTGATTTTTCTTGTGCAGCAAAATAACTGTATGGATATGTATACATATATTGTACTTAACATATACTTGAACATATTTAACATGTATGGGTCTGCCTGCCATCTGGGGAGGGGTGGGGGGGGAAGGAAGGGAAAAGTTGAAAAAGAGGGGTTTGCAAGAGTCAATGCTGAAAAATCACCCATCTTGTAAATCAAAAACTATAAGAAAAAAAGAAAAAAGAGATCCTAAACAACATCTTTTAAGAAATAAAGGAAAACCGCCCTGATGTCCAGAACCACATGGTAAAATAGCCACTGAAAGAATCCACTAATATCCTCCTGAAAGAGACCCCAAAATGAAAACTCTAAGGAATATCATAGCTAAATTTCAGAATTATCAGATCAAGGAGAAAATACTGCAAGTAGCCAGAAAGAAACAATTCAAATATCAAGGAGCCACAATCAGGATTATCCAGGACCTAGCAGTTTCTACCTTAAAGGATTGAAGGTTTTGGTATGTGATATTCTAGAGAGCAAAGGAGCTTGGACTACAACCAAAAATCAACTATCCAGAAAAAATAAGCATTGTCTTTCAGTGAAAAAGATGGGTGTTCAATGAAATAGGAGATTTTCATTTGTTTTTCATGTAAAGACCAGAAGTGAACAGCAAATTTGATCTTCAAATGCATAACTCAAGAGAAGCATAAAAAGATAAGAAAGGAAGGAAAAAAAAAACTATTTTTAGGTTAAAATGTATCCCTACATGAGAAGATGCTATGTTTAAACTCTTGAGAATTGTATCTTTGTTAGGGGTATACTTAAAGGGTGTAAGTATAATTTGATAATATTGTGATGATATAAAAAAAGAAACTAGGGAAAAAGGGCTGTTCTGAAAGAAGAGGAAAGGAGATATTAAATGGAATAAATTACATCACATGATGAGGCAAATAAGACCTATTACAATTGAGGGAAAGAAGGAAGGGGGATGAGCATTGTGTGAAATTTAATCTCATCAGATTTGGCTCAAAGAGAGAAGATCAGACATTTAATTTGATAGAGAAACTTGTCTCACCCGCTACTAGGAGGGGGAGGCTAATAGAAGGGAGAAGAGAAGTAGAAGGGGAATGGTATAAGAAAGGGAGGAGGTGCTTTAAAAGGGGATGGCAGATAGAGGGAAGTGGTAATCAGAAGCAAAACACTGGGGAAGAGGGAAGGAGTGAAAGTAAAGAGAAAAGTATAACTTGGGGCAAATAAGATGGCAAGAAATGCATTATTAGCCATTTTAACAGTGAATATGAATGGAATGAACTCTCCCATAAAATAGAAACAGATAGCAAACTAGATTAAAAGCCAGAACCTTACAATTTGTTGTTGACAAGAAACATGTTTAAAACAGTACTACATCCAGAGTAAAGGTAAGAGGCTAGAGCAAAATCCATTATACTTCAGCTGAAATAAAAAACAAAACAAAACAAAACAAAACAAAAACAAAAACAAAGCAAAACAAACAAACAAACAAAAAAACAGAGATAATGATCCTGGTCTCAGATAAAACAAAAGCAAAAATATATCTCATTAAAAGAGATAAGGAAGGAAACTATGTCCTGCTAAAGGGTAACATAGATAATGAAGTAATATCAATACTAATATATATCTCCAAATTCCTAGATAAGTTAAGAGAGGTGCAAGAAGAATTGGGCAGCAAAACTAAATTAGTGGGAGATCTCAACTTTGCTCTATCAGAATTAGATAAATCAAACCACAAAATACATAACAAAGAAGTTAAGGTGGTAAACAGAATTTTAGAAAAGTTAGGTATGATAGACCTTTGGAGAAAATTGAATAGGGATAGAAAGGAATATACTTTTTTCTCAGTGGTACATGGAACCTACACAAATATTGACCATGTATTAGGACACAAAAGCTCAAAATCAAATACAGAAGGCAGAAATAGTAAATGCATCCTTTTTAGATCAAAATAAGTAATTATTTATAATTAATAAAAATTATGTGTAATAAAAGGCTGGAGGAAACAGACCAAAAACTAATTGGAAACTAAATAATCTAATCCTAAAGAATGAGTGGATGAAACAACAAATCATAGATACAATCGACAATTTCATCCCAGAGGACAACAGTAATAAGACAATATACCAAAATTTATGGAATGCAGTCAAAGCAGTTCTTAGAGGAAATTTCATATATCTAGACATTTACTTGAATAAAATAGAGAAAGAGAAGATCAATGAATTGGGCATGCAACCAAAAAATCTAGATCAAAAACTAATTAAAAACTCCCAGTTAAATACCAAATCTGAAATTCTGAAAATAAAATTAGTTCTGAACTAATAAAGAAAATTAAGAGTTGGTTTTATGGGAAAAAAAAGATAAACGTTTGGTTAATTTGATTAGAAAAAGTAAGAAGAAAATCAAATTGCTTGTATTAAAAATGAAAAGGAAGAACTTTCCATCAATGAAGAGGATATTAGAATAATAATTATTCCAATTATTATTAGGAGTTATTTTGACCAACTGTATGCCAATAAATCTGATAATTTAAGTGAAATGGATGAATATTTATAAAAATATAGATTGCCCAGATTAACAGTGGAGGAAACAAATTACTTAAATAGTTCCATTTGAGAAAAAAGAAATTGAACAAGCTATTAATCAACTCCCTAAGAAAAAATCTCCAGAGCCAGACGGATTTTAAGTGAATTTTACCAAACATTTAAACAATAGGGAAAGAAGGAGTCCTACCAAATTCCTTTCATGACATAGATATGATACTGATACCTAAACCAAGCAGGGTCAAAACAGCAAAACAGAGAAAGAAAATATATATCAATTTCCCTAATGAATATTGATGCAAAAATCTTAAATAAAATATTAGAAAAGATATTACAGCAAGTTATCACTAGGATAATATATCATGACCAAGTAGAATTTATACCAGGAATGTAACACTGATTCAATATTAGGAAAGCTATTCACATAACTGACTATATCAATAACCAAACTAACAGAAATAATATGATTATCTCAAAGGATGCAGAAAAAGTATTTGACAAAATCCAATATCCATTCCTATTAAAAACACTAGAGAGCATAAGAATAAATGGGTTTTCCTTAAAATGATCATTAGCATCTAGTTAAAATCATCAGCAAGCATCATATGTAACAGGGATAAACTAGAAGCATTTACAATAAAATCAGAGGTGAAACAAGGTTGCCCATTCTAAAAAAAAACTACCAGAAACAATAACTTTAGCAAAGTTGCAGGATGCAAAATAAATCCACATAAATCATTAGCATCCAGCAGCAAGAGCTACAAAGAGTAATTCCATTTAAAATAATTGTAGGTAATATAAAATATTTGCAAGTCTACTGCTAAGACAAAGTCAGGAATTATATGAACACAATTACAAAACGCTTTCCACATAAATAAAATCAGAACTAAGTAACTGGAAGAATATCAAGTGTTCATTGGTAGGTTGAACTAATATAATAAAAATGAGAATTCTATCTAAATCTATCTATTTATTCAACACCATTCCAACCAAACTGCCAAGAAATTACTTTACAGAACTAAAAAAAAAAAAATAACAAAGTTCATCTGGAAAAACAAAAGGTCAAGAATATCAAGAGAATAAAAGAAAACAAATGCAAATGAAGGTGGCGTAGTTGTACTAGTCCTAAAACTATATTATAAAGCAACATTCACCAAAACATTTGGTACTGGTTCACAAGACACAATAGTCAATGACTATAGTAATCTAATATTTGATAAACCCAAAGACCCCAGCTTCTGGGATAAGAACTCACTAACAAAAATTGCTGGGAAAATTGGAAAATAGTATGGCAGAAATTAGGTATTGACCAACACTTAACACCCTAAACCAAGATAAGGTCAAAATAGTTCATTATTTAGATATAAAGAGTGATATTATAAGCAAATTAAGGAATTTGTGGCCAAAGAACTGGAGTACATTATGAAATGCAAAATGGATAATTTTAATAATAAGTTAAAAGTTTTTGCACAAACAAAACCAATGCAGACAAGATAGAAGGGAAACAGAAAACTGGGGACAAAATTTTATGTCTAAAAGTTCTGATAAAGGCCTAATTTCTAAAACACATAGAGAATTGATTCAAATTTAGAGAATACAAGACATTCTCCAATTGATATGAACAGACAATTTTCAAATGAAGAAATTAAAACCATTTTAAAACCCTATGAAAAATGTTCTAAATTATTATTGACCAGAGAAATGCAAATTAAGATAATTTCTGAGGTGCCACTACATACCTCTCAGATTGGCTAAGATGACAGGAAAAAATAATGATGAATGTTGGAAGGGATGTGGGAAAATTGGGATACTAATATATTGTTGGTGGAGTTGTGAACTGATCCAACTATTCTGGAGAGCAATATGGAACTATGTGCAAGTATCAAACTGTGCATACCCTTTGCTCCAGCAGTGTTTTTACTGGGCTTATATCCCAAAAAGATCTTAAAGGAGGGAAAGGGACCCACATGTGCAAAAATGTTTGTAACAGCCCTTTTTGTAATGACAAGAAACAGGAAACTAAGTGATTGTTCATCAGTTGGGGAATGGCTGAATAAGTTATGGTATATGAATGTTATGGAATATTATTGTCCTATAATAAATGATCAGCAGGATGATTTTAGAGAAGCCTGGAGAGACTTACATGAATTGATGCTAAGTGAAATGATAGAATCAAAAGAACATTGTATATGGCAACTAAGATTATATAATGTTGGCTCTTTTCAACAATGAGGTGATTCAGAGTAATTCCAATAGACTTGTGATGGAGAGAGCCATCTACATCCAGAAAGAGGTCTATAGAGACTGAATGTGGATTCCAACATGTGTGCTTGCTTTTTTATTCCTCATTTTTTTCTTTTTGATTTGATTTTTCTTGTGCAGCATGATAAATATAGAAATATGTAGAGAAGAATTGCACATATTTAACATATATTGAGTTACATATATTGTTGTCTAGGGGAGGTGATAGATGGAAGGGAGATAGATAAAATACGGAACACATGGTTTTGTAAGAGTGAATGTTGAAAACTATCTTTGCATATATTTTGAAAATAAAAAGCTATTATTTTTTTAAAAAATGTAAGAATGAGTCATTCTGGAAAGCAATTTAGAATCACACCTAGAAAATTCCTAAATTATTCATACACTTTGATGTAGAGATCCTAATAAGTAGATCATGGAAGAATTTTATGTATCAAAAATATTTATGCAATACTATCTGTTAAAGCAAAGAACTGGAAACAAAATGGACACCCATCAATTGGGAGGAATGGCTGAACAAATTATGACATATGAATGTAATGGAGTATTATTGTGCCATAATAAATAATAAAATGAGAAATTTTAAAATGACAGGACTGATATAATCTGAAGCAAAGTGAAATAAATAAAACCAGGAGAACAACTTATACAATCACTACAATAATGAATATGGATACAATTTTTAAGTACTTGATAACTCTGATCAGAGCATTGACAAATTATAACTGATAATGAAGCATTGCCCACCTTTTAAGAGAGGGGTAATAGATTATAAGTATAGAATGACACATATGTCTTCCAGAAAGGTCAGTGTACAAATTTGTTTTGCTTGACTACACATGTTATGAGGGAGGTCTATAAATTGTAGTGTAAAAAAGAAAAGTTCCTGGGGAAGTTGATGGATAGTAATTATAACCCTTAGTTTTATTTATAATTTGTTGCCTTTTTGTTTTCATTTTTATCTTTAATTTTTAGGATTTCTATTATTGTGCTTACTAATGAGGGGTGGAGTTCTTTGTAGCTTTTTAGTTGCACAGTCAATTCATTGATCTGTTCTATCTTCTATTGATCAAAGTCTTTAGATATCTCAATTTTGGGTAAGGAATGCTTAGGCTTCATGCCAAAAGATTTAGATTTTTGTTGTCATTATCTTCTTTATTTATTATTATTTCTAGTATTTGTACTTTAACCAATCCTATTTTATGATGAAATAAGGCTGCATTCATATTTGAATCTTTTTTCCAACTGCCCTTTGCTAATTCTATTGCTTTGTTCTTCTGTTGTTGGTAAAGGATATATTTGCTAATTCTGCTACTCTATAGGAAAAATTTCTGCTGCTGCTTAGAATACTTTATTCTCAAAAATTGAAATATGTGCATAAACTGCAATTATTTTCACATTGATCTTTTTAAGAAATATTTATGATTATTATTGATATGCATATATATGATCAAAAATTCCATGAAATAATATTTGTTGTTGACTCTAGGCATATAATAAAATCCACTCCTCCAACTTTGGGGTAGCCTTCCATTTAAAGCCATAATTTCTTTCTGGTGTTATTTATAGTGAGAATGTCAAAATTCATCTCCTCCACAGCAATACACTTACACCTTTGACAAAGGCACACACAGAGTTAAAAGGGCTGGAGCAGAATCTATCACAATTCAGCTAAAATTTTTAAAAATCCTATAGCATTCTCTTTCATCCAGCAATATCAATACTAGCCTGAACCCCAAAGAGATCAAAAAAAGAGGGAAATATTTAAATGTATACATTTGTTCAAAAATATTTATAGCAGTTCTTTATGTAGTAGGGCAAAGAATTGGAAATTGAGGGGATGCTTACCAATTGCAAAAGGTAGCACATGACTGTAATTATTGTGCTAAAAGAAATGACAAGGAGTGGTTTCAGAAAAATATGGCAAGACATATATATAATGCAAACATATGATGCAAAGTGAACTGAGAAGAACTAGGAAATGATTGTACACAATAACAGCAATGTTATAATGATGATCAATTGTGAAAGATTTGGCTACTTTGATAAATTCAATGACTCAAAACAATTTCAAAGGACCCACGATGAAAAAAAAATGTTATCTACTTGCAGAGAGTAAACTGATGAACTCTAAATGCAAATTGAAGCATAATTTTCTATTTTTTTATTTTTGTATGTTATGGCTAATATGGAAATATGTTTTTATTATGTATAATTGACACCATATTTTTTGATTTAGGGAAAGAATATGGGTAACAGGGAAGGAGAGAATCTGGAGCTCAAAATTTAAAAAGAAAAGAATATTAAAAATAATAAAATTTTGAATGATAGTTAAAAAAAACATACAATGTTCCTGCCATACACAATAACTTTGAGTGATATTCCATTAATTGTTTGGAATTTTTGTTGTTGCTGCTGTTATTTTTTTGCAAGTCAATTAGGGTTAAATAACTTGTCCAGGGTCACACTGCTACTAAGTGTCTGAGGCTTTATTTGAACTCACATTCTCCTGACTCCAGGGACAATGTTTTATCCAATGTGCCATCTAGCTGTCCCTTCCAAGAGAGAAATAAAATACAGAAGTTTCCCAAAAATTTATATCATTGTCACAGAAGATATTAAACAGAAAATCCAAATAGAAAATGTATACTCTATGAGATCCTAGGATCCTCCAGATAATACTATGGAAAATAACACTGTGCTAACTTTATCAAGTCTTTTAATATTAAATTAATTAAATTAAATTACTTACATTTTAAATTAATTAATTTAATAAATATTCTAGCTTTTCATAATAATTGAAAAGATTTTAGCCTAACCATCTACACATAAAAATTCCTATTTCCTATTTACATAAGAAGATGGCACATAAAAAGAATGCCTATTATCTTCAATGGTCAATAATAATGTCAGAGGTTTGATGGTGAAAAATGTCTCCTATTAAAGAGGTTCAGAAATGAGGTATACATTTTTACAAATGCCTGGGTTGATTTATTTTGCTTAACTGTATTTATTTGTTATAAGAGAAGATTCTACTGTTTGGCAAAATATATGTTGGAAAATAATAGTGATGTAAAAAAGGGCATCAATAAACCTTTTTTTTTTTTTTTTTTTAAAGAATACTTAGTTTTCCAAACTGCAGTTTATTAGTTAGTTGTGGTCCTTTGTTCTCTTTTTTTCTTTTTTTTTTGCTGAGGCAATTGGGATTAAGCCCAAGGTCACACAGCTAGGAAGTATTAAGTGTCTGATGGCAGATTTGAACTCAGGTCCTCCTGACTTCAGGCCTGGTGCTCTATCCACTGCACCACCTAGCTGCTCCTGTCCTTTGTTCTCAAACACTTAGTGATGGTAATTGTTGTCCTTCATTCTCAAAGAGGAACAAAATGACATCACTATCTTAGTCCAGTTAGTGTGTCCAACTGTGACTTACCAGACCAATCAATAGAAGCTCGGAATCCTCTGCCCGGGTTGGACTCAAATATCCCTAATGCACATTTGTGGTAGATTCTCTAACTTTGTGTGTCTCATGTTTCTTCTGAGCTAGTTCAATCCTGTTTTGCTCATAGAGCACAGCACCGTCTCTGATGAGGGCATGCCCTGCAGGATAGTCCTGTGTCAGTGCCTCCCATGTCATACAATAGATTCTAAAGTTTTTAAGAAAGACCTTGAGAAT